>NC_080466.1:4506250-4861875 GCF_030265055.1 Doryrhamphus excisus | reverse complement strand
TTCTTTAAAACAAACAAACAAAACAAAAAAAAACCTTCATACCTTGTTTCTGAATTTGACTCCATAAAACTTGTCAGCAGACTCCAATAGCTCAGGCCTGAAGGTTGTGGTAATGAACTGAGCGTGCCCAGCCAGTTCAACAATCATGTCTGAATCGGACAAGCAAACACAAACATTTCAACAATTGAGTGTGAGATGCTATAAAGCCAACTCTGTGAGCTAGTTCGGATTTTTTGACATCTGCAGTGTAGTGACTGAACAGAGACTCTTCTTCCTGCATTGTCCCGTGAGCCAAGTTCAAACAAAAAACAAACTGTACTCACTTGTTAATTATCCAGGCTGTAACAAAAAAATGCATCTGAAAACCCTATATATTAATTGCTTTCCTGTCACAGCTATTGCTATCAGACAACTGTGACTTCTTGTCATAAAGTGGGAACCAAATTGGCAGGGATGAAGCTTTGTGTGTGCATATTAACTCGCTACATTGTGGTTCAAATATTGCGCCTTTTTCAAATCGCAATTACCCTAACTCCCGATGTACAAGCCGCAACTTTTTTCTAACAGAAAACAGGAAGTTGGTGGTTGATCTCGCTGCCACAGCGTGTCTTTGGGAACAGTCACGTCTTCAATGAAGGTGCACATAACCTTAAATGTTCATTTAGCCTTTTCAGTCATCATTTTCATGCATTTCTAACCGCTTTATGCATGTAAAACTATAAAAATGGGTTTTGTGTTAACATTTTTGAGAATGAACCACTGATGACATAATAGGCGAACGACATAACATACTGTAGCTGACTTTTGGTTGCCATTTTGTTTAGCTTGCCAAAACTGATTCTAAGTTGTAGCGTTAATGTTCTGCGTGAACCGAAAAACTCACTAACCAGGGTGGACACCATGCCAGGTTCGACTGTATATATGAAAGTGTCGTGCTATACCTGAGACAGCCTTCCTGTGCTGGGCGTCCAGGGCCTGGTCAATCTCATCAAACAGGTAGAAAGGGGCGGGGTCACACTTTTGGATGGCAAAGATCAGAGCCAGAGCCACCAGAGACTTCTGACCTCCTGACAGCTGCTGCATTTCTCTCATCTCTCCCTGCTTTCCTGTGAATGACACCTATACATGACAGGGAAAATGGTGTGTTAGATGTGAGAAGCAGACAGACGTGGCTGAATGGTTTTTAATGTAATACATTAACTTTTTACAACAGATAAATAATTTGACAGAAGCCCAGAAATAGAAGTCTGTGACAGACAGGGTAATGGGAAAATGGTAGTAAACATTGGACTTTATAGGGTCTCCTTATGTTATCTGACCATTGAACACAGCAATGTATTATTAGAAACAAATCAGTTTCTTTATTTCAATAACACGAAACAGTAACAAATACAAGCCAGCATGTATTACATTTTCTTACAAATATTAATATAATATTAATTTCCTCATGGAAGTGACATGGTGTGGGGAAATATGCATGTGGGGAAATATTTGAGTGCAGGACGTAATTGTGTTGTGCATCACATTTTCTTACTTGATGCATTATTAACATCTAAAATTAAGGCAGCAGGTCAATGGCAGGTCGGCTGCAAATTTATAAAAGAAGCTTTGTGGTGACTGTGGTCGCAAACCATTTGTCTTGTGAAAGATGAATAGATCTACTCTCCTGATGTACACTTGATTAAACTAATTAAATGTAGGTTAATGCAAATACTGGAATGTACAGGAAAGCACACTCTTTCACACCGGTTATTAAGAGAGAAGTTTGTCAATTTGAAGAGAAAAGATAAAAAAAACAACAACATGGCTTAAGAGTCTTACCCTGATCCCAACTCCAGTGAACTGGTCCACTGAGGGAACGCTGCTCTGCGATCCGGAGCCCCTCTCACTGTCTGCACCGCTCTCACCTTCATCCTGGGACTGGCTTCCTTCAGCATCTCCCTTCTTCATCACCAGTGTAGCTTTGCCTCCTGGCACTAGCTTCTGGAACACCTCACTAAAGTTCTTTGACACCTGTGCGTGAGAAACACCCAGGTGAATCCGATGTTAAAAGACAGTAATATAGTTGAAAGGTTTTAGGAGAAGAGTACCTGCTTGAAGGTGAGCTGGATGGCCTCATACTTGCGCAGCTCCAAGACATTCATGAGCTCCATGATGGATTTGTAGCCTCGGTCCAGCTCATCTTGACGCTTGATCAGTTTCTCCTTTTGCTCAGAGAAGTTAACAAACTGATCCAGGGCCTTCTTGTTGACGTGACTGTACTTTTTCAGCTCTGTGTTGCACTGCTCCAGTTTCCGAAACAACTGGCCAAGGGAAAAAAATAATTGCATACAAGTTAGTCAGTGCAAACCTCTCATAAAGGCAGTCAGCTCCATGTGTTCATGGCTTGTCCCTGGCTTGGTTGCAACCATTTATTATACCCAGCAAGTAAGATACTGTCTAACACAGCAAAAACGGATGACGATGTGTCATTGTCAGTTAAGAAATGTTAAGACATCAAGATCCTTGTGTTAAAGTTATTTGAACAGGAATAACATGTATTAAGTGTCGATAGATTTCCAGCCCAAATACTTTGTGTGCTTGATTTGGAGAATTAGTGGATCCCAGAATTAAGCTGCATCCACTGGTAACAGTTGCTGTTTGAGTCAACATTTATGGGATTTTAGTGAGGCTAATTCAGTTTGCTGAAATGAATTTAAAGTGCGTGATCTTCTAAAAATAAGGTTATCTGGTGAATTAGTAAGCAGATAACTCTAAAAAAAATAATTGAGAAACTCTCCAAACCCTTGACCTATGAATTCATTCATCTTGCACAACTCAGAAGGAACATGAGCTTTGTTCATGGGCTCTCAGATCCTTTTTTGCAATCAATGGCATCACCTTCCCACGACATATAATGAAGCGTTTGATTAAGTGTGAAGCTATTTTGAACATTTGTCATGAAAGGTGGAGAGCACACACACGCACACGCATAAAGTACATGCTTTGACATTAATGAAGTTGCAGCCAAGTGCACTCAATCACATTGTGAGCTCCCAGAGGCAGCAAGCTGAGCACTGAATAGTGTCTGAGTCACTTCGGAGTGGGTGATGGCCTCAGGCCTCGTTCCCGAGGGGAGCTACAGCTTTCTTTGTCAACAGTTGTTTATTTTTTACTTGTACAGTGATTCAAGTGACGATCTACCAGTTGGACAAAGTCTATTTTGAAAGGCTTATTTGGTGCTTGAAAAAAAAAAGAAAGTAAACAAGGCAAAAGCAAAGCCTGGCTTGGGTTATGTAACGGGGACTGTAAATATAGTAATCTCATCCACAGCTACCATACAGACGGGTGGAAAATTAACACGGTGAGGATCTCCAGGCTTTTGAATTGAACCAGTTAATACGTCCACATCCTGGTTACTTCAGTGCTTTGCAAAAGATGTTTTTTATATTTGGACTGACAGCCTTTAGGCGAAGTTCATGTGTCGACATGCTCATATTTCTCCACAATAAATCAACAGGTGGTTGCTTTAACTAATATATAGCTGAAACTAAATCAAAATGAGGAAACATGTGACTTAAATGTACTCTTCTAAAAGATACCGACTCTGTGAAGAAGAGATGCATGTGTTTGTTAGGCACCTGTTTGAGTGTGAGAGTCTGGTACTTCTCAAAAGCCTCCTGAGGCAGCGAGCCCAACTCTCGGATCTTCTTCATGCACTCTTCCTTCTTCTTGAGCAGCATGCCCTGCCGATTGGTCATCTTCTCTAGCTCCTTGGTATCATGATTGATTGCATCGTTTTGCTCTTTCTCTATGTTCTTCCAGCGCTCCATGCTCTTAATGTGGTCCTTGATCTCCCCCTCTGTCTTGTCTATCATAGAGTCCAGATCTGGAGGAGAACATATGGATAGTTGATGAGTCTACAGATTTAATTGTATTGTCTCTCGAGTTCTGAAGATTAATTGTATTACAACCATAAAATGAAGACATTTTGGTTGGTACTTAAATCAACTTGACAGCAGTCAAATGCACATTGAATTATATGTATACAGCATAGTCTTGTAATTTAACAATGACACAAAGATATTGTATTAGCAAAGTAAATTAACCCTTTCATTTAATTCTACTGTGTGATTAACAACATACCAACTTAGCCACCTTTATGTACTTCCTAGTCTGTAGTGTGACCATACCTTCTGACCGGGCTAGTGTATCCTTGACTCTTTTGTTGATGCCATCTAGCTCAGACGTTGTGGCTGTGAGCACCGTGCCTCCCTCAGTCTCTCGCAACTCATTTAGCTCCTGCATCGCAAATTAAAACACATCAAAAGGAGTCTTAATTCATGCTCCAATTTTGATTTACATAAACAGTTGGACCTTTGTCCAGCAGACATTAACATTTATTTGGGTGGTTCAGACAGATCACAAGTGAATACACATACACAGGTGTACACCTGGCATTTAAATGTGGCTGATGTGCCCACTTGAGCCTGGGATCTCAATTTGCAGCTCTCTGTGCAAATAAATACATATTAATTCCCTTTTTTTAAGCAGAGGAATATTTTTTGTGAATTTATATTAATTAAGGAATTCTACAGATATGTATATGTGAGTAAAAAATATCCAACAGAATAAGCATGGTCATATCACTTGCTATGAATGAGTCCTTTTTAAAATGCCAACAAAGGCAATGAAAAGAAGGCAAACTGATGATGTAATGCACAAATTAAGATAATATCAACAAAACGCACAGGCAAAATGGAGAGAGACTTAACGGGACATTGAAGGATACCGTACCTGCTCCACTTGATCTAGGCGCTTCCGCAAATTTTCATTAAGATATGTCTCCACCCTGGTCATGATGCCCTCCAACTTAATTCTCTCGTTGAGCAACTGTCTGTTGTCCTGTAGGTGAGTGAAACAATGTTACTCATTCTATTTACCATGCTTGGGGAACCAAGATGATAGCACATCCGGTGTGTGTATTGGCCATAATTTGGATTTCTGGCAAATGCCATAACATTAATTTTAATATTCATTTTTAAATGAAAATAAATGTTATAAGCAATATGTGCAAGCCTGTATGAGTGCAAAAAGTGCAGAAGCAGACATGAAAGGATCCATGTTATGTGGGCGAAATCGTTGTGTAACACAAGTGGGGATGACTGAGTTTATTCAGGTGAGAGCGGAAAAAGAAGCTGGCAAAAAAAAAAAAAAGATCACAGGAACCTCCCACACACAGCTGCCTCCTGCTCACCTCACACCCAGGTCATTGAAATGCACTTGCAGCAGCACGAGGAAGATGTGGACGATGAGGAAACAAGATAAATGATCAGAGGGCAATTCAGAGGCCTTTTTATATTTTAGTCAGTGATGATGACAAGGGCAGCATGGTCGCTGCTTGTCGTTTGGCCTGTTCTGATCAGCTGCTTAGGAGTCCCGTGCTCGTCATCCATGCTCAATAAGACTCCTTCAGGGTGACGGCAGCCCTAACCTTGAGTGTCTACTTTCAGTTCAGGTTCAGGTTTTGCCACCACGATTGGCACCAACCATCTTGCAGTCAGAGCTCCGATCGACTGCCTCAGCAGCTCATTCATACTCAATATCCTCTTCCACCCGGTACGCAGGCAAAGCTCTGCCAGAGGTGAGAGTTGAAGACCTGACGAATGGGAGACTCTGCCAGACATTCCTAGCACACCCTCGCTACACGTTTGTGTCTCCCAGGTCTGTCTGACATAATCTAAACCAACTCATCGCCAGGTGGTGATCAGCTCCTTCCTATCATTGTGAAGCAGAATTCGCAAAGCGTTGGATTGTTCGCCTACTAATGGGGAATGTGAGCTGGGCTTAGATCGTTGTGAGACAGGTTAGTTTTACCCGACTGATGATGTGTACTTGCTTCCAGTATCACTAAATAAATTAACGTGCTGTTACACGTCTAACACATTTATTTGTTTATCCAAGTGTTTTAGCTGTTTTCTTTGAGGTGGAAAAAGTCACAAAGGAGATCTTTTTGTTGAGAGTGCCACTATCCCTGCTAATAAAGAAAAAAAATTTGATGAGTTAACTATAGACAAAATAAAACCATTCAGATTCAACTATGAAAATCCTTTAAAGCCATAAAATAACCTCATTGGGGGCAGTCCCTCCATAGGCACCAACAGTATTCACCCATCATATTTTTTGTGTGTGGTTATTTTTCACTTCATTTTAAAATCACAGATTCGACAAAATGTTAAATGTGCCAGCTAAAACCACTTGTGATATTTACATGCAATACCTCAAAATGACTTTGAATCCCATTAACAGCATCTACAATTATATGAAGTAGATGCGCCTCCTAGAGCTACTAGTTATACAAACTTCAAGGGAATGGTGCTGCGATTCTGGCAGGGAAACCTTTTTAACTGGAATGCAGAATCTGTGTCAAATAACCCCTAACCTGCTGAAGTTGACGGATCTCATCATTGAGGTCATCTACACGCCTCTGGTCCTCCAGACTGAGCTGAGACAGCAGATCTGTTCCCAGCTCAGCCTTCAGTGACTCCCTGGTGGACTCCATGGCATGAAGACTGGCCTCCAGACTTTGAAGACTCCGTTGCTGGAAAGGAAACACATCAGGGGATGATACAAAGAGAGGTTATGATGCTCTAACACATTGCTGGCAATTAGGTAGTTGAATGAAAAAAAAGTGACGCTATCAATACTTAGTCACCTTTGGCATGAAAGTTTTCTCTGATTGTTGCCTCTTCTCTTTCAACATTTTCATCTCTGAAAGAATACTATCCCGGGAAGCCTTGAACTTCCTTTGTTGGGTCTCAATCTGCTGCATCTGGTTCATCAGTTGGTCGATCTCATTGTTGATACGTGGAAGCAGATGTTAAGGAAGTTGCCACAATGGAAATGTGTTGACTGTTTCGTTTTTTTCTTTTATTGACTTTAGACTTACGGTAGAAGTATTATTACTGAAAACAAACAACAGTGAAACTGTGTGACATAATTGTGGCCAAAATAATGTATGACAAATCTGAAAACAAAAAACATTAAAATAGAAAAAAAACAAGAGGTTTAGACTGAATATAAAATAAATACTGTCCAACCAAGGACACTTGTGGCAGAACTGATATAATTTAAGGAAGGCTGAACAAAATATTCTTTAGGTAATTGCACAGACAGCACTATTGATTGACCATGACTGCTCCACTCCACTGGGCCTTGGCGGTTTCAGTGAAGTCTATTAAACACAGGCAAATCAATGCGGTGGTGGATTAATTGATTCAATGAGTGCAGTTGCCCGCACCACACAAGGTTGAAGATCCTACTGAAAATAAATAGGATACTGAAATAAATGTGTGTGTGGGGGGGGGGGGGGGGGGGCAACTTCACTCAGGTCTTTTTGCTCCATTTTTATATTTTTGCAGGGGTTCTGTTTTATTTCTGTAATGAGTCACGTACCACATATGGCCCCTGCACCACAGTTAAGACACCCATGCGTGTTTCACCAGGAAGGCAAGGTTTGTCCAAACTCTGCCTTCTTGGCTGTTTGATCAAGGTTTGGGTTGCATTGTGGAGGGATTTTTACAAATTTCAGACTTGCATTATATGGCGGTGTTGAGGTGGAGCTCACTCCAATGCGATACTTCCCTTTTGTTTTTAGTTGATGACTTGTATTTAATCACTAATTGATTAAAGGCCAGAAACACTAGCTAAATATACCATTTCACTAAATTGTCAACACGGACCTCTTCTATGTGTGAAGTGTGTAATGAAATGGAACTGGTGACGGCAGGTGCTTGAAATTTGGTGCTCAGCCAAGTGCAGAGCTTTAATAGAACTGCTCAGTGATTAAGGATGCAGACAGGTCCGAACATCTATGTGGGTTGATCTTACAAATCTGTAAGCGTGTATGTGAATGTAGAATTGCTAGGGCTTATCCTCAGACATCAACAAACACCAAGGTAGGTTAAACTGAAGGGTTTAAAGAGTGCCTTAAGCACTAAAGTTGCCTCCAATAATGCCTCACAGACTGCCACTTCCATATATCTACTATATTAGCATTCATCATAACGATGCTATAGTTCACAGTCTGATTGGTTTCTGGCTGCCCTGTTCTTTTCTGCCAAAGAGAAATGTTGACACCTTTTAATCTAAGAGATCACACAACACTAACAGAATTGGAAAAGTTGGTCTGCTGTGTTGTGCCCTAACAAAAAGAAGATGGATAACAAAATAAACATGATGGGTAGAGCGAATCAATGTAATCTCATGCTCTTCAACGAAGCAGAGGTGCAGAGTGGACAACAATAGTCTTTTAAATAATTGATGTCAACTGTGACTCATCCCTGCGGTAGAGATGGATGAGGTCATATCACCTGCTGATTGGTCTGACTTGCACACATACACATATGCATCACCAGGAGGAGTGACGACACAAATGTTTCTCAATTTCTCACAGATGTGTCAACAAAAACATCAGATCTAAGCAAAAGCGACCAAGTCTTCAAAAATGCAGAGGAGGCATCACAAATCCTCACTCCAGTTTATGCTTATTGTGCATAAGCATAAACATAAACTCCAGTTTATGCTTATTGTGCGTAAGCTAGCTTTGACACCAATGAGTCATTGTGGCTTTGTCCAATATGACCTAGTATTTCCTAATCCTTCTTTACCTGCTTCAACCCGCTTGCAGCAGAGTATGCTCGCTATGTAATTTAAAGGGTAAACTATTCTTAGCCAGAGCAAGTACAGCAGCTAACTTTATTGGAAAATTCAAGTTCCAAGACTGTGCCCCCAAAGGCACATTGACAAACATTTTCAAAGCTCAAAAGGTCCAAAAAGTATATGAGCAAAGCTACCAGTCTAGAAAATAAGGATGCAATGGTCCATTTGACAAAAAGGATATGTTCAATGTTCCTGCGCAGATTCTCATTGAGCTTGGCCTCCAGCTCACCCAGCTCTTCCTCAGCCTTCCTCATGTCCTTCTGCAACTCCAGTCGAGACTTTCTGGTATCGTAATAACCACCTGTCAGAGCTCCACGATGACTCACCTGATCACCTACAAGGTCAAACAAATGCCAAGGCTTTTCATATTTACCTGAGAAAAACAGTCCATATGGAATTCAGAAAAGGCAAAAAGCTGTACTGGTTCTAGAAAGGTACTACACTTTTTAATGAAGCATTTTTTATGTAACACACCATTATTAGCATATTGAATATTCATAAATGCTTTTCTATTGAACCATGATTAAGATTAAATCAGGGGCCTTTTTAAAATTATGTCATCTCTTTCACTTCTGGTCCAGAATTGTTTTCATGTTTTCTATGACCAAGAGACCATCACTCTCCGAGTAGGACGGTGTTGTTGACCTTACCTTCTAGAGTGATACAGTCCATGGTGAAAGCTCGGGCCAGTTGTGTTGAAACTTCCATGCTACGGCAAATCAGGGTCTTCCCAAACACATGCTTGAAGGCCTTGTCAAAGTTTGCGCTGTAGCGTAGCTTGCTGATCATTGGAATGGCATCCTGATGCAATGGTAATACAGTAAGATAAAAGTTTTGTGATAAGAAGAAACAAAAAGTACAATGCTAGGCATTCCTACATGGTAATTATTGGGGTATCAACCTTTTCCACTTCTGATCCCATACCAATAGTACAGCCTACCAATTCGATATCAGCACAAATCATACATACTTTTGTAACTTATTGTGTGGTGTGGAATGTTGGAAAAAGTTTGATGAAATGATGTTACTCAAAGAGAGAACAATAAGCAGCAACAGTAGTTGACCTGAATGGACCTGTTTACTTCTGGGGTACATCTGGGGTATAGTTTTTTCCACAATGTAGTGGCAGCTCTGCATGATATAGTCAGGTTCGAGGTACTCAATTAAGCAACATTACACACCACTGACAGAGGCTGGTCATCTTTTCTATTGTAGCTAATGACGTCTTGCCGTCCCGTGGGTGTTTCCTGTGCAACGCTGCTTCAAACGCACAGTAAGTTTGCTCATATTAATCTTCCCCAGTTCTGTGCCAACACGAAAAACGACTCAGCTGCAAAGTCTTTTTTGGACTTGAACAAAAAATACACACACGGCCGACATCACTCCGACTCCATGCTTAACAGGTTAGCACATGCAGTTGTGAGCATGTGTTGTCTATCCAGCTGCGGCTAGATAGATGTGCTGGGGTGGAGCATGAAATTGACTGCGTGTATTGGGAGTGGTAAACTCTGAGATTTTAGATGGAGGCCGATATAATCTGATAGGTCTTTTTTTTTATTGTGCTGACTTTGGCCTACTGTCAGATATATCAATATCACATCAGGACACTCTCGTAACCATATGCTGAAAAAACTCCATTAGCACATAATGAACTATAAAAATACACTGAAGTTCTTACGTTAGTCTCTGGGTATGCGGTGTCCCTGACATCCAGCTTGCTTAGCGGCAGGAACGTGACTTCTCCAGGTAGATTCATCTTGTTGAACTCCATCAATATTTTGGTGCTGACTTCATCAGTCTCCACAATGTGGTAGAATAGTCTGAACATGAAAAGCATGTTTTAAAAAAATGAAACATGAAAATCTAATGACTCCAATATTGCAAGTGCATAAAATATTTTTTCACAACTATGCACATAGTATTTTGCAATTGCGTTCTATTCCCGGAATTGGGGATATCACAGTTCCATCAGTGCATAAAGGCTTTATAACATAAGGACTTTGACAAACATACATTTCCTTTCAGGAAAACTGCACTTTTTTTATTTTGCCCATTATCCACAATCCTTATGTGAGACAACAACATATGTCTTCCCGTTGTGTTTAAGACAGTCTCCTCATGCTAGTAGTTTTTCCACAAACAATGCATGGCTTGGGGAGCCTCCTATTTTACCTACATTATGTAGGCTTCTAAAGAAACACCCCAAAATGGTTACGAATGCTGCATTTACATGCTGTGACCTGCATATTAACCAAGCTAGAGCGATAGTTATTATCTGAGCTAACACCTGAGGAACAAATTTTCTAGTGTAGTGACACAGCTGACCGCGTACACAGCACTATGTGCTGCATGTATCAGGATCAATAACACGATTACTTACTCGGTGGCATTGATGCAAATCCTTGTAACAATACTGTTATTGTCATTAAAGTTTAACATGGATGCCTTAAAAGTGACAGACCAGAGTTCTTAAAAAGTGCAGTTTCCTATAATGGTTAAGTGGAATGTTTAAAAGAAAGACAGGAAAGAAAGCCAAAGAAAGGAAAAGAAAAGAAAGAAAAAAGTAATCCGCACCTGGTGCCAGCAGTCACCTCCACACAGGTATAAAAAGCCGGCTCACACTCAAAGTTATTCATGACGATGCCGTGGTAACCATTGATCACATGCTGGTTGCTGCCCTTGCGACGGAAATGTTCAAGGACTTTGTTGATGCTGTCAATGCCATTCAGGATGGCCTGGAGGGGAGACAACCATATTACTAAATATATTATTTGAAAAATTGAATTAAAAATCTACAACAGAGGGAGGATAAATGCCATATATAGCATCTTTCATTCTTCTCTTATTTGGCTTATCCTGTCTGCAGGATACTACAGTAACACATGGAAGCAACACATAGTATGTGAAGTCATTTTACATGTGATTTGATTTATTGTAACTTGCTCATTTCTATCTCCGTGCCGCAGAGAGGCAGTACATTTCAAAAGGTTTAATCAACGCGTGGCCAGAAAGGACTGCCACAGGCACAACCTTGTAGAGCTGTTATGCAAGTCATGAACAAACCTTGCCGGTGGCTGCTCGAAGGAGCTGTTGTTTCTTCTCCAGATCCTCACGCTTGGCTGCCAGGGCTTGCTGCTCTGCATTCTCCTCACGCCACAGGTAGCTGGGCAGATACACACCATCACACACTGTTATATTTATGACACGAGAAACACCCAAACACACCTAAAGCAAAGATACTCTAATGCCAATCAGGAATCAATTACATATGAAGAAACAAGTGTATAAATATATTTTACATGAACTAAATAAAGAAGAATGTTAACTGAATGTTCCAAAGTGTAGTCATTATTAGGACCACAGTAAAATGAAAGTTAAAAAAGTATCAACAATGGAACAACTGTCTTTAAAATATTAAAAAATCTAACAATTGTAGATCAATCATTGGTATCAATGGTATTTTCATAGAGGTGTTTCCAGTAATGTAGTGATTGTGGTACATTTCTACCCTGTGTACTAAAATATTAAGAATTTATATTTCCATTATATTTATATATTTGTACTTAAAACAATTGCACCATCGGGTATTCACACACAACCAGTGGATCTTACTTTCTTTCACTCTGCAGCTCATCCTTCCTGTTCTTCACTTCATAGTACTTTTTGTCCAGCTCCTCAACTCGGGTCTTGACCTCATTTAAATCTTGGTCAAGTTTCTAGAGACACAAATGTGACATGGGACAAAGAATGTGATTATTTAAAAGGCTGACATCCTATTATATATTAATGTTATTTAAAAGCACACAACATATAATAGATTTTAGAATACAGTTTAGCAAATAAGTTGAAAGGGGCTGTCTCGCAACAATGCCACACAAAAAGCTAAAGGATACTACTGGACTTGAATCAGGTCTAGAATCAGAAACAGGGCCATACATGCCATTAAATAGCTACAGCTATTAACAGATTAACAGCTTCAAGAGGAGCTTCACTAAGATCCATGATGAAGTCACAGTTCATTGCATATGGGTTGGTCTCTGTGTAAAAGTGGACCAACTCCCAACCAGGATCACTATTTGCATGCATAAAATAAACCCTAAAGGTCACTTTAAGAACATGCTGTAGCTAAAAAAGTACCATCCAATATACTTACATTATACTGTTCCAGGTTTTTTTCTTTGTTGGTCTCCGTGTCCTCCAGATCTTTGTTGATGGTTGCGATCTGCCTCTTTTTATCATTGATGGCCTGGTCCAGAGACTTCAGCTCCTTCTTTATCCATTTGTCCCTCTCCTCTTTTGAAGTGAACTGACTGCCACGGCCTTGCTTGGCATACAAGTCTGTCCTCTCTTGTGTAGCCTGAGCCAGTCTAGAAGACACAGAATACATCAGATACAATATTGTTTCCCAAAACAGGAATCGCCAAGTTGTTGTTTCAATTATATTTATCTCACTAATGAATTATAAATGTATTATTTTGATAACCTCCAGTATTTTTAAATAAAGGATTGCATTGTTCTTGTTAAAATTTCAGAGTTCACAGTCAGTCTACTAGGAAAAAGACGTGCTTTGACTTGCCATGTAGAAAATCTTAGATGTTTCCATAAAAAACTGAAAAGAACATATGTAAGTGGTATATCTATAGTTTTGAGCGTATATACGCATTTTAATAATAAATATTAATATATGAATTATCCATCCAATTTTTTTATGTCACAAAAAAAAAAAGTAGTGGCGTCTACACTAAAAATTTGTGGAGTGGAGTGTATATACTGTATGTATGATGCTGTCAAAATACAATTACATTAGACAACTAACTCGTGAAATTAGGGCTGCTCCCCAGCTACTTGGTGAACTAAAGCTGTGAGTGAGTCATCCCTACCTGGAGATCCCGCGCTCTTCTTTTTCTTTCACCATATTGAATTTGGGCTCTGTCTCCTGCAATTCCTTCTGCTTCTCCTCAATTTTCTCCAGCAACTTCTGGCGCTCTTTCAAAAGGCGTTTCTACAGGAGTGCATAATTTGAACACAAGTTAAAATGAATATCTTTAAAAAAAATTTAAAAAAGGAACCATGCTAAGATCTCTTTTTTACCACCTATAAGGGATCAAACAGAATACATCAGTTCAATGTACACAATCAAATCAAACCAGCCACAACTTATAAAATGTAATAGTTTGAATTTCTTTTTGCATTGTACCTGCTTACAGTTTCACACTGCTATCACATACTGTAAATGGCCTCTTTGTTGACTACATTTGCTATTTGGGGTGTCAAAACATCTTGTTTCACAAGATCTCGAAAGATTAAAACATGACTAGATTTTTATAGAAGCTATGGAGAGTGCTGCTGCTTTTCATTTTGCTCCAATAACATTTGGCATATAGTACTCCAACCAGCATCAAGCCTTCTTCCCGGGACCCATCATGATGTTCACAAAGACTGAGCCAATAAAGCTGTTGTGCATGCTCATCTTCATACTAAGACGTGCGCACCAGTACATTGCTAATATGAGGCCATACGGACAGTGAGTCACACCAGCTTTGCACACATAAACCCATGCCAGTAAAGATGTATGGATTGTTGATTATGCAGGCTGCTGCTTCAGGCTCCGAAATCACAAACTTCATACAGGAACATAAGACGGCTATGCTTCCTAGAAAAAAAACTGCCCAATCTCATTATCTGAGATGGCTCTTTGGACTATGTTTAATGAAGACAAATGTGTAAATGCTATTGTCGCCGAGTTACACAAAAAGGGAAAAATTGTGCACGTGATGGGGCTGTGAGTAGGGGGTATACGCGCAGCCATGCAAGGGAAGCGATAGTGCTGCTGGTGAGCAGAGTGACGCAGATGGGAGGCTTCCATACCCTCTGTTCGCTGTTGCCTGCCAGCTCATCCTGCAGGTCCTTGGCCTTCAGCTCCAGTTTGGTCCTCTGTTTAATCTGCTCCTGGCGCTCGGCCGACAGTTGCTCTCTCTCCTCCTTCATGGCTGAGATCTTGGATTTCAATTCTCGTACAACACGCTCTGTCTCCTATGTAAGGTCAAGAAAGGAAAAGTCTGTTGCATTAATTCAGATTAGTGGAACTTAGTTGACTTCAATTCATTTATATTTATGTGTTGAAAAAAACTTCCATCTTTACTTCTGTGTTTCACACAAGACAATTACGTCATCATTTGTTAACTACCTAGCAGTAAAGTTTTCCATTATAATAATGAAATAATATAACTAACTTTGTAAAACAATTTTCACAGCGAGCACACTCAACCCTTTGTTGTCAGAGCTTCACCAGCTGGTTGTAAGACTCCCAGCTTTAGCAGCATTAGCTGATTCGGCTATGATTCCAACAAACAAAGCAGAAATTTGGCGTCATTGTTTTTAAACTGACTGTTACATGTTGGGTACAATAACACCTTTCGGTACACTTCCACAGCTCATAGTAGAATTACACACACTGATACAATCCACTGATCGATTAAAGGAGAACTGTCGCTTCCTCACAAGGAAAAACAGGAATAGAAAGAGAAGGAAGAAAGTCTATTTGACTTTCTTGGTTTCATTTTTATTCCAATAGTTTACAAGCTTTTCGGTAGTTTGGATTCTTTTTTTTTTACCTCTACTTTGTCTCTGGCATCTTGTTGAGCATCACGTAACTGTCTGGATTTGTCTCCACACGTCTCTCTCTTGGAGGACAACTGGAGAAAAAAAAATACACAAACATTCATGACTACATTGAGGTTCATTACGGCAGAGGTTGCACCTTCTGTGACTTCTAGGTATTTAAATAAACAAGGGCACAATTAATGCAGTTGAGGAATGTTGGTAGTATTTTAGCAACAAAAACAATTACCTCGTCCAGTTTGGCACGGGTTTCATTTAGCTCCTGGTTGTAGATTGTGTATTCAAGGGCTCTTCTCATCTTGTCCCACTTCTGGTACTGAGCAAGCTCTTCTTTCTCATCTTCCAGAGTGTGTAGACGCTCCTCGATGTACTTCAACAGCTCATTGATCTTTTCCCTCTTCCCCTCTGACATAAAAACATTTATTATTAATCTTTGCTTGGAAATGTGTATACAAGCAGATTCATTTATTAAGTGGTAAAATGTCTAATAAACCATATTGTTTGTGACACATTTGATTAGGTTTGTAAAGAACTTAGCCTAATAGAAAATATTATATATTACTAAAAGGTGGAGGATACCTTATCTTATCCTATCATAATTCTTACAATTTAGTGGACATTAGTGGCACAGAAGACACACTGGCACTAAATTTGGTGTGTTGCTGCTCAGGTTTGTTTTTCCGAAATTGGGATTGATATTGAATGCACAAAAATCTGACACACAAAAGTGCGCTGTGTTGGCATCATGTGATTAAACCAATGAAGGATAGGGAATCTTTTCCAACACAATGTGTGATCAGTGTGTGAATGGTCATATATGTAGATGCCATGGAAATATTATTTAATCAAGACAGTGTGTGTTACGCTGCTTGATGGAGTAGGGAGGGACAAATATTATTTTGGACCCAAAATGTACAAACATCTGTGGAAAAATAAAGCCGCAATGTTGCCATCACATGATATAGGTTGTCATATTGTGGTTTAGAACGCACCTGTTTCCTTCATGAGTGAAATACTCTCCTCTTTACGTTCATCATACACTCGTGTCCCCGCTACCTCTCTCAGCAGTTTCAGACGCTGGGAGTCAGGCGCTGTGGCCATTTGATTGATCTGTTTCAAACATTGATATAGTAAATATTTGTCGAACACAACATATACATTATAGGAATTATTTCATTTTATTAAATCCTAACATCTGATGTTATGGTACATGTGATTTGTACGTGGTTGAAACATTTACTATGCAATTCAAACTTGTGTGAGGTTTGATCACCTTGCCCTGCTTGACAATGTAGTAGGGGTTACAGCGGGAGAAGCCGGCACTTTCCAGAAGGTTCATCACGTCATTCTTACTGCACCAATCACAGACACCATCAAACATGTGACTACATTAATTCACTGACTCGTTATTTCCGATGATTACAAGGACATGGAGAACTGCTAGGCTGTAGCACTTACGTCACCATCTTCTTGTCTAAAAAATACTGGTCCTTCTTTGCGCCGATGACACGACGAAGGGAGACTTCCTCTTTGTCAATCTGGAGGGGGTCGACACAATCACAATTGGTAGCTTACGTCACCTTATCCTCCATCCACATTATCAAATGTTTACATCAAAGTGAGTTTGGGGCACATGACATACATGGAAAAAGATAATACAACAACACGCAGTGAAGTTGACGATTTAGATGGATGCTAAAACTATTTTGAAGGTTACAACTTACATCAACATTGAAACAACCATTTGATAAAAATAAAATTGAGATTCTATGCGAGGAAGGCACACACATGCACACCTTGTTAAGGACCATATGCTTATGTCTGAACTGGTCGCGACCCACTAAAAATGGCCGGGGGGCTTTAATGTAATAATGTAATGACCCAACGTCCATGAATGCACCTTGCGTCCTGGCATTTGCTTGCTACGTCACCACTAGGTGCGTGCCATATTTATCAGTAACTTGCTGACGCTTGAGCGGGAGAGGAAGGACATCGAGTGTGGACTGAACGTGCTGTCCTTCCAACGCGCAGCTAGATAGCTTCATATCAACTGTAGGAGAGCACTCACTGCTGTAGCTCACATTGTGTTGCTCTTAACGCTTTGTTGGGGTCGCTCCATTTTTGTGCTGTAGTAGATTAATATGATGTCAAACGCCCCCGTTTATGAAATCCAACAACTAGACTTGACAAAGTAAGTTGACAAGCATCACCGCAGCACCATTTTAAACCTGTTACGTTTTGTAGAGTGGGTAGTTTGAGCCACTTTTGCAGTACATGCCTCAGGTCGGTTCTTATTCCTTTGCTGCAGTGCTGCATATGACTCAGAGTGACTCTCCCTTAGGTGTGATATTAGATTAGAAGTATAAATAAGTAAGAACTTCCCCTCTCCCACCGGATAAATAACACTTTACAAATCAAAATGCCATATTTTCTATCCAAATGTGTATTAATGTGTGGGTGAATGATTGTCTATATGTGCGTTGCGATTGGTTGCCGACCAGTCCATGGTGTACCGAATTTTAACAATTCTGCAAAGATTAGTGGGCCAAAATTGACTAAATTTTTTGCTGCTAATGGTGGCACACCCAGTAATTAAGTTGGATGTATTCCCCTTAGTAATACAGTTTCATTTTAAAAAATGCATTTTGTGTTGAGTTGTGCTGTCATTGACTAATGCATTAGTTTGACGATCTGAAACATTTGTATGACAAACACTTTTTCACACCACTGTATGTATATGTGAAATTAGTTGGATGCACAAGCAGGCAAAAAAAGTAGTGACATAATTTAACTATGAATAGTAGAAAACTTGTGGCATTCTTACCGGTAGTCGATTGTCAGAGTTGTCAAATATTATTTCCACAAATGCAGAAATGACGCGAGGTCCAGTTCCCTCCTACCAAGACAGGGTTTGTGGGGGGGAATAATGTATGTTTTCACAAAAATAATAAAAATTCATACAGCTTGCTGGCTTATTCTACCTTTGGAGGTACTTACATGGAGCAAGGCCAGGCGCTGTTCAGGTCGAAGGTGGCTGAACTCATCACTGAGCACAAACTGAATGGCTGCAGAGGATATGGAGGGGAAAAACAAGGAATTGAGGGGAACCAACTTGTACTGCTGTTTGTAAACAATTAATGGGGAACACTTACCATAGAAAAAGTTACTTTTTCCTGATCCATTTCGCCCAACTGTGACAGAAAAAAAATAAACATGAGCATCACAAAAAAGCAGTACATGTGAATTTTGATTTCAGATGTTCAGTTTAGACTAAGAGGCCAATTAAGCTTCAGGAAGTGTTTGCAGTTCATTTGCTGATAAGAACAAAAACTGTAGTTTACTTTTATTTTTAAAAAACAATTGTTTACGTTTTATGAGATCCTTAATGTGGTGTTTTTATTAGTAATCAACAGTGATTGATATATCTACACCTGTATGAGAGTTTTTGGTAAACTTTTGTGAATGTCTAGCCTGATTAGTACAGTATAATAAACGAAGAGATGCCATACCCACCAATGACATTGTGCTTGGAGCTGAATGGGTCTACCACAGTCTGATCCCTGTAACTTCGGAACCCTTGGATGATAACCTGCACAACAAACCAAGCTGGTCAAAACACATTTCTCAAGGAAGGCTACAAACACATTTTGTGTGTATGACTTTCATCGCGATATTTTGTTTTTTAATAAAGTACTTAACGGCTATAGTCCATTCAAAAAAATAAATACGATACCAAAGAGAAAGTATGCTATATGCAGGTTAAAGCCAAGTAAGCCACAGCTAGCGTTAGCCTAGTAGCGTTAGCCTAGCCTCTTTGTAAATGGGCGAGTATTTCAATATATTCGTTTGTTTGCAGTGTTAGTTAACATTGAGATGATTGCTTTCCGTGACGTGTCTGTCCTTTGTTGTTTAAATAATACCAGGTCCAGCGCTAATCCTGTGTATTGTGGGCAAGGCTGGCTCATTCAGCAGGATAACATGAAGCTAGTCCATTCGGCCCGGTAATAGGGGGAAGCTTACTTGTTTGATGTACATCGTCGTACAATTCGGACGTCTCCTTGGCAAAATTTGGAGGCAGCCTTCCGCCTCCACTGAATTGGAAATGCCAGTTGTGTTTAAAGCCCACAATAGTTTAACTCTTACGGCTTGTGCATTAAAAAATGAAGCACCCTTCAGGAAAAACACAGAAAATGGCGGCGGGGGCGGGATGTAACGGATCATACCATAGTGTAAAAATAGGGTGATAGCGGTAGATATAAAAATTACAACAGAGGGTACGTTTTAATACATGGAACCATGGAACGATATATATGTATTATTGGCGATAAATTAAATGAAAGACAGTTGTTTATGCCGTGTAGGCGTGAATAAAGAACGAGCTTCAAACATTTTGTTTATATGCATACCTATGTGTACCATTAGTACAGTCCGGCTATTTTCTGGGCGCCAAATGCATACAAGGAACACAACCACAGAGGTCGGCGATACTACAAATACAGGTCGAGCATCGCCGATACCGACACGACACTATTTAAGATATTTAACATCAGTTTGGTGATCATGATTGTAATCAAGCTAAATAGAAAATAAGACAGTTATGTTTCGCAGTTGTCACTGTTGCCAACACGAAAAAATAAGTTTGTATAGTGTTACTGTAGAAGTTGGTGTAGTGATTGCTACTAATGTGTCATGCATGGTATGTTGACTCAATGATTCAATGCATCAACTTTATTTCTCACCTGAAAACTTTTATTTTTTTAAACACAATAACATCAACATTATTGGAAAAAAAATCACAAATATTGCAATTTTAAATAAATTAGATTCAAATGCCTCACCGTATTTGTGAATAAACACAGAAATCACAATATCAACCTAAGGCATGTATATTGCAAGTTTATCACTGTGCTGTTGTCACTGCAGTACAAACAGCATCAGTGTCATCCTATGAAATGTGTACTACCACCTGCTGATCTCCAGTCGGTCTGTTCTGCTGGTTTCAAGCCCAGGCACACAGGGAGCTTTACATTTGCATTCATTTTCAAGTAACACTACAAGCAGTCACAGTTCTTTTTCTTAAGGCAGTGCAGTTATTGGACTCAGTGTGAACTGGTGGTGGACCGGGGACTGCAGGCAAGAGGTAGGGAGGGTGAATATAGATGGCTCAAAGGTTTTGGTGTTGAAAGTGGTCATGTCGTTGGCAAAGAAAGATGCAGACTCTGGGACACAGGGTGTGGTGGGTTCAGGTGTGGCGGCATGGGCCGGTGCTGTGGAGAGAACCTCGGACTCGAACTGCAGCAGCTGACCCATGAAACTAAAGTTAGGTGAGACAACAGCCCGGCGCTGCTTGATGATGTCGAATGCCGCATCCAGTCGCAGCTGCTGGGTTCTCATGATGTACGCCATGCAGATGGTAGGGGAACGTGAGATGCCCGCTTCACAGTGGACCAGGACCTTTCCCCCCGATTGCTTCACATGATCTGGACAGAGTACAAAAGGACAAACCGGTCAATGATTTGAGATGGAGGCACAACCTTTAACAGCAACGTAAAGTGACAAATTACTATTTTTTTGGAGGTTCTGGAACACATAACCCTGGTTGTGTGGGTTCTGTCGACACTGACAACAGATGTTAATCAGACCACGCTTGATCATTCAATGAACATATTCCTCTTTCGGGCATATACTACATGTTATTTAAAAGGTCATTTCAACCATGACCGTGACTGAGTGGTTTAAATTATCATCCTAATGGTGTCATGGCAGGTTCCGAGAGCTATTTTCAGGCATAGAGCCATAATGTTTATTTTTACCCCACTAAATGGTGCTTGCTTGGAATAACATGAGGCTAAGTCGATAATTTTTATAGCTCCTGGCTAAATGTAGGCTAAACCTGCTCCTGGTACAATTAGCTGTCTTATGTAATGTACAGGCTTAGACAAATGTAGGCTGCATCCTCACACAGTAGACAATGGCAGCAATCACAGCCAAGCAATGCTGGTCAGCCAAGCAGCTCCTAGTCGAGTTTTGCCCTTGGTAATGCCTGGCTATAAATAACCATTCAGCATCACTCTCCCACACACTCCCCCCCTCGATGTTACACATCCAACAGGCTTCTGCCCCCAGGCCCACCTGTGAGCAACCAAGCCCTGTCTTCCTTCCTTTTTATCCTCCGCCCAGTCAACCCCTCCACCTAGTCATCACTGCTCATTGACTTGTCACACTGACTGCGGGCATACCCCACCCAACATATTACATGACAACACGGGGAGGTCTTTTTCCAGCTCAAGAGGGAGTCAGGAGGTGGGAAATGAGCAGATCGTGAATGGAAACGAACGGCTGGCTATGTTAGTGGAGGCTTGAGGGCAGGAGATCACGATAACATGATTACCGCTGGCTTTCTGAGAGCCCTCTATTTGTGAATGGGAGCAAGCAAGGGCAGCGAGGGGCTTATTCCAGAATGAAGACGCATTTTAAAAATAAACGCCTATGTATAGGAGATCTTTGTATTTTTGTCACCTAAATAAGGCGGAATATTTACAAGGCTGCCTGCGTGCAATCTGTAACTATAAATATTTAGTCAATGAAGGTGGTGTTATTCTGGGTAAAGACCTCATCCTTAGGAAGGTGGCTGTATTTGCTGTGCCGACTTGTTTGAGCGAGTGCACTATTACGAGCAGACAGTCAAGACAATAAAAAAATACACTTGCAGAATGATGGTTGAGAAATAAACCTTCAGACCAAAGCTTTGACAGATTTAAAAAAAACTGATCCCCTTGAACTCACCAATGAATTCTATTGCCTCTTGGAAGTGGGAGCTAATGTCAGCCATGTGGCTGTCCTCCACCGGAATCCACTTGTAGTCGTAGTGGCCCTTGGCCGGCTGCATGTCCCTGCGCGACACATTGAGCAAGGCAGTGATGTGAAGGTCGGTGAGATAGTCCTGCCTGGAGGCGTGGTAGGCACTACCGAGGTAGAGGAAAGGCAGGATCTCCACAGGTTTACCCTAAAAGTGAGAGCAAAGAGGGAGATGTGAGTCAAGATAAGTAGTCGAATACACAACAAGGGTGTGATTTGCGCCCCAAAGTGAAAACAGGGTGTAAGTGCTATGACATCATGACTGTTCAGATTTCGCCTTTGATTTTCGTGCACTAAACAGCCAATATTTAAAAAAAAAATTGCGTTGAGAAAAGTACAGCATCAAAGTCAAACTTAAAATCTTCAGAGACTTCAAATCAGTCTGTTATAAAATGACTAACACAAGTCCAGTTTAATGACTTTGATGGCAAATAACAGATATTTTACACCCAAAAATATTACCAAAGACGCAACCATAAAGCTCAAAATGTTTTGTTACACACCACACATAACCTGTTTATACAGTATATGCAATACACATAAAACTCCACTAGTCTTAGTGTTGCTCTGCAAAAAACGTTCTCATTCTCCCTCCATTGGCGTAAGTAGTTTTACAATATTTTGCCTTTATTTTACAGTAAACTTTTCTTTGTACGGCACTTAAAAGCATGTAGAATAAATACATTAACACAACAGTTTACATTTCCAAACAGGCGGCATGTTTTTTTTTTGCATCATGTATGAATTCCAAAATAAGTACATGGATAAAATGTATACAAAGTACTATACATTCATATTTTTATGTACACCCATTTTTGTTTTTGAGATACAATAACATGAATCTGATAGTTATAATGCGTGCCTTTCAATGTCCGTACGAGACTGATCTTTGAGCCGTTGAGCGGCCACATTGAGGTAGTGAATGAGGAAAGGTCATGGATGAAAGAGTGTTTTCTCCACCCCGATCCCTTTCTGAGCTCCATTAGGTCAGAAAATCTATACATATCTAATATAAGTAATGCTAAAAATGTGATGCCAGTGGGTGTGGGGCTCTGTATGGTGATGATTACCTGATCATAATCCGGTTTGTTGTGAGACAGCTTCTCACTTTTGGCCCATTTCTCGCTTTCACTTCCACTCTGGTCGATGCTTTTCACCTCGGTGCAAAGGTCAGGGTATTGAGAGTGGAAGTTCTCATATCCTCCTGAGAGAAGTGGGGGGGTATAAACACATCATGTAAGAAATAAGCTTAGAATAATCACTCCCTTTTACCACCCCCTTCGAATACACACCTTGTGAAACAACAGAGTTTATGAAACAGACTTAACGCCGGATTATAACCTGATTATAAGAGCGTAATTAATCACTGGAGTCCGCTGTTACCAACCACTAATCCTCTTCACTTCCACAGGATGTAAAGGTGACAGACGGAAATGAAGGTGTTTTAACACACGATCAATTTATATTACATTCCAGTTGACTCCTTAGTGTTTTCCTTTAGCAGTATTTGTTTCTTGCCACAGAACATCTTGCACAATTTGTTCATACTTCTCAACACTGACTCATCAGCTCCATTGACGCACATTCATATAGGCTGCTTATATCACAGACACAGTGGATAATGTGTATATTATAAACATCTTAATAGAACCCAAATAAATGAGATATGTTAACTTTATATAAAATATATTTTTTCTTTTATCTATTAAAGCAGCATTTTTGCATCATGGACCACATACTGAAAGATCAAAGGATGAAGAGCAGCTACTTTGATAGTTTCATTTATCTTTTAAGCTTTGTGAACAGGCTAGAAGCCGTTAATATGTGGCCTTTTTGTTGTACTTGTCCAAATTTAATGTTTAAAAACAAAGCAAAAACAAAAACAAAAAAAACACAACATTTTATATCTACAATGTGTCACGAGCCAATGAAAAAAGGAAATGGCGCCTGGGCCAAAACAATAGTATATTTAAGTCTATTGTTTTGAAATAAATGTTACCTTTCAAAAAACTGATGTTCGTCCCGTTGTACTTGTACAAATTTAATGTTTAAAAACAAAGCAAAAAAAAAAAAACCACAACATTTTATATCTACAATGTGTCACGAGCCAATGAAAAAAGGAAATGGCGCCTTGGCCAAAACAATAGTATATTTAAGTCTATTGTTTTGAAATAAATGTTACCTTTCAAAAAACTGATGTTCGTCCCGTTGGCCAGATGTGAGAGAGTATTTATTACTATTTGTGCTACACTGTCCTTCTTCAGCTTCTGCCAATGGGACGTCCTGTCATCCAGAGCGACCACCGCCGATATGCTGCCCTCTCGTAGCCGAAGAAGGGCTCTCTCGTCCGGGATAACGAACTGCAGAGGCACCGGTCCTCCCCGCGACCTCCGGACCACCACGGAGTTGAGATTGACATTAACTGAACCTTCGATATTGGAGTTAGTGAATGACAAATAAGGTCGACAATCCAAGATAAGGCAGTCCTCCTTCCTGATCATCTTCCTCAGACGGCGGCAGTCAATGCTGGACACTTTCATGATGGCGTCCTCGATTCTTTTATTCTAATTATTGCCCAAAGAATGCGTGGAGATCCTGAATAGTATCGGCGGGCGAACGATTAGCCCTGAGCGCTTCTGTGCCTACATTTCCTCCAAGGAAATTCCGGCCGAGCCTTTTTTATGTGAATGGAAACCTTGCTGTGTGACGTCACGAACCATGTATGGACACCGGTGAGGCGTGGTGGCCGCCAAACACACGCCCACAAGTCATGAAAGAGGGGACCTAACCACGCCCCTACTGTGTGACGTAGGGAGAACATCGATTGATTAACTATTACTCACAGGAGCTCATACACATATCCTGTTCTGTTTGCATCACTTTGGAGAAAAAGTGAGCATGGGCTGTGACATTACTTCATCAAAACAGACATTGAAAAAGAGTACAAATAATAATCTGAATCATATTTATGGGCAACGTTTGATGAAACACACTCGGAAATTGGTTCAGGCTGGTTGCATCACTATAGTGACATTTTTGTTATGTAAAATGATCAATTGTTGGACATATTACCATATAACATTTATTAATTCTTGCCAGTAAGCACATTTTTTGTTTCATTTCTTGGTTTGGTTGTCTTAATTGGTCATTTCACTCATATACAGTGTAGATCAGGGGTCTCAAACACGCGGCCAGCGGGCCAAATGTGGCCCGCAGGACACTAGCTTGAGGCCCCCGCCTTGATATGAAAGTTTAATGTTAGTGCGGCCCGTGCAAGTTTGATATGGATGCTGTATGGTATCATGTACCCAGAAAAAATGATTACGTTTGATTAATGTTCATGTTAAAGGTTAAATAACTGTTAATAGTTATCCTCCCTATCCGTGTGGAAGTGGTAAGTTTTTGGCTATTTAAGTTTAAAGGAAATAACTTGAAGGCTACCGTTTAGGTCGCTAGCTCTCTAGTTTGCGAGTTAGCATGTGTCTCAAGACCCTGCAGTTGCGCAATATGTTGTAAATAAAAAGAGTATAAATGTGACTATAGTCATGTTTTGTCATGTCTACAGGGCTCTAATAATGCTTTGTTCATTTTAATCTGAAAAAAATAATTTGTCTACCCACCAAGTATATGTGGTTTCTTAA
This sequence comes from Doryrhamphus excisus, assembly GCF_030265055.1. Classification (NCBI taxonomy): domain Eukaryota; kingdom Metazoa; phylum Chordata; class Actinopteri; order Syngnathiformes; family Syngnathidae; genus Doryrhamphus; species Doryrhamphus excisus. The sequence continues at coordinate 4,836,055 of NC_080466.1, read as the reverse complement.
GTTTTTATTATTATTATTATTATATTTATTTATTACTGATTGATTGATTTTCTTTATTCTTGATTTGTTTATTTATTTTTCATCTTATTTTGTGCAGAAAAATAAAAATTAAGATATTTGAGAACAGTGGAATGTTTTATCAGAGCTTTTATTGTAGAAAATTGGAACCAAAGCACTGAAAAAGTTTGTATATTCTTCCGTTTTAAATTTTTTTTTTAAATAATTTTTTTGGGGGGGAAAACCTGATGCAGCCCAGTCTTACCCGGACCCTAGCTCCAGTGGCCCCCAAGTAAATTGAGTTTGAGACCTCTGGTGTAGATAATACATCAATGTGGTCATTTACACTTACTGTAAACATGGTAATCCTAGCATATTCTAAAAACTTTAATAATATTTCATATATTTTTACATTTTTGCAGAAATTTTCATACATTGCTTTCATACACTCTTGTCTATTGTATGATATTGTGCATAACAAATTAATCTTTTCTCCTCGTACTGTATCATTCCATGCCCAAACAAAGCACCCTGTGTGCTGGTGACTCACTCTTTTATTGAGTGCCACTGCTAAGTAGAAAGAAAGTTGCGGGTGTTAGCAATATAATAGAAGGTGAGAAACCCTGTTGAATTCAATATAGGAATAAATGCTCCTGCGCACTTGATGTTGACGTTCCACTACCAATTTCACATCAAGATTCACATCAGATTAGTTCCACGGTTTCTCTCCAATATGCATCACAGACTTATTAGCATTTCAAAGTGCAACTTTGGTGCATTCAAGTGCCACCCAAGAAAGTGGGAAATTGTAATGCTTGATGAAACTGTCAGGATCCCTCTCCTTCTTGTCCACCTCTCACTCATTTATGGCAGCACCCTGTTGTAGAACTCCGATAGGGAATCATCACCGCATCATCTTTGATGACGTCTCCTAAAGGCCCATAAAGAGGACGAAACGTAACCAGATTATTTATTTAGTGGTAATGTTCAAGTACTGTTTCTTTGTTTTTTTGCCACATCCGACCTGTTGAAGTGACCTTCACCTTCTGTCCTGCATGACCCTGCTGCTTCGCTCACGGATTCCCCCACCCTCGTTCATATACTCTTGACTTTCAATGAACTAAAATCACAAAATTAGTACCAATTTATGATGAATAAGATGTGAAATGTAAAAAAAAAAAGTGTTATGACTGCTGAATCGCAAATGTACGGATATCCACTGTAACATAATTAGAACAGACCAGAACAGAATAATCTGTACGACGGGCGGCTTCTCCCAAAGCTCAGCGGCTGGACAACAAGTAGCTGACAGAGGCAAACCCCTAACTTCCGCTCAGTCCCATGTATAGCCGAGTGAACCTGCTGTATATCCTTTGGCATGTAAGCCTAAGCCGCCAAATGAATTAACAGGTTTAAATGTCACACTGCACGCACTCACATGACATGCAATCAATCTGGGTGGGGGGGCTCAGGACGGCTTGTGTTTGGTTCATGTATGAATGCTGTGTTTGGATGTAAATACTCGACGTGAGCAACACTGATATGTTTTTTAAATGTATGTATATTTTTTTTTTATCGCTGATGCTGTTTTTCCATACAGAATAAATGATTGATTGATGTGCTCAATTTCTTTAATGAAATTCTGTACAAAACATTTACCTGCATTAGAAATTTTGTTCATATTCTGTAGCCCCAGTGACAAAATATAATGTACTACTACGTGTATGTAAGAAATCAAATGACTTGTAACAAAAAATAAAAAAATAAAAAAATAAAAAAATAAAAAAATAAAAAAATAAAAAATAAAAAAATAAAAAAATAAAAAAAATTAAAAAATTAAAAAATTAAAAAATTAAAAAGTTAAAAATTAAAAAATAAGACAATAAAAAATAAAAAAATACAAATAAATAAATAAATAAATGAAACATTACAGTGCATTTCTTACATCGATCAAAATACAACTTTCCATTATTTACATTTGTATTCAACTATCTAATCACAAGCCCAAAAGGAGTAGGCTGAAGCAAAAGCTTATAAATGCCTACCCCTTTTTGCAAGATATAATCATGTTCATGCCACTGTCTTGTTTTCCTGTTACATCAATTATATCAAGAAAGCAGGAAGTGAACAAATGTAACAGTTACTGATTGTAAAAGTACCAGATGGAGGGGTAGGATTGAATAAGCTTTGCTTCTTCCTACTCCTTTTGGACATGTGGAACTGTGGACTGATTATGTGATGCATTCAATTGTAATCTGATGCATGTTTAAATGAAATAAAACCATTACCATTATCATTGTAATATTATTATTGTTATAATCTTTATCATTGTTGTTGTGTTGTGTCTGAACTGTAATGTTACACACAGTGACAGACACAGTGACAACTCCCGTGATAGACACCACACGGTGTCAGTGCAAAATCTATCTGGTCATCATGGCGTCACATAGTGTGGGATCTGCTTGAATGTAGAGGACGGTGAATGAAGGAAAACAACATGGAGGCAGAGATGTCTGGAAGGCAGAGGATTAGCGGGGCCAGCAGGCAGTGTGCCATATGGTCCAGTCTAATCTGGGCTTGTGACATCACAGCCGATGAGTGCCGAGGCCCACCATCCGTTTCCAAGCCCTCATTTCATTATGGGGTTTGGTGGTGTCAGCTGTAAATAACAACAGTGGACTCGTGTCAGCCAGACAGACATACTTTGTGCTCTACTTGCTATCACTTAAGCCTTTTCTTTGTGGAGCTTGGGATTTTTTTTTTCCTCTTCCTGCTTGACTGGCACTCACATGAGTGGCGTGAACTCCTACACACTAAACTAGAAACCTGCAGTCATTAGTTGTCTTCACAGATATTTACAATTCACAATTACACATGTCTGAATAAGCAGTGCTACCTATTTCACATCAATTGCTAATACATTTGTTCACTTCCTGTATTCAAAGTGCACTATCTACATTATTCATTCATTCATTTTCTACCGCTCATCCTCATGAGGGTCGCGGGGGTGCTGGAGCCTATCCCAGCTGTCTTCGGGCAAGATAATGGTGACCCTGGACTGGTCGCCAGCCAATCACAGGGCACATATAGACAAACAACCATTCACACTCACATTCATACCTATGGACAATTTGGAGTCGCCAATTAACCTAGCATGTTTTTGGAATGTGGGAGGAAACCGGAGTACCCGGAGAAAACCCACACATGCACGGGGAGAACATGCAAACTCCACACAGAGATGGCAAGGGTGGAATTGAACCCTGGTCTCCTAGCTGTGAGGTCTGCACGCTAACCACTAGACTGCCCTATAATATATATTATAATTGGCGACTCCAAATTGTCCATAGGTATGAATGTGAGTGTGAATGGTTGTTTGTCTATATGTGCCCTGTGATTGGCTGGCGACCAGTCCAGGGTGTACCCCGTCTCTTGCCTGAAGACAGCTGGGATAGGCTCCAGCACCCCCGCGACCCTCGTGAGGAAAAAGCGGTAGAAAATGAAATGAAAATATATATTATATATATTATTATATTATTATTATATATGTATACATTAAGGAGTAATGTAAATAGTGCACTTTGAATACAGGAAGTGAACAAATGTATTGCGGTTGAAATGCGGTTGAAAATGAATGAATAATAATATTATATAATAATAATATTATATATTATATAATAAATCATAAAATTATATATAAATAAAATATAATATAATACATTACTCTATAATATTCGTTTGTGGTCTTCATGGCTAGAAGCAATCCACTTCCAGGTCTTCCTGTGCTGCAGTCATCATAATGTTAATGTAATTGAATATAGAACATGGGTTCCTAATTCCAGCAGGCCCTTGCAACATGGTAGTGATGTCAAATGTGATTGGACGTCATCTTCCAACTGCATAATTCGTTTGTGGGTCGTATCCTCCATTTTCCTTATTGTCATGCTTATGTGATCGGTAATATTCTTAGACAACAAGCACTCTTGCCTCTTCTGGCCCTTTGTTTAGTTTGATGTGTATTTTGCAGTTGATACTCAAAAGTACCTTGTCAATCCTTGCTTCCTCAAGTTGCGTTCATTCCTTGTGACCTTAATAAGGCAGTTCATGTTGGTTCATGTGACTATAATTCTGCAAAGATCACAGTTCTGTTAGAGACTCATTGCAAGTTATCACAAATTTGATTGCAATTGTTCAATATGTGCAAAAAGATAATTACACATCACAGTCAAAATAGCTATGCAGTGGTCATTATACTGGAGGTAATACATCCAGTTAGCCTTTGCTATCAGACACTCCAGATACAGGCATGGGCATCCCTGGCATCCCTGGTACAAACTATCATCAACAAAGTAGGGATATTTTTTTTTGCTTTAGGAATACAAAATGTTCCATCCAAATGTTGTTGACGCTGCAATGAAAATCCTGTCAGACTTTTCATTTTCATAACCGACAATACTTCTGGCGAGACCACACGGGCATGGTATGCGAGTGCGTCATATCACTTCCTGTCCAGATAGTCCCCTTTTTCCATGCGATTTATAAAAAGCACCCAAAACACAATAGGCCCGCCCCCCCTCCTCCTCAGCTGCACAGGTGTTTCCTGGTTTGCCAACACTGCGTCTGCACTGTGCTGCTGCTGCTGTGTCTCAATGAGGCCACGACTCATTGCAGTCACATGACCTGACCACAATTGGCAGTTTCAAAATGCAATAGTGTCAAAAGTGTGATTAGACTATTAGCTTACATTGGCCTGTTAGCAATAGTATGATATAATATCAGATGTGCTAGTTTTCATTCATTCATTCATTCATTCATTTTCTACCGCTTTTCCTCACGAGGGTCGCGGGGGGTGCTGGAGCCTATCCCAGCTGTCTTCAGGCGAGAGGAGGGGTACACCCTGGACTGGTCGCCAGCCAATCACAGGGCACATATAGACAAACAACCATTCACACTCACATTCATTCATTCATTTTCTACCGCTTTTCCTCACGAGGGTCGCGGGGGGTGCTGGAGCCTATCCCAGCTGTCTTTGGGCGAGAGGCGGGGTACACCCTGGACTGGTCGCCAGCCAATCACAGGGCACATATAGACAAACAACCATTCACACTCACATTCATACCTATGGACAATTTGGAGTCGCCAATTAACCTAGCATGTTTTTGGAATGTGGGAGGAAACCGGAGTACTCGGAGAAAACCCACGCATGCACGGGGGGAACATGCAAACTCCACACAGAGATGGCCGAAAGTGGAATTGAACCCTGGTCTCCTAGCTGTGAGGTCTGCGCGCTAACCACTCGACCACTGTGCCGACCTCAGTTGTGTTGTTATTGACTAATATTTAAATGAGTTTGATGACCTGAACAATGTAAACATGATAAACATGCAAACAAATAGGAAATCAGACTTTTTCACGTCACTGTATTCATCACAACAAGCACAACCCTCTCTCTGTTGGTTTATACTCCCACAGGGATGGACCTGTGCGTGCCCCTCAAATCAGCAACCTGCCAATCAATATATCAATATATCAATATATCAATATAGCAATCACCTGGTAAAAGACATACAGAGTATAGTATAGTTGGAATGTGGGAGGAAACCGGAGTACCCGGAGAAAACCCACGCATGCACGGGGAGAACATGCAAACTCCACACAGAGATGGCCGAGCGTGGAATTGAACCCTGGTCTCCTAGCTGTGAGGTCTGCATGCTAACCACTTAACCACCGCGCCGCCGATAATGGTGACATGATACTAAAATAATAATACATGAAAAGACGATTTGGATTCTACCACTGATAGTGTAATATCATTTCAGATTCCGAATGCAACAGGAATGTTTGGCATTCTTTAGTACAAGTCATGATCAGATGGCACATATGACACATGCCGCATACACACACACACACACAGACACTCATCCACATACACACATGCTTTCAAGGCTTGAGTCACTCCTCAATCCCACCCACTCTGCTCCGTTATGACTCTTCGAGACAAGCCGAACCTTTGATGAGAAAGACAAGGGGAGAGAAGTGAAATAAATATCAAATGCAATACCGGTGAGCTCATCCGCGTGCTCAACTCATAAAACAACAACAAACAACAAAAAGTCACACTGAGTGAATTTTCCAGTGAGTAAAAATAGTTCAGGCCTCAGGAGGTGACACACTTTAATTGTTTATGCTCCAGAGGTAGTAGGAGTGTTGTGGGATTTCACGGCGGAATTCCAAGCACTGTTGTCTTCTCAAAGGACGACATGTTCCTGTGATGTTTTCTTAGGTTGCTTGCACATTATATGTGGTTCTAAAGTTGAAAAACTTATGGTCATGCTTATTAAATATCAAAAGATCAGTGAGTACGACCACATGTGGTAATCCCTTGAACATCATGCTCTTGCCTGCTTCGCATTTATACATACTCATATTTGAATGCAGTGTCACAACCGCCCTTAAACCAGGTGAATCATTGGATTACTGCTTTATTCCTGTTCCATTCAACTGGAGAGGTTGAACAGAAAAACATCTTTTTTTTCCGAGTTTCCATTGTGACCAAAATAACAAGCCTTAGACATTGAGTTAGCGATGGTAATGGACAATCCGTACCTGTTTGTCGTTTAATACATTGATACCCTGTTGCGTCGTGATGTCACAATATTTGCATAGTCGATGCTACTATTGTGATCCTGCCTACACACGTCCGGTATGGTTGGAACACGAGGCTGATCAGGGTTTACTTTACTCAGACAAACCATATCGAAGTGTAATACTTGGTAGACAGCCAACTTAGGGACGTAGCTTGGGGACAAGAAAGTAAGGACAAAAAAAATGCAAACGGAAAACAGAGTTTATCAAAATAATAAATGGGTCTAGTTTCTGGAAAGGTGTTGTTTCCCAAGGATAGTCAAGGTGACACTGTATTGTTATAATAATAATAATAATAATAATAATAATACATTTTATTAGTATATTATTCATACATTCATTTTCTACCGCTTTTCCTCACGAGGGTCGCGGGGGGTGCTGGAGCCTATCCCAGCTGTCTTCGGGCGAGAGGTGGGGTACACCCTGGACTGGGCACATATAGACAAACAACCATTCACACTCACATTCATACCTATGGACAATTTGGAGTCGCCAATTAACCTAGCATGTTTTTGGAATGTGGGAGGAAACCGGAGTACCCGGAGAAAACCCACAGGGAGAACATGCAAACTCCACACAGAGATGGCCAAGGGTGGAATTGAACCCTGGTCTCCTAGCTGTGAGGTCTGCGCGCTAACCACTCGTTTGTTTGTTGAGGGTTTTGGGAGGGATAACCGTTGTGGTTATGAGTAACTGAAAATAATAATAATTCTTCTTCCATTTCCGTCTTCCTTAGATCAAATGATTGTAAAAATGAACAGTGAAAAAATATATCCTACAGATTTTAACAACCAACTTTATGCTCGTTTTTAGTTGTTGTTAATTATTAGTTGTCTAATGGGTGACTTTCTCTTTTTCCACAAAATCCGCGCTGCGTGTTGGGTAATTTGTGATTGGATGGATACTAATGGAAGGAAAGGTGCGATCTGGTGTGCATCCAGCATTGAAGCTGTCTTGTGCTTTTTGTCTGGCGGAGTTTTCACTTCTAAAATGTTGATTTCTGGGGACAAACCATTTATTTTGTGCGGCGTTGTATTTTTAGCATGCTGTTTTGTTAAGAAATTGTTACTGCGCCAAGCTGAAAATGTGGATTCCTACCCTGGTGCGCCGCCATGGCCATCTTGGCGCAGTCAGTCCAGTCTACCAAATTGGCTGCACACAGTGGTGCGCTGGATCAAATTACCACTGTGTGGGCATCACCACGCTACGCCACCTTTGTTCTGCGCCAGAAAATTAGAGCCCACCTATTTTTTGGTAAAACTTTGAGAATAACAAATCTGATCTTTTGGACCAATATTAGCACAATTAAGGGCGGCATGGCGGTCTAGTGGTTAGCGCGCAGACCTCATGTTCTCCCCGTGCATGCGTGGGTTTTCTCCGGGTACTCCGGTTTCCTCCCACATTCCAAAAACATGCTAGGTTAATTGGCGACTCCAAATTGTCCATAGGTATGAATGTGAGTGTGAATGGTTGTTTGTCTATATGTGCCCTGTGATTGGCTGGCGACCAGTCCAGGGTGTACCCCGCCTCTCGCCCGAAGACAGCTGGGATAGGCTCCAGCACCCCCGCGACCCTCGTGAGGATAAGCGGTAGAAAATGAATGAATGAATGAGCACAATTAATAACTGAACAGTGGGCCGAGGTTTCAGGATTTTGCTTACCATCATGGCAGCCAAACATGCATAAGGCAAACTTGTCATCAAGTTAAGTTTTTTACTAGGATCCTTTGCCAGTATTATACACAGTATGTATTATTTCCCACGACTGTATACAGATAATGATGACATATGATGTATTTATTCTTATGGTAGATTGACTCCCACAACTCCGCCGTGTCTGTCATTTGCTTCCCCTTCACTGTGTTCATTCACCCCCCCCCTGATGTCCAGCCGGCTTCCCCTCTCATCACCTGTGTGGGAGGCACAAAACCCAATTCACTCAGCTGAGATTAAACTCACTGGGACCATACAGATTGTGCTGATCCGCTTTAATCACCTACAAAGACTCACACACACACACACACACACACACACCTGTACATTAACGCACATGTTCTCACACTGACACAGATGCGCTCCCACTCAGTGGATGGAAAGACATGCAGAGGCAGGGGTGGAAAGATGTAACAGGAGCGTTGGGAGAGGGTGGCGATGGGGGAAGGCGCGCACGTCACAGGAAGTGGGCGCGACTGTCACACACACACATGCACGCAGTGTGTAGGCACACACTGTTATCATTGGAGGGTTGGTGCCAGTGTATCACAGGATGGCTTGGGAACACACTGCGGCCTACTGGTGAAAGCCAATGAAAATAACAATTTCTACTTTATGTGAAGTACACTCGAATTTTCCGGCTTCACTCTGGGCACTTTTTAAAAAAATGTATCAAAAGAGATATAATATTATATTGCATCTTTAACACAAATGTTTTCGTTTTGCAGATATACTAGCTTGAAGTGGCCCACCACGTCCTATTCTGCTCATTTTTGGCGCTTTGTATTGAATTGTGGACTCCTTTAGAGCAGCTACACACAATAACCTACAAAGAAAGCTTTCTAGATCTTCCAGATTCTGCACCTCTTTCTGCAGTGTTTCCACTGACTTCCTGCTTCTAAACCCAAACGGTCTGTTTAATTCACTCCACACCTGACCCTCCCTTAGATACGCCCATTCCGCTTCGATTAGTCACACTCCTAAGTGCTCCCGAGAACTTCAGGCCCATATAAGGAAGTCCGGATCTCACTGATGTCAGTCGAAACTCTGTAAACCAGAGCCAACCAAAACTTTTTTCAAGGCTCACACCAGAAGTTGCAAACTTCATTTAACACAAGAATATAACATTGTAACATTTATAGGTTAGAAAACTGGGAAAAGCATGATAAGTCCTTTAGCGGCACGGCGGCCTAGTGGTTAGCGCGCAGACCTCACAGCTAGGAGACCAGGGTTCAATTCCACCCTCGGCCATCTCTGTGTGGAGTTTGCATGTTCTCCCCGTGCATGCGTGGGGTTTCTCCTGGTACTCCGGTTTTCCCCCCACATTCCAAAAACATGCTAGGTTAATTAGCGACTCCAAATTGTCCATAGGTGTGAGTGTGAATGGTTGTTTGTCTATATGTGCCCTGTGATTGCGGCCCTTGGCAGAAATTGTTTGGACACCTCTTCACCTATCAAGGTCAGCCCAGACCAATTAAATATGGAACATTTGTATTATCTTTTGATGATTATTTTCTAAACTTTGTGCAGTTTAGTGTCGTTTATCTGAAAGTCCACAGTAAATAAATATAAACAGTGATATTGTGCATGTAAACAGTGACAAAATATCGGGATAAAAGCACATATCCCGCCGGCAGTGAAGATGGGGGTAGGTTTTGCGGGGAGTAGGCTGGAGTTTTGACAGATCTTCTCTCAACATTTGCCAAGAATTGTTCCAGGATCTGAGGTACGAAGACAAACAGGTGACTCATACATCTCCCCTCTTTAGGGGGCGAGGGAGTAAAGCATATAGGAGGTTTGACTCGAAATTTCCTATTGGTTGTATTGGTTGTACGTCCCCAGGCAACCACCTCAACACACCAAGTCTGGGGGGAAGGCTTGTTTCATTGAAAGGACAGAAAGGTTAGACGTTTCTTATTTCGAAAGCACCCCCCCTCCACCACCCCTTTCCCGATCCTTCTTTACCACCGAGTTATCAGATGGAACAAGGCACTAATTTTATCTTAACCCACAACCTTGATTATGAGGAACCGCTGAATCTTGATAAAGCTGCTCTGTGGGTGGGGTGGGGTGGGGGGGTTGAAGAGCTATACAGCAGTAAAGGGGACGGTGGGGGTGTGCGGCACAGTGTTCGAGGGGCAGCATCCTTTTCAAAAAGGAAAAAGGACATTCCTGGGAAGTCAGATGAATGACAACAAAACAATATGTTGCCTGATAGAAAGAAAGAAGTGTTCAAGTCTTACTGGCGGGAATCTAGCAAGATTTTCAACCAGTAACACAAAAATTGCTGGGTTGCAACGGCTTGTGTCACTTCGGGCTTTGATATGGAAGGTATTGATGTGATTTTAAAACGGTGCACATATCTGTCAAAAACATGAGGGATACAGATGGTAGGGTCCAATATCCAAACCAAAGTAAACCACTTTTAGGCTGATCTTTTGCAATCTCAACATGGTGTATGTATGACCTGGAACTGGATTCAAATTAAACTACAGTAAACCTCGGATATATCGGATTCAATTGTTCCCACTGGTTTTGTCCGATATAAGCGAAATCCGTTATATGCGTATACCGGAAAATGTCGGATTTATATCCGGTATATGCGTAAATCGGATTTTATCCGTTATAAAAAGGCACTTCCTTGACTATGTTTCCAATGTACCTGGACGCGCAGGCAACGCTGCAAACGCTGCAAATGACGTCGTATAGCGGCCTGTCACGATTCGGCGAATCGGAGCGCCACGATGCGGCCATCCGATATATGCGAGGGAAATTTAATGGAAATGCATTGGAACGGGACTGGAGATTTTGTCCGAAATAGGCGAAATCCGTTATAAAAAATCCGATATATGCAATGAATTTTTATTGGAAATGCATTACAGAAAAATTTGTTCTTTTTTATCTGTCCATTGTGAGCGAATTTCCGATATATCCGAGTCTGATATATCCGAGGTTTACTGTAGAATGAAACACATGCATGGGAACAGCTCAATGTTGACAGTGCCTTGTTGTCAGTTTGTGTTGAAAGCAAATGTTGACTCACTCAAAATCCAGAAATATATTTTTTCATTAACAATTTATGTTGGACATTAAAATTGCACTCAGTGAATCAGCATGTTGGAAAGTATCTCCTCTCGAGTGACGTATGAGCAATAAGATGTGAAGAAAAAAAAAGCCAGAGTTTTATGTTTGTGGCCAAACAGACACATAATCCATAAATACTGTATAATACAGGCGGGCTGATCAACTCCCCTCTCACTACTGAGTCAACAAGCCAGCAAAAATAGCACAGAAGTCGGACAGTAAAAGGAAAGTCGATTTGAAAGCACAATGCCACTTCTCTTCATCATGTTTGCTCGTTCCATTTAGACGTTCCAACAGCAGCGTTACAAAACTACTACTAGAAATGTTGCCATGAAGGAATATTGTACTTGAAATAAGATTTGCTCTTTTTTAGTTTTGTAGGAAATCATTGATGGAGTTGTAAAAACGGGGATCAGGGATCTGCTCTCAGCCCCTTCTTGTTTGCTATGGTGATAGACAGACAGGCTGACAGATGAGGTCCTTGAGAAGAATATCCATGGACTCTGATGTTTGCAGATGACATTGTGATTTGTAGTGAGAGTAGGGAACAGGTGGAGGAGATGCTAGAAGAGTGGAGGTTTGTCCTGGAAAGGAGAGGAATGAAGATTAGACGCAGCAAGACAGAGTTTTTTTTTTTTTTTTTTTTTTTTTTTTTTTTTTTTTTTTTTTTTTTTTTTTTTTTTTTTTCAAGATGGCGGCGCCCTGTCCGGCTGCGGCTGCTTTGGCTCCTGGTAATACAGACACTTTATCAATAATTTCACCACATAGATCAGTGTTTTCAGCATCAAATGCCCAGCGTAACAGTACTAGAATAGTATACGACAGACAGGCTATCCTTCGTCTGAGAAAAATCTGCAATTTGAAGCCCATAAACTTTGAAAGCCTTGATCTGCTACGCCAGTTAGGAATAACAGATCACAGTACAGACCGCCCGTGGAGACATCGAAGGCGATGCGAGAGGAAGCAGAAGCGGGGCTGTCGTGGTGGACTTACAGCTAAGCTAAAAGCGAACCCGTTCCGACCAGCACTTCCATCAGTCTTGCTCGCCAACGTACGCTCCCTGGAAAACAAATTGGACTACCTGAAATTGGACATAAGCACCAAACGGGAGACAAGAAACTGCTGCATCCTCATCCTCACCGAGACATGGCTCAACTCATCTGTCCCGGATTCCGCCATTAGCCTGGACGGGCTCACAACATTCAGGTCTGACAGGAGCCATGCACTCACGGGTAAAACCCGGGGGGGCGGTGTTTGCATCTATACTAATATCAGTTGGTGTAACAACGCTACCCTGGTCTCCAGTCACTGTTGTGTGGACATTGAGTTTATGATTGTGAGATGCAGACCTTTCTACCTTCCCCGAGAATTCACCAGCGTCACCATTGTTGCCGTCTACATTCCACCTGATGCTAACTGCAAGCAAGCCCTGAATGTACTCTACCTTGCCATCAGCGACATGCAAACCACACACCCGGACAGCGTGTTTATTGTTGCTGGAGACTTTAACCAGGCCAACATGAAGGCGGTGCTTCCGAATTTCTACCAACATGTGGATTTTGCTACTAGAGGTGAGAATACTTTGGACTTGGCTTACACGAACATCAAGGAAGCATTCAAAGCCGTCCCCCGCCCACACCTTGGCTCCTCAGATCACAGATCTGTCATGCTAATTCCAGCATACCAGCCCCTGCTCACCAGGGGAAAGCCTGCTGTGAAGAAGGTGAGGGTGTGGCCAGAGGGAGCTATGTCTGCACTGCAAGACTGTTTTGAGTGCACCGAATGGGACATGTTCAGAGAAGCTGCAACATACAACCAACACACCAATGTGGGGGAGTATGCTGCATCTGTAACAGGCTACATACAGTGGTGCATGGAGGAGGTTACAGTCACCAAGACGATCATCACACGGGCCAACCAGAAACCTTGGATGACTCAGGAGGTGCGTGAAAGACTGAGAGAACGCAATGCTGCGTTTAAATCTGGTGATGTGATGGCACTCAGAACTGCAAGGGCAAATCTGAACCGTGCCATCAGAGTGGCAAAGCGTGCCCACAGCCGGAAGATCCAAAGCTTCTTCCAGGACCCCGGCAACACCAGACAACTGTGGCAGGGCATCCAGACTGTCACTGACTACAAAGCCAGACCTGCACCCTGCCAGAACGACATCAGCTTCCTCAATGAGCTAAATAACTTCTTCGGAAGGTTTGAGGCTCTGAACAATAACCCTGCGAGGAAGGCTACCCCCCACCCCGATGAACAGGCAGTCAAGTTTGATACTGCTGCTGTGTGGAGAGTCCTGAGGAAGGTCAACGTGCGGAAAGCTGCAGGCCCAGACGCCATTCCAGGACGGGTGATCAAAGAATGTGCAGACCAGCTGGCCCACGTGCTCACAGACATCTTCAACACCTCACTGGCCCAAGCTGTAGTCCCCCCGTGTTTCAAGTCCGCCACAATAATTCCAGTGCCCAAGAAACCATCTATTACATGTCTGAACGACTTTCGGCCCGTTGCACTCACATCCACCATTATGAAATGTTTCGAGAGGGTGGTTAAGGACCATATCACCTCCATACTCCCCCCATCTCTCGACCCTTTCCAATTCGCGTACCAGCCAAACCGCTCCACTGAAGACGCCATCTCCACTGCTCTCCACCTGAGCCTGGAGCACCTGGAGAAGAAAAACACCCATGTACGGATGCTGTTCCTGGACTTCAGCTCAGCATTCAACACGATCATCCCCCAGGACCTGGTACGCAAGTTGGAGCCACTGGGCCTCAAGACCTCCCTGTGCAACTGGCTGCTTGACTTCCTCACAGATAGAACCCAGTGTGTCAGAGTGGGCAACAACACATCCAGTGTCATCTCCCTGAACACCGGCTCACCCCAGGGATGTGTTCTGAGCCCCCTGTTGTTTACCCTAATGACCCATGACTGTCGCCCCAAGTACAGCAGCAACCATATCCTGAAGTACGCGGACGACACAACAGTTGTGGGCCTCATTCAGGACAACAACGAACTAGCTTACAGGGAGGAGGTGCGACACCTTGTGGATTGGTGCAAGGCGAACAACCTGATCCTGAATGTTGACAAAACAAAGGAGATCATCGTCGACTTCAGGAGATCCAGACCCAGCCACACTCCACTCAGCATCAACGACACAGCCGTAGAAGTTGTGAACACAACCAAGTACTTGGGGGTGCATATCACGGACAACCTCGGCTGGTCACTCCACACCTCCGCTCTGGCGAAGAAGGCACAGCAGCGACTGCACTTCCTGCGGCGGATGAAAAGAGCCTCCCTCTCCCCTCCTATCCTTACCACCTTCTACAGAGGGACCATCGAGAGCCTGCTGACCAACTGCATCTCCGTCTGGTCTGGGAGCTGCAAGGCCTCGGACTGGACGTTACTGCAGAGAGTGGTGAGGACAGCGGAGAAGATCATCGGGACCCAACTCCCCCCCATTAAGGACATAGCAAACAGCCGGTGTGTATCTAGAGCCCATCGGATCTGCTCTGACCCCACACACCCCCAGCATGGACTGTTCTCTCGCCTGGCATCGGGGAGAAGGCTCTGCAGCATCCGCTGTAGGACGACCAGGTTCAGAGACAGCTACTTCCCCCTGGCCATCAGACTGCTCAATGCCAAATAAGCCTTACTTACATTATTATTATTTATTTTAATTATTTAAATTATTTGGGCAATTTACTGTTCATGCTGCACTTTATATTATGTTGTTCATATTTGGTGTCTATTCTATCTATTTATTCTCCACATTATTATTATTATTATTATTTGTTTTTACTTATCTTCTTTTGTGTCTGTTATTATATGGGAGCCAGGCAACGACATTTCGTTGGCAATTTCACTACTGTGTTTTTGTGCAATGACAATACAGGGAGTCTGTCTGTCTGTCTATATGTGTGTGAATGAGAGGGACCCAAGTGGAAGAGTGAGGTTACAGAGAGAAGAAATACAGAAGGTGGAGAATTTTAAGTACTTGGGGTCAACAGTTGAGAACAATGGAGGTTGTGACAAGGAGATGCTAAGTTTCAGCTAAAATGAAAGAAAAGGTCTACAAAACTGTGGTGAGACCAGCCATGTTCTTTGATCTAGAGACAGTGCCTGTCAGGTTCAAACCCCGACACTTGTAGAAAAACACTGCTTGTACAAAAGAAGACGCAGAGAGATGAGTTTCTTTTTACTTGCAAGGAGAGTGATCAGGAACCGTTCAGTAACAATTCGCCACCTCACTCTGAAGCAGTTCCTGCCCTCTTGCCTTTTTATTGAAGGAAGGCCCTGTACAATCAACTAGCTGAGGGAAGGGGGGTTTAATCATTCTAGTTAAAACCAGTTTCTTTGCACAACATGTTATCCATATGTGTAGATATCTCATCCTTGGCATGCAATTCTCCGGGGACACACACACACATACCCTCTGAGGTCATATCTACTCCTGACCCGTGCCTCTGTCCCCTGAGGGTGTTAAAACTATCTGCTAAGGAATGTTCTGTCATGTTCTGTTTTCCCTTAATCATGATGTACACCACAAGTGCAGGCGTCACAGCATTAATCTTACATTGTTATGTGAGTGATATGAAACACATGTACAGAGTTAATCTTACTTTGTTATGTGAGTGATACGAAATGTTTGTAGGTCATGAGAAAAATAGGTCATGAGAATATAGTAAAAATAGGTCATAAGAATATAGTAAAAATAGGATAACTTTATGTACAATTATTCCAACAGTGCCACTGAGGAAAAAAGACAGGAAGCAGAACTGGAGGTAGCAGAAATGAGGTTGCTGAGGTTCTCATTGGGAGTGACCAGGATGGATAGGATCAGGATCGAGTACATCAGAGGGACATTTCATGTTAGTGGCCTTGGACATAAAGGATAAAGACAGAGAGGCCAGACTGTGATGGTTGGGGGGGTGGGGGGTGGGGGGGGGCAGGGAGGACTTTCAGACCTTTATACATTACCCAGCATGCTTTGCTGTTGTTAAAATTCTGACTTTTGACTGTCTTAAGGTGTTATTGTGTACAGACAGGGTGTAATAGTTAAAGTACTACTGTTTTTAGTCATGTACAGTTAATTATTATGTATTTTGATCTGAATCATACTTAATAGCAGTTAAGAAATAAACCCTTTCTGATTGTAATCTACCAGTTATTTCACAGATATTTTAAAAAACAGGCCTTAAAAAAACTGCGATTGGCTGGCCAACCAGTCCAGGGTGTACCCCACCTTTCGCCCGAAGTCAGCTGGGATAGGCTCCAGCATACACCAGCGGCCCCAATGAGTATAAGCAGCATAGAAAACTGACGGTGGTGTCGTGTATTTAGGCTCATCTTAATTGAGGTATTTTGTACATAGCAAAAACTAGCATAAAAGCAATATGATATTTATATTTTTGATGAACGAAATATTTTGTGCCACTGTGTTAGACCATTTTAGTTAAGTCTGAGATACCCTGCCAACAGAGCATCCAATTTCATTCCAATTTCCATATTACTTAAATTACTTACATTTACATTTTAAATTAAAAGTTACATCAACAATTTCAATTTTTTAAAAGTTAATTAAAGTTACTTAAAGTTAAATTACTTAAGTTAAGATATTTCATGGAAAGTTTACTAGTTTTTTTGCACTGTAGCATTTCTACATGAGACAATACAATAGCCTCGGTGCACCGTACATGGCATGTTTTTTAAGTCTCATTATGTGTTCCATGAATTGCAGGCAAATTAAGGCTGTAGCTTATTTTGCTGCACCAATGTCCCCTCAAGATACAAGCAAATAATCATTCTGTGATTGGCAAACGTGCGTCTTACAAGGTAAAAGACATTAACTGCTGGTAATTTCCTGTCTTCTGTAAGATGAGGCATTGACGTAGAGTGACGGAACATTTTGCAATGGTCCCTACCCGGATATGTGAGTAAACAAGGTTATCTCTCGGCTTTGTTTATCTGCATTTTACTACCATATATGTAAACAATGGAGTCTTAAAAACGTGCCCTGGAGATAACTTCTGGTTTGATTTGCTGCTATATAAATAAAATGGACTTGACTTAATGTGAGTGGCTCCGTGGCGTCTGCTTGCCGAGGAAGCAATCAATGACTGGAAATGAGCCCTTCTACCTGAATTCAATCAGGGATGCGGTTCAAGCCTGTTATCATGAGCTACCTCTACGACTGATGAAAGGGGACGAGGCAGGCAGACGTCTCTCAGGACACGGGTGGGAGTCGGGTGGGGTTAGATGCAAAGAAAAGGAATTTGCTGGTCAAGTGGAATTCCTCCAAACAAACTGGGAACAGTGATCCAGGTTTTGGATGTTGATATTCCACATATCTTTAGAGCAGGGGTCCGAAACATGCGGCCCGCGGGCCAATTGTGGCCCGCAGGACACTAGTTTGAGGCCCCCGCCTTGATATGAAAGTTTAATGTTAGTGCGGCCCGCGCAAGTTTGATATGGATGCTGTATGGTATCATGTACCCAGAAAAAAATATTACATTTGATTAATGTTCATCTTAAAGGTTAAATAACTGTTAATAGTTATCCTCTCTATCCGTGTGGAAGTGGTAAGTTTTGGGGTTTTTAAGTTTAAAGGAAATAACTTGGAGGCTACCGTTTAGGTCGCTAGCTCTCTAGTTTGCGAGTTAGCATGTGTCTCAAGACCCCGCAGTTGCGCAATATGTAAATAAAAAGAGTATAAATGTGACTATAGTCGTGTTTTGTCATGTCTACAGGGCTCTAATAATGCTTTGTTCATTTTAATCTGAAAAAAATAATTTGTCTACCCACCAACTATATGCGGTTTCTTAAGTTTTTATTATTTGCCGTTTTATTATTATTATATTTATTTATTTATTACTGATTGATTGATTTTCTTTCTTCTTGTTTATTTATTTTTCATCTTATTTTGTGTAGAAAAATAAAAATTAAGATATTTGAGAACAGTGGAATGTTTTATCAGAGCTTTTCTTGTAGAAAATTGAAACCAAAGCAAAGTTTATTCATTTTTCTGTTTTTAATAAATTTGTTTTTTTTTGGAAAACCTGATGCGGCCCAGTCTCGCCCAGACCCGAGCTCCAGTGGCCCCCAAGTAAATTGAGTTTGAGACCCCTGCTTTAGAGAGTCTAGGTAAACCAAGATTATAATAATAATAAATAATAATACATTTTATTTGTATAGCGCTTTTCAAGATACTCAAAGACACTTTACAGAAGAATGAAGTTGAATAAAGCAAGTATTTAAGGTTTTCGCAGATTTGTGGATAATGGCTCTCGTTGTGGTTTTCTGGAGTCCCAAAGCTTAAAAATGGCTTTACAACCTTTTCCAGGGGGCAATCGATTTTTCGCACAGGGCTAAGTAAAAACTGCATTTTGCGTTCAGTTGTATAATCTGAAAATTAAATGTGACAAACATGCAAAAAAAAAAATAAATTGGGGGGCAAACATTTTTAGCTGCTATTTTTGTGAATTTGACCTCAGCCGCTTTGACCCTCACAAGAGTATTTCCATGCATTGTTTCAGTCTCGTGACAACCGATAAAGATGCTACTGATAACCCACCGGATGAGTCAGAGAAATGGCCGCCCCCCCCTCCCCACCGACACTCAGACACTTCGCCTTAACGGCTTATTTTATCTCATTTAATGGCACTTACCTAGCCTCTTGACTCATCCTCTTGCTCTTTGTTTTCACCCACCACCAAAAACCGGATAAATGTCATCTCAAATAGCTTTTAGGCATCACTCAAAACCCTTTTCGTTAACTCCACTCATGGAAGCTATGATCTAATTCATTGCAAACTTCCATCCATTTTTCCTTCAACTAACTTGCACTGATTTTGTCCGACCGTGGGAGTAAGGCTTCACCCGGGTGAGTCACCGCCATGCAGCCCCCTGTCTGGATTCACACTCTTATTAGCAGCCGCCGTCGTCAGCATGCTAATGATACTGCTGACCTCAGTGCTGACGACGGCTGAGGTCACGTTCAGACTCCACTCAACTGATTCCTGTGTTTTGTAGTGTGATGACGGAATATGACGTTGGTGGAGATGTGTGACCACATAGAGCAGGGGTGGGCAAATAATATACATTTTCATATGCATTTTTCTTCAGGATAACTGTAAACATTTGCAACTTGCTGTCTATTAGTGAATATAATTTAATATCTCTATTGTCATTATAACAATATTGAGGTTGCAATCCCCTAAGGTGCCTTAAAAAAGGATAATTAGATCACTTAGAAACTCTCAAAGTAATAAATGAATGATAAAATATCAGAATAAGGAGCTTCAGAATTCATAGTATCCTGCATTCTTTGTAATAAAGATATACTTTTCAAACGTAATTTTGTTGTTTTGATGCATTTTCCCAGTAATCTTTATGACATCAAACGGTAAATAGAAACAACAATAACACAGAAAATATAAAACATTTCAACTGGTGACCAAAGAATTCATTCCATATAGTTTGAGTCACTATTGCAAAGGGAACAGTGCAACTCCCACAATCATAATGACACACCGCGTCTGTTTGTCATGATCCATGAAGTAGCTTCCTAACAACCGGATGGACAAACAAACACAAATACACACCAAATATTTGTTAACAATTCAGCCTTGGTGGAGGTCTTCACTCAAGTACAGGGGTCTCAAACTCAATTTACCTCGGGGCCACTGGAGCTAGGGTCTGGGCGAGGCTGGGTCGCATCAGGTTTTCCAAAAAAAAAAACCCCGCATTTATTAAAAACAGAAAAATATACAAACTTTTTCAGTGCTTTGGTTCAGATTTTCTACAATAAAAGCTCTGATAAAAAATTCCACTGTTCTCAAATATCTTAATTTTTATTTTTCTGCACAAAATAAGATGAAAAATAAATAAACAAATCAAGAATAAAGAAAATCAATCAATCAGTAATAAATAAATATAATAATAATAATAAAACGGCAAATAATAAAAACTTAAGAAACCACATATAGTTGGTGGGTAGACAAATTATTTTTTTCAGATTAAAATGAACAAAGCATTATTAGAGCCCTGTAGACATGACAAAACACGACTATAGTCACATTTATACTCTTTTTATTTACAACATATTGCGCAACTGCAGGGTCTTGAGACACATGCTAACTCGCAAACTAGAGAGCTATAGCGACCTAAACGGTAGCCTCCAAGTTATTTCCTTTAAACTTAAATAGCCAATAACTTACCACTTCCACACGGATAGGGAGGATAACTATTAACAGTTATTTAACCTTTAACATGAACATTAATCAAACGTAATAATTTTTTCTGGGTACATGATGCCATACAGCATCCATATCAAACTTGCGCGGGCCGCACTAACATTAAACTTTCATATCAAGGCGGGGGCCTCAAACTAGTGTCCTGCGGGCCACATTTGGCCCGCGGGCCGCGTGTTTGAGACCCCTGCTCTAGTAAGTGACATTGTAGTCAGTAGTAATTTCATTATTATTTAATATCAAAGACTTTTGCAGCACATCATTATAGGTTCCATAAAATGAGATGGAGATAAACACTCGGTACGTTTCCATGCCCTAAATTAGTCAGATTGGAAGTATTTGGTTTCTCCATTCGTCACACTTCAGTGTGATGTCCCTGTTTGGATTTGCGCAATCTCCATTCCATTCCATTTTCTTCCCCACATCCAGGTCGTGGGGGCAGTCTCCAGACCCTTTTCCACCCGGACGACACAGAGGCATTCCCAGGCCAGCTGTGTCCTAGTTCCGCCCCAGGACCTTTTCCCGGCTGGGTAGCATCTAGACAAGGTACCCGAGCCACCTCAACTGACTTGTCTCAATGCGAAGGAGCAGCGGCTCTACTCTGAGCCCCTCCCGCATTTCCTGTGTGACTCACCAGGGTGAGTTAAGCCACCCTACGGATGAAACTCGTTTCAGCTGCTTGTATCCACAATCCTGTTCATGACTATAGGTCTCAAACACGCGGACCAAATGTGGCCCGCAGGACGCTAGTTTGAGGCCCCCGCTTTGATATGAAAGTTTAATGTTAGTACGGCCCGCGCAAGTTTGATATGGATGCTGTATGGTATCATGTACCCAGAAAAAATTATTACGTTTGATTAATGTTCATGTTAAAGGTTAAATAACTGTTAATAGTTATCCTCCCTATCCGTGTGGAAGTGGTAAGTTTTTGGCTATTTAAGTTTAAAGGAAATAACTTGAAGGCTACCGTTTAGGTCGCTAGCTCTCTAGTTTGCGAGTTAGCATGTGTCTCAAGACCCTGCAGTTGCGCAATATGTTGTAAATAAAAAGAGTATAAATGTGACTATAGTCGTGTTTTGTCATGTCTACAGGGCTCTAATAATGCTTTGTTCATTTTAATCTGAAAAAAATAATTTGTCTACCCACCAACTATATGTGGTTTCTTAAGTTTTTATTATTTGCCGTTTCATGATTATTATTATATTTATTTACTTATTACTGATTGATTTTCTTTATTCTTGATTTGTTATTTTATTTTTCATCTTATTTTGTGTAGAAAAATAAAAAGTAAGATATTTGAGAACAGTGTTGAACAATGTTTTATCAGAGCTTTTATTGTAGAAAATCAGAACGTTCAACATCCGCTTCCTGTGTTATTCTGTTTTTGGAATAATTTTAAATTCTTCCTTTGGAATTTGTGTATTTAGTTTCAGGTATAGATGTAGCTGTGTTGTAATACAACAATGTTCTATCCATAGATAGGAAGCATACTTTAAATGTATTGAAATTATAAATTATAAGTGTCTTATACATCATAAGTGGCCGAGTGACTGATTTTCTGTAATAATAATAATATAGTCACCTTATTGTTAAGTGTCCTAAAATAGTATAATATTCTTACCACAATAAGGGTTGTGGTTCCAGAAGTGTGGCAACTAATGTTTCACTGCAGACTCCTTACTTATGAGCAAATGTAGTAAAAATTGAATATTTCAAAAGAAGGCAGCTACACAGCATATTTTAAGGCAGGGGTTTTCTAAGTCTAGTCCTACACTAAGTGTAGTGTAATGCAGGTGGGGCCTTTTTTTTGAGTAGAGCTAATAAGTGCTATTGCAGAATATTGCTCATTACAAAGAAAAGAGGAAGTAGTTTGACGCAGTTGTAGATGCACGTAAAAAGGGGGAAGGTAAATGGACAAATAAGGTATTGGCTACTTCCTGTTTCCTAGACAATTGCAACTACAATTTACTTAAGTTCTGATTCCAGGCAGAGTGGAGCTTACAGTACAACCTCTGACACTATCATACATTTAAAAAAAACTCACCATCTGATACTATTCCAACCATGCTCTGCCATTATTTCCATCAACCCACAATCCAGTTACCCATTCCAGTAGTCACATTTGAATAAGCCTGACGGGCTACGACTATGAACATCCAACGCCCCAATCGTTTTCATCATGATTTGCATTTAAATGACACTCATACTGTATGTGCGCAATTACATCTTCCATTTTCATCATTTTAATATGATTCATTGTAGGCATTCAAATTGTAGTCCCTGCTAACGTCTCATATTATCTCAAAACAAACTGACAAGTTGTGGACTTCCTGTGTGAGTAAACAAAATTGTAGATTCAGCACTAACACGACTGATTAGAAAGGTCATGCAAACACAATGTTCGGTATGCCAAAGGAAACAGGTTCCTGTCAGCCGGCATGGACTTCCTGTCCCCGCACTATAGAATGACACAGAACTAGTCATACATTTCCTCAACAGGAAGTAGAGCTGCTTTTGTCAGGGTCCCTAAGGCGGGACGCTGAAACGGTCAATACTAAACAGACAAATCTTCGCTATTTATACTGATTTTAAGTGCATGTGTGAATGCTAGGATTCATTTGAACAACTGGGCACCAAATCCCGTCTAAATAAAATATTGACATTACATTGGCATCTCGGAAATGTTGGAAATGATAGCTCTAAAAATGTGGAAGAATATGCATGGAAACACAGCATGGATACACTCATTTGTTTAGACTCCCCCGCCAAGGATGCAAAGCAATGATATCCAAAGTGCAGCCTGCGGGCCATTTGTGGACTTCATTTTTATTGGCCTGTGAAAGGCACCTTGCGTCTGTAAAATACGATAATTTGGTGACTTCTGGGAACTTTTAGAACAGCTAATAGCTACTTACCTCACTGACGAGTATCCCAATTCTAACCTTTGCTTTGTGCGGTCGGGGACCAGGCTTGATATGAAGGGGTAGGCAGAGTCTACTGGAAGAGTGGAGACCAAAAGAAGCATATAAATATAAAATATATAATATTCATTCATTCATACACCCTGGACTGGTCACCAGCCAATCACAGGGCACATATAGACAAACAACCATTCACACTCACATTCATACCTATGGACAATTTGGAGTCGCCAATTAACCTAGCATGTTTTTGGAATGTGGGAGGAAACCGGAGTACCCGGAGAAAACCCACGCATGCACGGGGAGAACATGCAAACTCCACACAGAGATGGCCGAGGGTGGAATTGAACCCTGGTCTCCTAGCTGTGAGGTCTGCGCGCTAACCACTAGACCGCCCCAATATTCATTCATTCATTTTCTACCGCTTATTCCTCAGGAGGGTCGCGGGGGGTGCTTGAGCCTATCCCAGCTGTCTTCGGGCGTGAAGCGGGATGCACCCTGGACTGGTGGCCAGCCAATCACAGGGCACATATTTTGAGTCGCCAATTAACCTAGCATGTTTTTGGAATGTGAGGGAACCAGAGTACCCGGAGAAAACCCACATGCAAAATCCACACAGAGATGGCCGAGGGTGGAATTGAACCCTGGTCTCCTAGCTGTGAGGTCTGCACGCTAACCACTAGACCGCCGTGCCGCCCCAATATATAATATAAAATATATATAAAAGTCAATAGCATAATGATTGATTTTCACCCATGTTTTGAATAATAACATTAAATAATAACAGCATGACATGTATTCTGTGTTTTAAATACAAACCGGGTTCTAGTCATTATGCCATGTTCATGCACAGTCATCTTATAAAAGGAAATGCTTACTTCACTGCTCTAGCAAACCCTTGTGTCTCTTTATCTGTGTACACAAAGCATCTGCTATCTGCTATCCATATAAAACTGTTGTTTCCTTGTCTGTTGAGTGCCACCAAAAACCACATCGGTTCTCCTTGTCAAAGACAAACACGGTGAACGGGAAAGTTTGTGGTCAGTTCATGTTTCAATTGAAGAAGTATCACTTCCTTACTTACATTTTAATATGCAAATAATCCTGTTGGTAAAAGTACAAGCAAAAGAGTCACTTATCTAGAGTGGTAATTCATAGTCTGAGTATGTTTTTTTCAGAGTCCCAGAACCCTTCCAAGTAGGTAGACGATTGACATCTTCTCTTAAAGATTCTTGGTCCTGGTTTATACACCAAGATCACGAATAAACAAGCCTGCCTCAGCCTCGCCTCGGAGTAAGACAACAGTGAGTAATCCAACCCAATCTGTTCCTGCACAGCACTCTGCAGACATGAGCCAGGAGCCTGAACGTCACACAGAGATGGCCACACAGGGTATATACTGTGTACGCATGCAACAGACCTTGGCTGCTAAACTGGCTGTGATTTAAGACGACCATCATAGGGCGAGGCAGGGAAAAATGGTCTTATCAGTCAATCAATCAATCAATCAAATTACAGGACCAGCTACAGTAAAGGACCGATTACCGTACTATGTAATTAGACCGAGGGACCTCAAGCATCTATGTATATCTGTCATGTTTTGTGAAAACACTGATTAACTGAGAACATACGTGTTAAGTGTTCTTAGCATGCACAGGTATGTCACAATCAAAACAACAATGGTGGATACTACTACTGTTGTTACATTTATGTGTATAACAATTCCCCGGGAAAACCCACTCGTTTTCTATAATGTTTGTCCTTCTGGAGCCTATCCCAGAGGTGTACACTTGGGACTGATTACCAGTCAATCACAGGACACAACCATTCATTCATTCATTCATTCATTTTCTACAAGGGGGGTGCTGGAGCCTATCCCAGCTGTCTTTGGGCGAGATGCCGTGTACACCCTGGACTGGTCGCCAGCCAATCACAGGGCACATATAGACAAACAACCATTCACACTCACATTCATACCTATGGACATATGCCAATTAAACTAGCATGTTTTTGGAATGTGGGAGGAAACCGGAGTACCCGGAAAAAACCCACGCATGCACGAGGAGAACATGCAAACTCCACACAGAGATGGCCGAGGGTGGAATTGAACCCTAGCTGTGAGGTCTGCGCGCTAACCATTTGACCGCCGAGGACACAACCATTCACACTCAAATTCACAACAATGGATCTATGGAGTCTTCAGATAACCCAGTTGTTCTCGCTTATTTTCTGCCATGCCCCACCCCAATTTGAAATACTACTTATTTATCTCTACTGTACAAACTGAACTCAAAACTGAAACTAGAAAAATGTACCAAAATGGAGAGCTGGTACACATATAAGCATATTCAAGATTCAAACTGCAGTTTGAGTGTGATAAATTTGTACATGTTGGCAGTTCTGCAGTAATCCTAAAAGTACTCCCGGCCTCTCACCCCACAAACAGTTCACCGCCCCACTATTTGAGAAGCACCGAGTTAGCCGGTCCAGTAGAATGTTGAAAAGCTATACTAAAAGGTTTCTGCTTAGTCGTCGCCAAGGCTGCCTTGTTCAGCGGATGTGGTTAGACCAGGGGTGGGCAAACTACGGCCCGGGGGCCACATCCAGCCCGCCAAGTGTTTGAATACGGCCCGCCCAATCTTTCCAAAGTATTTAATTTAAACTCAACATACAACCTGGCATCATGGCCTGAGCCAACCTTTTGATGGTTGTATCAATTTCGTTGTTTGACATGGTCTGTTGTTTACAAAGTGCTCCTGAAAAAAGAGACACAAGCACATAATAATAATAAAAATTAAAATAATAATAATTATATTATTGTTATAACTATTATGATTATTATATTTATTATATTAATGTTAATTATTATATTAATTATATATAATAATATTGTTATATTTGCATATTTTACATAATAATATAATAATTATTATTTTAATTTTATTTTAATTATTATAATATTTTATTATTTTTAAAATACTTAAATATAAATATAAAATAATAAATAATAATAGCAGATTGCATGACAATTTTACAGATACAATAATACCAGGTGGACTGTTACGTGTAAAATATATAGTCTGCCCCCCCCCCCCGGAAATTTTGTTATATCAATGCGGCCCGCGAGTCAAAAAGTTTGCCCACCCCTGGGTTAGACTGACTAGATACCTCTGAGAAATAGTGTCATCTGAAATTAGGGGACAAAAAGAGGTAACACACTAACCATACTAAGTGTTGGCCAAACAAAGAATATGGGTATTTCCTATAGTTCTTGAAATAAATGTCATATTTCTTCATTTCATTTACACGATCTCCACTCGTTCACTTTAGTTTCACATGAGAGGAAGTGATGACACCTTCATGACCAACATGGGTGTGGCAGCAGCTGACTCAGCCTCAAACTAAACCTTCCGATTTATAGTAAAACATTACCATTCAAACTGAAACACACTTTAAAAATAGTCCTATTTGTTTCCATCTCTATTTACACGTGTATTACGTCTTCATTGACATGTTGATACACAAAGGGTGTGTGAAAGGGTGTGTGTCTATACAACAGCATGTTGACACCCCCCCACCCCCCCAGTGTGGCGTATGTACCTGTCTTACTTGTGAATCACCTGTTTGTGTTTGAGATGTATCCGTCATGTGCCAGTCCCCTGAGAGTGATTACATTGTTTTGACAAACAACATGTAAGGAAGTGTTCACCTTTGAGGCAGAAATTGTTATGCTGGGTGGCACTTGTGCCAGGTGTTGAGGACCCCAGAACAGAGACCAAAGTAAATGTATTAAAAAGTATTTAACAATAAACAAAGGGCGCTCACAGAGGTGGAAAAAGTAAAAACAACAAAAGACCAATGTGACTGGGCTAAAGCTAAAAGTACAAACAAAAGCGTAAGAAATACAAGTACAAGGCAGAGAGACAAAATGTGCAGGCAGGATGAGGTATGACAACAATCTGACAGAGGAACAATGGAAGTGGAGTGGTATGAGAAGGCCTAATGGTTGATGGGCAACAGGTGTACAAACCAGGAGAGCAAGGCAGGATACAACAGGGGGGCATCAGACCAAAACAAGTGCAAATCTTGACAGAAATTGTACCACTTCCACACTAAACTGAAGGGTTGCATAATATAGTACTTGTTCAAACAAAATGTACACAGTGTACAGTGTGTATAGTTTATACACAATAAATAAAATCTAAATTTAACAAATCGCTTCTTTACAGCCCTTCACATCCTGGGAAGGTGAAACATTAGACTTGAATTGGGACGTAAAATAAATATAACGTAAATATATAATATTCATTCATTCATTCATTTTCTACCACTTTTCCACACGAGGGTCGTAGGTGGGGGGGGTGCTGGAGCCTATCCCAGTTGTCTTTGGGCGAGAGACGGGGTACACCCTGGACTGGTTGCCAGCCAATCACAGGGCACATATAGACAAACAACCATTCACACTCACATTCATACCTATGGACAATTTGGAGTCGCTAATTAGCCTAGCATGTTTTTGGAATGTGGGAGGAAACCGGAGAACATGCAAACTCCACACATAGATGGCCGAGGGTGGAATTGAACCCTGGTCTGCGTGCTAACCACTCGGCCGCCGTGCCGCCCACTGCACCAGTCATTCATCTGAAATGAATAAAAATGTTTCAGTGATGTCTTGTGGGTTTTTGACTCTTATGATCATCTGCAGTCTCAAAACAACCGGCTCTTGAAGTTTGCCTAAATAACAAAGCATCTGACGCGGCGTTGTTTGGAAACGAACCATAACAATTGAGAAAGCATTGAAGTGAATGCTAATTTCCGTGTGGGAAATTCTCTTGTAAATATCACTTGCTCCTCCTTCTCCGGTCTCCAGATGAAGTGACAAATATTCTATGTTATTTTTCATGAAGAAAATAAATAACAAGATGAACATGTTTTGGTGTCATGGACACTAACCATTAGGTGTCACATGCTGCTATTCCTGTTCCTAAGGGCCTTTTTTGACATCACTGACTACCTGCCTTGACGTCTGCAGGCACTAACCTTCTCCCTAAGCGCTTCGGATGACTCAAATCCCTAAAGAGTTATTTCCAACTGGGAAGAGTGAGTTTTCATTTCCCAGCCTCCGCCCTTTGAAGGTGCATGGTTAAGTCCATCACAACCGCTGCTTTTGAAACCTTCTTCCGCCTTCACAGGTTGGGTAGCTGCCATTTTTTTTATATAGCGACGTACGTACATTTGTAATGGGAATGACAAGAAATACTGTAGGTTATAGAGATGTGATTTTATTTTAGCTTTAAGTTGGCGGTGTGAGTCGGGAGGAGAGAGGATATTCACACCAAGCTGTCAGTGTTCTATATTGAGACTTGGATCATATTGTCTCTGCTGTATCTGTTATTAGGATGACAGTGGGTGTGTTATGCGCAGGAAAGTGACAACAATATAGATATATATGACATGTGTAATCAAAACAGTGAGAGATAAATGCATTAGTGTGTGGTTATAGACTGATCTGCTTTCCTTAAGAGAATCTTAAGAGTTGTTGGATGATGCACATTAAATTGTTATGCAGATATGTTATTTATGAATTGTGAAAGTGATTAACAGCATTTCAGTATGTGGAATCAAACTATGGAATGGATTGAGTAAGGACCACAAACAATGCAAAACGATGAGCCAATTCAAGAAACAATACAAGCAGTTGATGTTTGCTAAATACAAGGATGAAGAGTCTTGAACCAGTCATGATGTGCTATATATATCACTATATTGACACTTACTATGATACACATTATGTCATTGGATGCTCATATCACCTTGTACTTCGGTACAGAGTACATTATTAAAAAAAAAAAACAAAAAAAAAACCTTAAACTGTATTATAGAAAGCAGGAAGTGAACAAATGTAACAGTTACTGATTGTAAAAGTACCAGATGGAGGGGTAGGATTTAATAAGCTTTGCTTCTTCCTACTCCTTTTGGACATGTGGAACTGTGAACTGATTATGGGATGCATTCAATTGTAATCCGATGCATGTTCAAATGAAATAAAACCATTACCATTACCATTAATAAGGGTGGGGTGTATGCTAACAACTGCTAATGGGTCCAACAGAGTTGCATTATTTATATATTTCAAATTCTAAACACTATTCAAAGGCTGCTTTTCCATAACACATGTAATGTGTAATGGCCATAGGTGAGGGTGGGAACATACAGCAGAACATCAACCCGTAAAAGAGAGAGTTCTTCTCTTCACCACAATGGTCCAGTACATCGAGCACTACCCACCTCACGCTAGATCCTTCCGTCACTCGTGTACCCCAAGTTACTTAAACCCCTCCACTAGGACGTCGATCCCAAGCCAAATGGTGCAATCCGACTGAGAACCATGGCCTCAGATTTGGAGGTGCCGTGTCTCATCCCAGAAGCTTCACACTCTACTCCAAACCTCTGCAGTGCAATGGTATTCTGCCACAGCAAATTGATCTCCTCCATCCAACCCTGTCTTCTGCATCTGTCGCTCTCACTCTCTCACCAACTACCCTCATGTCCTCCTTCACTACATCCATAAACCTCCTCTTTGGTCTTCCTCTCCTGGCAGCTCTAAACGCAGCATCCTTCTACCAATATATTCACTATCTCTCCTCTGGAGATGTCCCAACCATCTCAGTCTGGCCTCACTTTATCTTGAAGGACGCTAACATGTAATGTCCCTCTGATGTACTTGTTCCTGATCCTATCCATCCTGGTCACTCCCAATGAGAACCTCAGCATCCTCATCTCTGCTACCTCCAGTTCTGTTCACCTTTCCTTTCATTTTAGTTAAAACTCTTCAATCATACATCACGTCTGACACTTTTCTCCACCCGTTCTGTCTTCCTGCACACGCTTCTTCACCTCATTTTCACAATTTCCATTTCCAAAAAAACAGGTCACATGGCGACGGTCTGATACCAAGACCAAAGTGACAGGACTATAAGCTGCAATGTGATACGCCGTCATGCACGAAGGAGCCTCTTAATTGTAATCTAGAGTCATGGTGTCTGTGAATGATTGCCAAAATGAACTACGTCACGGAGTGTGACGTTTCCTGACTAAACGTGTGTGTGGAAAGGGGAATGATTCTTCCAAAAGCATTCTAAGCACAGGTTGATATAAAGGGAAAAAATATATAAGGATGGAAAATAGACTCTTTTGGTTCTGCTATGGAACTAAATCCAGTTTGCTAATTTACAAGTGTTATTTATAGAAAAAAAAAAACAAAGCTAATGTGCTATATTTCTGGGGACTGTAAACATGTTGCAATTGGTTTTGCTCCATCACACTAGAAACCACGCAAAAAGCCTAGAGGCATGCAGACACACAACGCCACTGGGGTTATAGAAAAACAGGGACGCAAGTGGTGACTCATTCTTTGTCAAAACATTGATGCGCACGCATGCTAAAGATTCTCTACTAACAACTGATTAAGTAGGAGGAGGACGTTTATTAGGGATGGAGATGGCAGGCTGCCCCCCTGCCTGAATCCTCTTTACATGCAACAGGATGTCGTCATCCTCCATCTATTTTTTTCATAACAAATAACTGTGTTTTTTTATGGCGGGTAACATAAAGTGCTCCCGTGATCTGGATGCATCCAGAGTCTGACGTGGTTGTTTGTGTTACACTCATCTGAGTAGCCATCAGAGGATGAGGATGATGGTCTGACTGGGCTAGTTGGCTGTAAATTATTTTCCATGGTTGGGGCCAAAACAGTGGGTAGAGTTATGTCCATTGTGATTCATATTTTCTTTTTGAGAGCATGTATCATACTGCAGCTCATGTTTCAATTCATTCTTAAACATTGTCCATTTTCAACAATTTATTGGGTAAATGTAACTCATTTGACACTTTACTTGGTGTTAGGATGAAGCGATCATTCATCGATTATCCAATTAATCACTTCTATTTTTTGGATTGGATTCATTCATTCATTCATTTTCTACCGCTTTTCCTCACAAGGGTTGCGGGGGTGCTGGAGCCTTGCCGCCCCAGTTGTGTTGTTATTGACTAATATTTAAATGAGTTTGATGACCTGAACAATGTAAACAAATGTGTCCAGTTGTGTTGTTCATTCATTCATTTTCTACCGCTTTTCCTCATGAGGGTTGCGTGGGGGTTGGGGGGGGGCTGGAGCCTATCCCAGCTGTCTTCGGGCGAGAGGGTACACCCTGGACTGGTCGCCAGCCAATCACAGGGCACATACAGACAAACAACCATTCACACTCACATTCATACCTATGGACAATTTGGAGTCGCCAATTAACCTAGCATGTTTTTGGAATGTGGGAGGAAACCGGAGTACCCGGAGAAAACCCACGCATGCACGGGGAGAACATGCAAACTCCACACAGAGATGACCGAGGGTGGAGTCGAACCCTGGTCCTCCTAGCTGTGAGGTCTGCGCACTAACCACTCGTCCGCCATACCGCCCTGTATTCGATTCATTATTTTCTATTGAAAGAAACATGGATTCCAACATGCTAGTTGGTGCAGCTTTGCGAAAGTGCATTGGTAAACCTCACTCCCTGACATCTTAACATGAACATGGAGTTAATAGTCCATGTATTTACATTGATGCTTAATGCTCTTGACTTTCATGATACTGGTTAAACCAGACGGGTTACATTGGTGCCGTGCCCCGGATGAGAGTGTGATTTTGGTGGATGACTAACAGATAGATGCCAGCTGGTACAGCAATGCAGAAATACATTGGTAAACCTCACTCCCTGCATGACAACTTAAGAGTCACACTGGGCATCGAGTTGACAGTTTGGATGTCCGCCGCCATCCTGTGAACCCTGGTGCGAGCCGAGGTGGAATGCAGAACACATGTCCTGTGACATTATGAAGAAGAGCATGATGCAAGTGATACAAGTGTCTTCGGCACGACATCGCTCATATTTCCGTGTGGTTACAGAAGTAAACATTGATGCGGTGTGAGCGCGAGTGATGTGCCATACCATGGATTTCTTATATACTATATTACCAAAAGTATTTTCTCACCCATCCAAATGATCAGGATCAGGTCTTGGACTGGCCACAGGTGTATAAAATCAAGCACCTAGGCATGCAAATGTTTCTACTAACATTTGTGAAAGAATTGGCCGCACACAGAAGAAGTCGTGAGTTCTGAGCTGTGTACAAGAGCTCAATGACCTCTACTAATACACCTGCTTTCTTCTATGAAGAACTGCATGATGACGAGGCTCTGGGATTTGTGTCAAGCAAGTGAGTCACTACTGCCGAGCTACTTCTGTTAGGGCTAGGCTGTGAGGACATGGCTTTGGGACTGGGAGGGTTGCACAGTCAAGACCAGGTGAAGACCAAACACAAACCAACAGGGACATGTTGGACTGTTGCATGGTATCTCACTTGGTCACTTCTTACCCTGCCCTGGTATCAGTGGTGATTGCTCTAAGACAGGGGTCTCAAACACGCAGCCCGCGGGCCAAATGTGGCCCGCAGGACACTAGTTTGAGGCCCCCACCTTGATATGAAAGTTTAATGTTTAGTGCGGCCCGCGCAAGTTTGATATGGATGCTGTATGGTATCATGTACCCAGAAAAAATTATTACGTTTGATTAATGTTCATGTTAAAGGTTAAATAGCTGTTAATAGTTATCCTCCCTATCCGTGTGGAAGTGGTAAGTTTTTGGCTATTTAAGTTTAAAGGAAATAACTTGAAGGCTACCGTTTAGGTCGCTAGCTCTCTAGTTTGCGAGTTAGCATGTGTCTCAAGACCCTGCAGTTGCACAATATCTTGTAAATAAAAAGAGTATAAATGTGACTATAGTCGTGTTTTGTCATGTCTACAGGGCTCTAATAATGCTTTGTTCATTTTAATCTGAAAAAAATAATTTGTCTACCCACCAACTATATGTGGTTTCTTAAGTTTTTATTATTTGCCGTTTTATTATTATTATATTTATTTATTTATTACTGATTGATTGATTTTCTTTATTCTTGATTTGTTTATTTATTTTTCATCTTATTTTGTGTAGAAAAACAAAAAGTAAGATATTTGAGAACAGTGGAATGTTATATCAGAGCTTTTATTGTAGAAAATTGGAACAAATTTTTATTTTTTTGTTTTTAATAAATGTCCATTTTAACTTGCCCGGGGCCATCGGTACATCATTTTTGTCGAGCTCTGCAGTCATTGCATGAATGCCGGGCTTTGTCCTGCCCATCAGATGCTTAGCGTCTATGGGGTAGTGGCTGGCCCGGACGCTCGGCTTCTGCATGATGATTGGATGAATTGACTGAGGCAGAATACGTTTTTGATTGACAGTAAAATGAGCGAAGCTAGCCCACCGGACAACTAGCCCTCTGTCATTCTGCGGTTTCCTTCCCCAACAAGGAGCGACAGCTGCGGAGCTCTCCCCCGTCACACAGTAGCCTCACATCATGGCAGATACTAGAATTTACATATACGTAAATAAACACATTTAGTTGAACATCGTCTATAGGAGGTGCAATGTGGTTTTCCACTTGAGATATACCAGGTGATGAGACTGATGGCGTGTCTCGTGACATACACCCCAGCAACACGGGTGACTCATCAGCAGCAGCCGCCTTCCCTCTTTCTCACCACCGCAATTCCACATGTTGTACTTCTTTAGAGCGACGTCTGTTTCATCCACGCGATGTGGTCTTATCCACCATCTCTTTAAATTGTCCTCACAAAGGAGCCTTACAGGTCACATGCTTGTGGCGGATTTGTTCCACATCACAGCATTGACACGTTTGTAGTCACGAAGCCATACTATCACATACACACACATTCATTGAAAAAAAAAAACTAAAACATGCCAGCTGCTATTCTGGTGAATCCATTTAACCAGGTGTTAGCAGCCGCACCTCTACTTTCATTCAAATGTTAAGAGACTTCCTATGACTACATGACTTCCGATCAATTGTGGAATGGTGTTAAATGTATTTTTTTTCTTATCTGTTTGCGTTCCTCATGTTTGACTTTTTTTACTGTGACAGTCCTCTCAGTGTTTCAATAATTGCATTCATCAAGTTACTATCCATTTGCCATAAATTAGGGATGCGTTATACTTTTTTCAAGCCCATACCAACACAGATAACTTTCTGCTGCTGAAGAATGATGATACAGTAAACCTTGGATATATCGGATTCAATTGTTCCCACTGGTTTTGTCCGATATAAGCGAAATCCGTTATATGCGTATACTGGAAAATGTCCGTTTTACGCATATATCTGATTTATATCCGGTATATGCGTAAATCGGATTTTATCCGTTATAAAAAGGCACTTCCTTGACTATGTTTCCAATGTACCTGGACGCGCAGGCAACACTGCAAACGCTGCAAATGACGTCATATAGCGGCCTGTCACGATTCGGCGAGGGAAATTTAATGGAAATGCATTGGAACGGGACTGGAGATTTTGTCCGAAATCCGTTATAAAAAATCTGATATATGCAATGAATTTTTATTGCATTCCAGAAAAATCGGTTATTTTTTATCTGTCCGTTGTGAGCGAATTTCCGATATATCCGAGTCCGATATATCCGAGGTTTACTGTAGTACCAAAAAAAAATTACTTACACATATCAATATCAGCTGATAGCAGTATAAGAATTTAAGTTTTCAGCCAAAAAGCCAATATCGGACATCCCTAATACATAGATATGTATATGAAGGAAAATAGTGTAGGCTACTCGGTGGACCAAAAAAGGCCAGTATTGTTAGTTCAGTGAACGGCATCATGGCACGCCTATCACGTGAATGTCTCCGGGCACTGGGTGTGGTGGAGGCCGGTTTGAGCTACAGAGATATAGCCAGGCGTATAGGCTGTTCCTAACCCACAATCACAAACCTGCATGAACGCCACAACACGATCAGATCAGCACCGGTATTGACTGTCGTGGACTTTGTGTTCGGCAGATGCCATTTTCTTTTGTTAGTTTTTTTGTTTTGAAATTATTCTTGAAACTTTAAATTTTTGTTTCTGTACGCCAATAAGAAAAAGCAGTACATTTTCTAAATCACATTTCTCTATTGCCAAAACAAGCGTCTCTCATGAGGACTTGTGTGCTATTTAGTCTTTGACAGATTGTGCTCATCAGTGCAGCAGCACACATCACCTGCCAAGGCGTGCGAGAGTGAGTCAACAACATGAGTGTGGATGAATATCATCTGAGACATCTTTGTGGCAGCTGCTCCGATGCGTGCTGTGCCCATCCTTCAATTTCATCACTAATGCTATTCACGGCAACAAAGAGCACACCTAGAATGGAGGAGAAACAGAAAGTCCATTCTAAAGAACTTGAACATTTCCAAATATCCATTCATCCATTTTCTACAGCTTATCCTCACGAGGGTCGCGGGCATGCTGGAGCCTATCCCAGCTGTCTTCGGGCGAGAGGCGGGGTACACCCTGGCCTGGTTGCCAGCCAATCACAGGGCACATATAGACAAACAACCATTCACACTCACATCCCCATCCCGCAGCCCATTTCCAAATAAGATGTATAAATACTGTACACCACAAACCTTGAAATAACTATTATGGGTTTGGGAAATTAGCAATCAACTCAACAGTCATTCATTTGTGAGATGGACCCTATCCCAGCTGACATAGGGCGAGAGGTGGATTTGACCCTAGACTTGTCACCAGTCAGTCATAAGCCACATAAGGACAACCAACTCAGGAAGGAAGGAAGGAAGGAAGGAAGGAAGGAAGGAAGGAAGGAACTCAGGAAGAAAGGAAGGAACTCAGGAAGGAAGGAAGGAAGGAAGGAACTCAGGAAGGAACTCAGGAAGGAAGGAAGAAACTCAAGAAGGAAGGAACTCAGGAAGGAAGGAAGGAACTCAGGAAGGAACTCAGGAACTCAGGAAAGAACTCAGGAAGGAACTCAGGAAGGAACTCAGGAAGGAAGGAATTCAGGAAGGAACTCAGGAAGGAAGGAACTCGGGAAGGAACTCAAGAAGGAACTCAGGAAGGAACTCGGGAAGGAACTCGGGAAGGAACTCGGGAAGGAACTCGGGAAGGAACTCGGGAAGGAACTCGGGAAGGAACTCAGGAAGGAAAGAAGGAACTCAGGAAGGAAGGAACTCAGGAAGGAAGGAAGGAAGGAACTCAGGAAGGAACTCAGGAAGGAACTCAGGAAGGAACTCAGGAAGGAAGGAACTCAGGAAGGAACTCAGGAAGGAACTCAGGAAGGAACTCAGGAAGGAAGGAACTCAGGAAGGAACTCAGGAAGGAACTCAGGAAGGAACTCAGGAAGGAACTCAGGAAGGAACTCAGGAAGGAACTCAGGAAGGAACTCAGGAAGGAAGGAACTCAGGAAGGAAGGAACTCAGGAAGGAACTCAGGAAGGAACTCAGGAAGGAAGGAACTCAGGAAGGAAGGAACTCAGGAAGGAACTCAGGAAGGAACTCAGGAAGGAACTCAGGAAGGAACTCAGAAAGGAACTCAGGAAGGAACTCAGGAAGGAACTCAGGAAGGAACTCAGGAAGGAACTCAAGAAGGAACTCAGGAAGGAACTCAGGAAGGAACTCAGGAAGGAACTCAAGAAGGAACTCAAGAAGGAACTCAAGAAGGAACTCAGGAAGGAACTCAGGAAGGAACTCAGGAAGGAACTCAGGAAGGAACTCAGGAAGGAACTCAGGAAGGAACTCAGGAAGGAACTCAGGAAGGAACTCAGGAAGGAACTCAAGAAGGAACTCAGGAAGGAACTCAGGAAGGAACTCAAGAAGGAACTCAAGAAGGAACTCAAGAAGGAACTCAGGAAGGAACTCAGGAAGGAACTCAGGAAGGAACTCAGGAAGGAACTCAGGAAGGAACTCAGGAAGGAACTCAGGACGGAACTCAGGACGGAACTCAGGAAGGAACTCAGGAAGGAACTCAGGAAGGAACTCAGGAACTCAGGAAGGAACTCAGGAACTCAGGAAGGAACTCAGGAAGGAACTCAGGAACTCAGGAACTCAGGAAGGAACTCAGGAACTCAGGAAGGAACTCAGGAAGGAAGGAACTCAGGAAGGAAGGAACTCAGGAAGGAACTCAGGAAGGAACTCAGGAAGGAAGGAACTCAGGAAGGAACTCAGGAAGGAACTCAGGAACTCAGGAAGGAACTCAGGAACTCAGGAAGGAACTCAGGAACTCAGGAAGGAACTCAGGAACTCAGGAAGGAACTCAGGAACTCAGGAAGGAACTCAGGAAGGAAGGAACTCAGGAAGGAAGGAACTCAGGAAGGAAGGAACTCAGGAAGGAACTCAGGAAGGAACTCAGGAAGGAAGGAACTCAGGAAGGAACTCAGGAAGGAACTCAGGAAGGAACTCAGGAAGGAACTCAGGAAGGAACTCAGGAAGGAACGCAGGAAGGAACTCAGGAATGAAGGAAGGAAGGAAAGAAGGAAGGATGGATGGATGGATGGATAATGGATGGATGAATGGATGGATGGATGGATGGATGGATGGATTGATGGATGTATGGATGGATGATAGATAAATAACCCTTTGATTTGTCAGGCAGAGAAATGACTCTCACTTCACTGTCAAAAGATTCATTCAGAGAAAAAAGTGCCGGAGCAAGGATTTGAGCATAAAGGCAACCATGAGGATGAAGGATACCTCAAGGCCTTCTTTCTTTCTTCCTTAACAGCCGAGTAGTCATCACCTCTCCAGAGGCTGCTGGAGAGCACACAGGGATGGAGAGACCTGGACAGGAATCCGCCATTATTGGTCAAATGACAGCGTGTAGGAATAACAAATGTTCACACACATTCACTAGTAACCTTGAGTGTTCAACAAGGTCAGCATGCATCTTTATGACAGAGTCAGCTCACTGCAAGTATGCCGGTGTGTGCGTTTGTCACCTCTTTTTTTTTTTTTTTGTGTGTGTGAAATGACGTGTCACTCCATCAGCGAAGTGCTACTTCCCATTCTGCCTGCAACAATCACACTGAAGGACACCACAACAGAGGGGGCAGACTGAGACCTTGTTACCCAAGTACGCACGACTGGCCAGCTGACACCCCGCAAGGGGAACAGAAAAGTAATGTGGAGAGTGTAGGTACAGCCTGGAAGGCTGCCATTTGTGGCTTCACTTTTGTCTTGAGTAAGCAAGAAGAAAGCTCTAGTAGCTTGAAATAATATTCTATATATTTGCCATCCAAATGTATTCAATTTAGCAGTACAGTAATCCCTTGTTTACTGCAGCTGTATAGTTATTGGTCCCAATCACAACTGTGATAAGTGAATTTCTACTATGAGTGAATAACTACTTTTCTTATTGAAGCACTGGTCTCCTCATCATCCCAAAAGTCAGGAATCGGTATCGGTATAGCCCCCCCGCCCCCGTACAGACTCTTCAGTTTCACCTCTTTTATCTGGCTTTTACTTAACATTTATTATTAACTAATTTCTCTTATTCTATTTATATTCTAATGGTATTTAATGTATTTTTATTCTAAATCTTTATCATGCCATAGCTGATTTTAGATCCACACACTGGAATTCTTTCTCTCATGTGTTTACAACATGTTATCAACATGTAATCAACATGTTATTGTTAGAGCCCACACACTTGCTGTAAAATATCTGAGATGAACCGAATCCCTTTGAGGGCCATGAACATAGCGATGAAGTCATTGTATTCTCGCTCGGTTTATAGGAAATGTGGAAAAAAAATGTGTGATCACTCCATTAACGCGCATGTCACTTTTCACATATTCAAAACACTTGAGTGGCAAAGCTTGAAGATAAGTCACTAACTGTGAATTTTCACAGGAAACTCACACACATGAAGCAGTTGTGTCCAAATAGGAAGAAACACCAGTGTGTTCACACTGCAGGGTATGATGTTCAATTCACATTTGTTTTTGGTTTCAAATCTGATTACCAAAAAAAATCAAAAAAAATAATCTATAAAACAAATCTAAATGCATATTTATTTTATATACTACACACCGTGACCATGTATTAACAGGCACATTCATGATAACATGTAAGACTTTTGTCGTATTTTAGTTCTTTTTGGTCACATAGCAAGTGTGTGGTGAAGCTAGCAACTAGATGACTAGTAGCTAAGTTCCATCTATCCACCCATCTATCCACCCATCCATTTTCTCTGCCGCTTATCCACACTCGGGTCGAGGGTATGCTGGCGCCTATGGCAGCGGTTTTCGGGCGAGAGGCGGGGTACACCCTGGACTGGTCACGTAAAACAATGTTAATAATAATAGCAATGTTGTAATTTGGTTAATATGCACTTCACATTATATGTAAATGGAGTGTTATTGGCATGTTTTGGATTTTTTTTCAGCAGGCGGAATAGCTGCATCCCATTTCCTGCATACTCAGCTGTCTCATTTTACCTGTTTTTATATCTTTACAATGCACAGAAAATAGAAAGACATCTGTACATGTCTCACATAAGTATTGTGGATGGTGGGCAAAATTCCCCAAAAGTGCAGTTTTCTTTGAAATACAGTAAACCTCGGATATATCGGATTCAATTGTTCCCACTGGTTTTGTCCGATATAAGCGAAATCCGTTATATGCGTATACCGGAAAATGTCCGTTTTACGCCTATATCGGATTTATATCCGGTATATGCGTAAATCGGATTTTATCCGTTATAAAAAGGCACTTCCTTGACTATGTTTCCAATGTACCTGGACTGGGCAATGAAAAGAGACGTAAGGTAATGAGAATTTAACTTTATTGGACTCTGAGCATAACAAATTGTTAGGCCTACGTTATTTCCAATAGTGAGGTTTAGATCTCATTCACTGCTGTGCTAGTATTATTGACGTCACTCACTTTTATATTTGTCCTAAATCTGGAGCCAGGAGAAAGACAATAGCCAGTGACATCAACAAGATTAGCATAACGATGCGGCCATCCGATATATGCGAGGGAAATTTAATGGAAATGCATTGGAACGGGACTGGAGATTTTGTCCGAAATAGGCGAAATCCGTTATAAAAAATCCGATATATGCAATGAATTTTTATTGGAAATGCATTACAGAAAAATCGGTTCTTTTTTATCTGTCCGTTGTGAGCGAATTTTTCCGATATATCCGAGTCCGATATATCCGAGGTTTACTGTACGTGTATAACATTTTAATAGCCTATTTACTTAAAAAAAAACTATCCTATCTTGTTGATCTAGATGCCCTTACATGCAAAATAAATTGCTCTCTAATAAATGCTCTGCCTGGAAAGAAGAGGCGGGGTCGAGAAACATCAACAAAACCGCACACCTGGCCCCCGGATATTAACTCAAGTTAATTATTTCATGTTTAGGTTAGCATAGAAGGTTGGAAATAAATTAGTTGTGAAATTACTCAAACATAAAAATGACATGGTACATTCATTTGTAATTACTGAAGTAACATGATTAGCCTGGGAAAGGAAATTAACATCTTTATGATTGACAGTTGTGGTGTATTTTCTGTTCTCTCAGTAGTCTCACAGTCTGCCTGTTCTGCCACCTGCTCAACAAGAAAATGTATTTATGGTACACAGGAAAAGCAGTTGTTATGTTGTTAAGATGCCTCTCCAGATGCTCAAACGACAAATTCAATGATGTTCATGGATTTATAAGATGAGTAAGCCAAATAAGACCTCAATGCACAAAAGGAAAAAAAGAGGAGTCTGGAGTCTTCTCATTGAAATAACTTGCAAGTGTGACTAGCGAAAAAGCCGCCTTTGAATGAAAACCCGGTGCCACTTCCTGTTTGTCCTGTTGGTGGAGGTCGTACGTGCCTGCTGGCTGTCCACTTCCTGAGAGCATGACTGCACCCTCAGCTTGTTACGACTGCGTGCCCTGGAGCCAAGTCAGAGAGTACAACGTCACAACAACCAGACTCGCGCTCTGTCCCAGTGACACACTCTGCACAGCTGCACACACACACACATTCATTCATTCATTCATTCATTCATTCATTCATTCATTCATTCATTCATTCATTCATTCCAGCATGCTCAGAAATGCACTGCATCCATCACAGGAGTAAAGGACATTTATGTACTGTGTTACTCTTTGCTACTCTTCCTCCTCTGATCAGGTCGCCTCGGGGACAATGACTCATGTTCATCACTGGAGAAAACCCCACACCTTCATTTTACCTCCTCACAATCCCTTGCGGACTCCCACAGTGGACTCTCAGCGCGGTAATTGCATGGGCTGCAGCGAGCCAAATGGAGGGGGTAGGAAAACATCTACAGCATGAAGAAGCACGCCAGAGGATGAGTCATGAAGGGAGTGAAAGTGGGGCACAACTCCCCTGCTTTGTGACGTTTCTACGTGACAAATGTCACTCTCTTATTTGTTGCAGGAAACTCACAATGTTGATGAAACCTTTCAGTTGTTTGCATGTGTTCAGTAGCATATTTTATTCAAACTTACCCTGAGGTAGACGAGCTACAATATATAAAATATATAAAATAGGCTTGGGTGACGATCTGGCAACTGGCTGATATTATGGCTACAGATTAGCATCATTAACACTATTCTATTTAAAAGGGAACTGCCCTTTTTTTGTAATTTTGCCCATCATTCACAATCCTGATGTGAAATTTGGAGGTCTTGCGCCCTTGTCTTGGTATGGTCCATCACCTTTCTCTTTTGTGCAGTCCATGCATTTATTAGGTTGTGATCATGTGCAAGTATCGTGAGGTTTGTCATGATGACCTTGTGATCCAAGATGGTAGCGTAAACAAACAGGATGGTATTTTGGATGCTAAACACGCAGGTGGATGCAAGTCAAGGCAAAATTTTAGCAGTTGTTAACTGGACGGACATTAACCGAGGTACCACTGTACTTGTGTACATACAGTATGTCACAAAAGTATGACAAATATTTTTATTATATCTCTTCATGGGACAACATTAAAGAAATTACATTTTATTTTCATTTAATAATTTTACTGTTTATGGAATTACCTGCCAGTAGATTTTATTATATGCTTCAATTGAAAAAAATATAAATAATAGCAAATTTTAGGGAAATTATAAAAATGGTAATGGTTTTATTTCATTTGAACATGCATCAGATTACAATTGAATGCATCACATAATCAGTTCACAGTTCCACATGTCCAAAAGGAGTAGGAAGAAGCAAAGCTTATTAAATCCTACCCCTCCATCTGGTACTTTTACAATCAGTAACTGTTACATTTGTTCACTTCCTGCTTTCCATAATACAGTTTAGGGTTTTCTATTTGTTTTTTTTAATAATGCACCTCGTACCGAAGTACAAGGTGATATGACCATACAATGACATAAAAACACACAGTATCTAAAAGTAGAAGTATAGTATAGTACTACTTACTATACTACTTATAGTAAGTAGAAGTATAAGTATTGTACTTTGTGATATGTATTATCGTATTATTTGTGCTCTGTTTATAATAATATCATATTACAAATCATTCAGTGATCTTGATAAATTTTGGGGGAAAAAAGATGAAGCAAAAAGAATTGGCCTACTCACATGAGCTGTCTTGTATTATTGGACCTTGACTTCTGCAGCTCTCTTGTGCAGCCTAGTGGTGCAATGCTGTAAAATGCAGTAAAAAGTAATGCTGCTGTATTTTCATCATTGCTATTCATTACTATTAATCAGGAAGTTCTTCTTTCTTATTTATGGCATATATTTTGACAAAATTATGCACATTAGAGCCTTGCTGGGGGTCAATACCTCAAATATCCTCAATATCCTGGTATCTTTAAAATTACCTCAAAGCTGAAACCAACTTGGGTTCTGCAGCAGGACAAAACACAGGACATTCAAAACACACCAGCAAGTCCACCTATGAATGGCCGAAGAAAAACAAAACGAATACTTTTGATTGGCTGAGTCAAAGTCCTATTAACATGCTGTGGCATGACCTTAAAAAGGCGCTTTTTGCTGGAAAACCCTCAAATGCGGCTGAATTACAACAATTCTGCAAAGATGATTGGGCCAAAATCCACACTCCACAAACCATGAAAAAAAAACATGTATATGCAATCCTGGAGTTGCATCACCTGATTATGTGCTGTCATGCTGCTAGTAGTGGTGAGGTTTAGAGAAAATGCAAAACTGGTGATGAATCAGCTAGATTGAGGAGAAAGGAATGGAAACCCCTTCTTGCTAATTGCTACTGTATTTATTCAACAGCAGGTCAATTGCAATCGCCTACTTTACTTTTGAGGCAGGGCTTTTCAGAAGCCTTTTCTTCAGGTGCAATAGATAATTTTGTCCACTAGATGGCAGAAAACTACTATTTCCAATGACGTCCTAGAGTACATACATAAATGATTCCTAAACAGTCTCAAACGCATGCATTGTATAATGTAACTCTGTGATGTGAATATATGACAATTTAATTAGGCATATACTGTTTTCATTCATTCATTTTCTACCGCTTTTTCCTCACAAGGGTTGCGGGGGTGCTGGAGCCTATCCCAGCTGTCTTCGGGCGAGAGGCGGGGTACACCCTGGACTGGTCGCCAGCCAATCACAGGGCACATATAGACAAACAACCATTCACACTCACATTCATACCTATGGACAATTTGGAGTCACCAATTAACCTAGCATGTTTTTGGAATGTGGGAGGAAACCGGAGTACCCGGAAAAAAACCCACGCATGCACGGGGAGAACATGCAAACTCCACACAGAGATGGCCGAGGGTGGAATTGAACCCTGGTCTCCTAGCTGTGAGGTCTGCGCGCTAACCACTTGACCGCCGTGCCACCCATATACTGTTTTATGCAAATAAATTCTGAAACACAACCAGTC
Organism: Doryrhamphus excisus; assembly: GCF_030265055.1. Taxonomy (NCBI): domain Eukaryota; kingdom Metazoa; phylum Chordata; class Actinopteri; order Syngnathiformes; family Syngnathidae; genus Doryrhamphus; species Doryrhamphus excisus. Next base: position 4,791,633 of record NC_080466.1, on the reverse strand, counting down.
CAGGGTGTACTCTACCTCTTGCCCGAAACCAGCTGGGATAGGCTCCAACATAGTGAGGCTAAGCGGTATAGAAAATGGTTGGATGGATTGAGCGGAGGGGGGCAGAAAACTGCAAATAATGTAAGAAGGTCAATACTACATCAGAGCTGTATCAAAAATGGTAAAGCTTAGTTTAGAACATATTAAATGAATACCTCAGTCAGAAAAGAACCATTTTTGCAATGAATCTCATAAGTTCATAGTGACATTTGTGACATGCTCAGTGCACTCCAAAGTGGATTATCTTTATTTTGAGACCAAGAAGCAAATTATTGACGCTGACATGATCCTTGAGAGGAGAGTGTCTCGGTGCAGTGTGACATGCAGACGTTGTTCTCCATGGGAGGTCGGTCTTTTTAAAAGTATCTTTCACAAGCTGTGAACACTTGACAAACCCATTACATGTGCTGCTGGATGTTTCCGTGGTGTGCTAAGGAAGAAAATAAAAAGGTTGCCGACACCGCCGCCGCCACCACGTGAGTACATCCCTCGGGCATCGAGCAGAGCACCACACTGAAATACTGTATGAGTGGTGGTGACTGACACAAAATGGCATGTCACTTTCGATTCTTTGTAGGTTTCTTAACAGCGGTGCCAGATAGGTGCTTGAAAATGGAGGTACGGTGTTCCCTCGTTTATACAAGGATAGGTTCCCAAAATAACCTGAGTTTTAAGACTGTAAAAATACGGATAATATCGATCCCAATGTTGGTAACAATATTGATCGTTACCGACGTAAAAAGATCAATACTTAGGCTTCAATTGATTTCCTGTCCAACTGTAGCAGTTTCATTCAACCTGGCTGTGTGAAAATCTAGGCTACTTTGTTTTAAGTATTTTATAATATTTCATATGGAGTGATAATTTTGTAGGCTTAGAAAAAAAACGAAAAAAGTGTAATGTTCTCAAGTGATTTTGTGTTGTTTCCGAATAAAAACTTTTATTGTGGTAGCTAGGTATTTTATATTTACTTATGAACTCTTCTGCGATTGGCTGGCAACCAGTCCAGAGTGTACCCCACCTCTCGTCCGAAGACAGCTAGGATAGGCTCCAGCATGCCTGCGACCCTCGTGAGGATAAGTGACATAGAAAATGAAAGGATTTCTTGAGCTTTAAGTGATTAGTAATATAAAAGTCATAACAATTCATTCAGATTAACATTATTCTAGATTGATGATGCATCCAACTTAAAAAGTACTTTAAAAAAGTAACAGTATCATTATGGATGACACTGGTATCAAATCAATACCAAATCTAGGCGTATCGTACACCACTACTGTGAAACCCCGAACCATACACTTTATACGCTATATACAGGCGTTACAAGTCCTCACATTTCTCTCGTTTAAACACAAAAAAAAGTTAAAACCTACTTTAGAATTTTAATGATAAACATACCGTTTGGAGACAAGAAATGAAGTGACTCACGTGTTATTTCACTCCTGTATCCATGCCTTTTTGTCCTGACGTTGTTCCGCCGTACTGTAGTGTTTTTGTATCCTTGTTAAAGGGGACCTGTTATGCTTTTTCCACTTTTCTGACCTATAAATGTAGTTAAAATGGTGTATTCTTGTGAAAGAAGTTTGGGATGGCTCAAAACGCCAGGCTTCAAAAGGCGTGGTAAAACTGTATCATATAATATAATATAACATATAAAGAAGTCCGCCCCTCTGTGACATCACAAAGGAGCGGACTTCCTTATATGGTTCATAGTTGGGAAGCACTTTGGACGTGTGGCCAATCACAGCAGAGTGGGCAAGCCCTGGCAGGAAACACAAATTAAAAGACATACAGTTGGAATAGGTGCAGATTCTGCAAACTCTAAAAAAGTTTTCTGTGCTGGTTATCGTGTGTCGCTGTTCTATAGGAGTCCATAACTCAATACAAAGGGTGGAAAATGAGCATAATAGATCCCCTTTAAAACATATCGCTGCAGTCCTCCTTAGAACCGAAGATGCATTTAAAATAAAAAGTATTCCATAAGGCCACGCCGAATAGCCACGCAAGTTATACATACCACCAGCATGTCTAGAAGTTCCTCTGCCTTTTGGGTGCAGGACGTTTCGTCGACATTGGGGCTTTTTTCAGGGAGAAATTTAAAAACATACAAACACTGCAAGCTAGCGACACGGCAAGTCGGCAGGGTAGCACGACACGAGACTGATTGACGGCACTACAGCCAATCAGGTGGTCCACAGCCAATCAGGACACCGGGCGGTGCACACAGGAAGTGAAGGAGACAAAATTGAAGTGAAAGAGACACTCAACTTACCACAATGCAATTCTTCTTAAAGGGCCAGGCTCAGCCTACAACGGCATTCATACCAGTAATTACAAAAAAAAAAAAAACACAAAAAGCAAATATGTGAAAAGTGAATAGCGATAAAGTGAGGGAGCATCCATCCCCTCCATTCAGACGGCTAAATACGCTTAATGGCAAAGTGGCTACAGGATTATTTTTTTATTTATATTTTCTTATCTGAATTGTTACTTAGTTACGATAGTTACAATTTATTCTCATTTCTGCAAAAATACAACATTATTTGTTGTTTTACTTGTTTCTGATATTACAATTTTATTTGACTTTATTTTTGTAAAATTACTGGTGATTTTTTTAATTTTTCTGTAATTATTTTTCTTCAAAAAAAACACAGTTGATGTCTGCAAATGGCCCCCGGGTTGTACTTTGGTTAACCCTGCCGTGGTTACTTTTGCGATATACTTTTAGGCGAGTTTAATGTGTTAGTGAGTTGTGTTGAGCGGAAAGTGTGCTGGCCAGTTCAATGGGGGTAGGAAAAAGGTCCCCACAAAATACAGCAATACTGCCACCCGGTGGTCACAACGAGATTTATACTTTAGAGCAGTAATACATGAAAAAATCCATCCAGACCTTATCCTCATTAGGGTCGTGGGGGTATGCTGGAGCCTATCCCAGCTGTCTTTGGGCGAGAGGCGGGGTTCACCCTGGACTGTTCGCCAGCCAATCACAGGGCACATATAGACAAACAACCATTCACACTCACATTCATACCTATGGACAATTTGGAGTCGCCAATTAACCTAACTGAAAAAAACTGATTTGTTCATTGATGAGCTGCACGTGTCCACATCATAAAATGACATATTGACATAATGACATAAAGACGTATCCATGAAGACCAGGCAGTTCTTTAGTTGACCAGAGCCAATCATAAGCTAAACTAAACTACTACCACTAAACTATACAATCAAGTGTAATGTGAAAATAATATTTTTAAGGTTTCCCATAATGCATTTTGTTTGAGCAAAGCATTTCATTGGAGGACACACAGCATAGAAAATGGTGGGTGGCGCCGCAATGCAGTCTCTGTCCACTAAAGGAAGCCTGGAGCCCAGAGGGAGGCTGATGTCAATGCAGTGCCCCAATGAATGCAATTTCCAACAGGTTGACAAGCTTTTTGTGAGTGCAGTGATAGCTCATGATTGGCTCCTGCCAAAGAAAGAACTAAAGTTACAATTAGTCATAGTTCTGAAATAAAGAAGTAATAAAAGAGATTTAGCTGCATTGTAAGCCGCACGGTTCAAAGGAAAAAGTAGTGCTTTATACAGCAGAATTTACACCCCTTCAACTTTAAATGTTGCCTCCCTTGTCAGGTTTTTAGTCAGCAGTTTTGGAGAACGGGTCATTTCAGCTTTTTACAGTGACTTTTTGATATATTTCTCCCCTTTGTGCACTCCTGGTGTGTTGATGAAGGAAAGGTTTGGAGCTAGATAATATGTGAGAGTACTTTCAGGTGGAGTCAATGGATCAGGTTTGAAAATGTTTTTATTGTAAGTATTGCATTTCCAACTTTGCAACAGAACACGTTCATCAGAGCGCATGTTTTACAAAGGATGATCACAGGTTCAGAACAACAGGACGACTCCCCACAAGGGACTCGTTTGGTTGCCTTTAACTTCACCTCATGGACCCGTTTTCCTCATCGACACTGGAATGGAGTGTGGTTTCCACAAAAAAAAAAAAAAAAAACATGAACAACCCCGCTGCAAACACTGCAACATCTACTTCGCCTGGGCTTGGCCTAGACTGTTAAAAACAGCTCAGGTCGGCTGGAAAAGTTGACCACACACACTCAAGAGAGTCAGCTGAAGATGTGCGACGCAGTGCAGGTTGATGAAAGCAACATAAGGACATGGAAACAAAAAAGGGGGCAGAATGTAAACTTTCCCTCAAAGCAAGCGAGAGAGAGCACTGAGAGACACTGAGGTGTTCGGACGTGGTTTTGGCATTTCTTCTTTTTAGGCTTGAGCACCAAAAGTGGTCACTTTCTGATTCAGTGCCAACAACCTCAAAGTCGACTACAACCTTCAGAGAAGCCAAAGGAGTTGTTCTCGTCCTTATGTAGGGCTTGTAAAATGTAAGACACACGTTGTCAACTAAAACACACGTCTAGTAAGTAGACTACAATCCTCCTACAAGAGGACAGTGGCTTATTTTTTTTTTTTTTAGACCCCAGTTTGGGTAGAAGCTGGCTCAAGATCTGCCAGTGGTGATGACCCCATCACGCCCCCACACACAAGAGGAAAATATTCTCAATTGGATTGGCAGGCTTGGTTTGGAGGGAAGCCCATCCAGTGGTTGAAAACATAGATGTGAGTCGTATAAGGTGGGGGGGGTCAACATCCAAACAGGACAGGTGACTCGACAACAGGCTCAGCAACTAAGAGCAGCTTAGGGGCCTTTTTACATTTCAAGTGTCCATTGAATAAAACATCCAAACCAAAAGAAAATGGCTACATTATGTTACCCCCCTCCCCACACACACACATACACAGTTGTTAAAATAAGAAATGAGGGGGAGAAAAATTAAAGTAAGACAGGACAAAAAATAAGTTAACTTTTACCCCTCGTTTTGTCTGTTTATTGAGGGATGGAGAAATAAATATTCCACATTTCTCACATTATTCATTCATCCATTTTCTACCGCTTATCCTCACGAGGGTTGCGGTCGTGCTGGAGCCTATCCCAGCTGTCTTCCGGCGAGAGGCGGGGTAGACCCAGGACTGGTCGCTAGCCAATCACAGGGCACATATAGACAAACAACCATTCACACTCACATTCATACCTATGGACAATTTGGAGTCGCCAATTAACCTAGCATGTTTTTGGAATGTGGGAGGAAACCGGAGTACCCAGAGAAAACCCACGCATGCACAGGGAGAACATGCAAACTCGGAATCGAACTTGGGTCTCCTAGCTGTGAGGCCTGCGCGCTAACCACTCATTCGCCGTGCAGCACCTATTCATTCATGAGCTGGAAAATAAAAAGATGGCAGGAAATACAAAACAAATAAAATCAACTGTGGGTGAAGTGCAATTCTTAATGCCAGTGGAGTTGGGGCGACATCAAAACAACCCGTTTCTTTTCATCCTCCACCGATCATCTGACCACCAGTGGAATCCCATACGCACACACACACACACACACACACACACACAAGCATACACTCCAAGAGAATATCATGTGTAGTAATAAATTAAACGCTGCATCCTCCATTGCAGAACTTTTTCAACACATGACAGCAACACAATTAGTAACTTGAGGATGTCAACCAGCAACAAAGTGTCCAAAACCACGCCCACTGCGCCTCCATATATGGAGTTTCAAATGCACAATAAACACAAGTCAGCAACAGAGGCAAAAGTTCTATCCATGAGCTCTACCTTTTTTTTTTTGTCCAACTCATTTTTAACATTAATTTATTAAGCTATTTGTATGTACAAAAAAAATAAATGTGAATTTGTTTCTTTTTGGACGGTCACAAGGGAGAAAGATGACTAAGTGTGAAGTGATGACTTGAAGAGTTATTGCTTGTTACTGCTGGAAAGAAGGTTGACGTCTTTTCAAAAGTTTGTTTGTTGCTGTAGTTTGAAGGTTTTGTGCCGCGTCTATGGACAGCTGGAAAGTATTTAAGTGCAGGATAGCCTGTGGAGAGGCGAGGTGTGGGGGGTGGGGGGTGGGGGGGCACACACACCGAGCACCCACATTCAACAGAAATAATAATTTTGCTGTCGTCTTGGTCCGTGCTAGCTTGGAAGCAGAGCCACTTTTGCTGTTGTGTGTCCCGTCTGCATCCCTGTTGGTGTAACATCACAATAGCACCGAGTCACGTGTCCCAAGGAAAGACGAGAGTTAAAGTGGTGGCGTAGGGGGGGCGTCAGATGATGTCGCCATTCCGTGTGCTTCCCTTCCAGCCAGGGGCCCGGCTGACACACCCACGCATGAACACCATAGAGACACCAAATTGGAGTTATCATGGAACTGTGAAATGAGTTTAAGTGCATTTTTAGGATATATTAGGGGTTGGATATTTCGAAGACAATACAAGGAAACGCAATCATTTCAAATTGGGTGGGTTTAAAAATCTAGGGAGTACTTTTCCATATCTCTTTTTAAAGAGAACTCGTCTTAAAAATGATTAAAACCAAATTGCAGGTGTCTTGGATTTAATGGTCAGAGCTCCTCCTTTGGGGTTTTCAGCTGCATGGAGGAGCAGCAGGAGGCTGCTGAAGGGCAAGGGAGATGCTGCAAGTGGGTGTGACGAAGGTGAAAGGATGCCCGTGGGCAGGGCCGGGTGGGTGCACGGATATACCAGATGGGAGGGCAGGCATTTGGCCAAGTGGGAGAAAGAGGAGGAGGTGTTAGCGGTGGTGGTAGTGATGGTGGGTGCGGAGCCTCTAGGAGGAGAAGGCAAGTTTGACACTGCAGGAGGAGTAGCCCTCGTCGCTGGCCATGCTCTGCAGGCTGCTGTGGTCATCCAGGTCGCTGGTGCTGGCTGTGCTCACACTGTCCAGCTCTCCATGGGAGAACTCCGTGCTTTCCACGTCCACCTCAATCTCCTCTGCAGAGAAGCAGAAGCGAGGATGTTAACTATCTGTTTGAGACTATTAGAACACATAATGTTTTGGTTTTTTTGTTTGTGTTGATGATGGACTCTTCTTCTCAAATCAGTTACTCCACAATATTACTAGAGCTCACCTTGGTCGGAGTCAGAACGATCAGAGCCGAGGGTGGAGCCCACGCTATCCATGCGTATCCTCTCTCCCTCCATGCTGCCGCCTCCTCTCAGCAGCTCCAATTGGCGCTGGAGGTGCCTCTGCTCGCGTTCCAGAGACTCCAGCTGGTACTGGCTCTTCCTGTCCGCTTCTTCAAGTTTCTGGACACAAGAAATTGGGTGCCAGGGTTAAATACAAGTGCACTGGTAGGTGAGGCAGATGCTTCAATCAAGAAAGAGAAGCGATAAAAGTGATTAAAGCACAATAAGCAGGACGAGAGAGCGGGGAATGTGCAGATTGTTGGCAGGACAATGAAAACATAAATAGACGAGATAAGGCTGAAAGGAGGACCCCTCCAAAAGTATTGGAACAGTGAGGCTAATTCTGTTATTTTTGCTGTAGACTGGAAACGTTTGGGTTTGACGCCAAAAGATGAAAATGAGAAACAGAGCAATATTTCAGCTTGAACTTAGAAGATAGAATTATTTGAAAAGGAACACCACATTTTTAGATGAGCAAATGTATTGGAACATGTGACTGACGGGTGTGTTTTATTGCCAGGGTGTGCGCTATCACATCGATTATGTAAACAATCATTAGCACTAAACGTCTATGCTCAGTTTCAGGTTTGGGTTGTTCCTTTGCAGACATCAGAGGAGTAATAAACATGAAAACACGAGATGGAAGATCAATCAGAGCCATTGCACAAACATCGGCCATAGTCAGTATAACCATTTGGAATGTCCTGAAGAGGAAATAAACCACTGGTGTACTAAGTAACAGACATCCAATGGGTAGACAAAGGAAACCAACAGGAACATCATGAGAGCTCTAAAGAAGGACCCTAAAACAACTGTTGGTAGCATCTACTGTTCACAGAAGACTTCATGAACAAAAGTACAGAGGCTACACCAAAAGATGCAAACCACTCATTAGCAAAAGGTACAAAAACAAGCCTAAAAAATTCTGGGACAAGGTTTTATAGACCAATGAGACAAAGGTGAACCTTTACTAAAGTGATGGAAAGGCTAAATTTTGGAGAAAGAAAGGATCTGCTCATGACATTCAACATTGATGTCAGGACATCACATTCAAGCTCATCTGTGAAACATGGTGGAGGCAATGTTATGGTCTGGGCTTGCATGGCTTCTTCTGGAACGGGCTCATTAATCTTCATGGATGATGTAACCCATGATGGCAGCAACAAAATCAACTCCGAAATCTACAAAAACACTTTGTCTGTGAATATAAAGAAAGATGCATCCAAACTGATTGGGGTATCCTTCATCATGCAGCAAGATAATGACCCCAAAAAACTGCAAAAAAAAAACAAAACAAGGGGGTTCATCGGGGCAAGAAGTGGAAGGTTTTAGACTGGCCAAGTCAATCTCCAGCTCAAGAAGAGACTGAAGGGAGTAACCCCCAAAAAACAAAGAACAACTGAAAGATGCTGCAGTGAAAGCCTTGTGCTTCCCGTGTTTGCATGCTGCCAACCAAGTGAGGTGTGGACAGACGCTGTGCTGTGCACCACATCGCAGCCTTATGTCACCGCTGTGGTGACGAGTGTGACTCTCGGGGACAGACCAAAACAATGGGCCATCGATAAGCATCAGAGAGACTCAAGTTGACAGCAGCAGTTGTGGGACAGGGGGTGGCGGGGGTTGCAACAATATGGGCTTTGTTCGATCTCTCCTTGTTTCACATGCATGCTGCCCTCACGTTGAGCTCCAAGTGCATGGGAAAGCATGAGGCAGGCCGTCTTCGTTTTAAAACGACCCACTGCACATATTTTGGTTCAAATTGTGAGAGCGAAATCGTGTTGGGCGGGCGTCACGTGATTAGCTTCTTAGCCTCATAGAGTAGAGTAACTCTGAAGGGTTTACTCACCTTTATATGTGCTTTGGCTTTGTTGAGCAGGCCCAGAGTGGTGTGGCGAGTGCAGTCCGGGCCCAGTGGGATGAGAGCCTTCAATCGCTCCAGACACAGCCGCAGGTGAGCTCGTCTACGGGCAAAACGGTAGGGGTGTCATGAGATACTCACTTCACGAGACAAGACCAAACACTCATTACATTCTTCTACACCAGGGGTCAGCAACCCGCGGCTCCAGAGCCGCATGTGGCTCTCCAGCCTCTTTGTTGCGGCTCCCTTTGCAATGCTTGAATATTTTTTAGCACCCGTGTGGTGAAAATGCACGTCTTTGTTATGAGTTTACAAAAATCCAACTTTGTGTGAGACCATGAATGCATCCTGACTGAGTTCTGACTGGTGACTGAATGAGCAGACAGGATGCTATCCAGTTCTCTCTGACAGGTTAACATGAAGGGAAATGAGTAATACTTTGAGTTATTTGAGTTATTAATTATTATTAATGAGTTATTTGACGATTCTAAAAAATAAATTAGAGCTCATTTAAAAACAAAAGTTTATCTCCAGTACTAGCAAGAGTACTCCAACTCGTCTTTTTTTTCCCCTCCAATGTTGTTTTAAACATACAACGTTTTGCGGCTCCAGGCTATTTTTCTTTAGTGGGCAAGTGGGTGAAATGGCTCTTTTCATAGTAAAGGTTGCCGACCCCTGTTCTACACCCTGCGTGTATGCTACCATCTATACCTCCACCCGCCGAGACATACGACTGAAAAAATGGCTCACTCCGTGCCTGTCAACATACCCAAGTGTGAACACTCTTCCTGCCTGCCTGGAGGCATGAAAGCACATGCACATGGCGATTTACTGAAGCTGGCAAAATTTTAAAGAAATTTCTTAATCTTGGCGGCACGGTGGTCTAGTGGTTAGCGCACAGACCTCACAGGTAGGAGTGTTTTTTCTCCCGGTACTCCGGTTTCCTCCCACATTCCAAAAACATGCTAGGTTAATTGGCGACTCCAAATTGTCCATAGGTATGAATGTGAGTGTGAATGGTTGTTTGTCTATATGTGCCCTGTGATTGGCTGGCGACCAGTCCAGGGTGTACCCCGCCTCTCGCCTGAAGACAGCTGGAATAGGCTCCAGCACCCCCGCGACCCTCATGAGGAAAAAGCGGTAGAAAATGAATGAATGTTTTAATCTTGCGACACCCCTACTAAACAGTGTCAACACTTTTCTGCAATGTACTCCTTGCCAATATAATGTTTTATTAGTCATGTATCTCTATGAAGATGCTTATAAAATGCCACCCACAGCAATTGTCGTCCTCTCGTGTCAATGTTAATCAGTGGGCCTTTTAAAAGGCTAAAACACAGATGTCAACTGTTGCTGCCTTTACTGTAGCAGTAACTCATTTACAGCTGACCGCTAATGAGGACATAGGAAAGATTTCCACTTCAACACCCTAATGCAAGATGTGCTCTGTAATCTAGGGATGTAGTGTACAGCACATGTGCACTTTGTGACATGCTTGGAGAAAAGAAAGCAAAAGCTCCAGAACAGACTCATGCATTGTCACTTAGCTTAGATTTAAAGCCAGTGCCTGAGCAGGTTACATATGGTTTAAGCTTCTGGCCGATACGTGATCCTCTGCTGGTGTTTCTCTCAGCCAGATTCTGTTACTCCACTCATCTATATAACAAATACATCTTGGATGATAGGTGCTGCCGTGAAGGGAGGAAAGGTATAATGGCATTTCCTGGACCTTGCTCAGCCCATACACTCCATCATCTAGACAGTGCCTTATTGGGCGACTGGAGGGTGGGGGGGGGGGGGCTTGGGGTGACATCTATCCTGCTAATGGTCCGGAGTTGAGAGATAAAGAGAGATAATTATGGCTATAACACAATCAGTGCTCCATTAACAGGAGCTGCCCTTTCAGCTTGACTGAGGGGATGGTTGGCGGGCCATTAAGAGTCTGGGGGCTCTGCGTAGTGACCCACACTTATGAGCTGAAAACAACAGCAATTCAACGCTGCAACTTTTGCTCAGCTAGACTACTGTTCTGCTAGGTATGCTGCTTGAAATGCTAGTGGAGACATATGAGTGCAGCCTGGAATATCTGTCTGTCAGTGTGCTGGGACGGGACGTGAAGCTATGCATGAATGCCACTGATAAGAACAGGAGTGCAAGCCATTAGAGCAGTGTAAGTATATACGTGGGTGCGCTTTAAACGCTCCTTGAGTAAAAAGGAGGAGGTGCTGTGATGTAATCTGCGGTGCTAAAAGTTTAGAGGTCACAAGACACGCCAGCAAACTAGGCTTCTAGTCTTGCTGTTCGCCTGATATGTATCAGTCTGGCTCAGGTCTTCTGTCTGTGCCTTATCTTCTGCTCACGTGGCCGAGCAAACTTAGTGCGTCTGCCTCGTGTGGACGCCCAGAACCATGCTTCAACTAACATATGATTTGACAGTTCATCTCTCTTTCAGAGCAGCCTGGCTCCACCTGGGAAATGGGCCATGTTGGACTGTTCTCTAATACATGGCCAGCCTCCATCTTTTGCTAAACTATATAAATAAATAAAAGACTGATGAGAAGACTGATCGTAAGCCGAATAATTCAGCTGTCCAAAACACAGGCTACATCAAAAAGGAAAAGCTGTATTTCCATGGTAGCAGGCGGTGACACACTGCTCAGGACCATTAAAAAAACTGATAACACGCTGTGTGGTGAATAATACGGGGAACATAGTAGAAACAGAATGGGTTTTGTTGTATTTGTTCATCCAAAAGTAAACCTACTGTAATTTTTCAGTCAGCAATAAAACCACCATATTATTGTTAATGCACAGTTGTACCTAGATTTTCGTTGTCATGATAATTGCCCAATAATTATCTAGTTGATATGAGGAATTATGACCTCATAGCAATAAATCAGATAACTTATTAAAGATTACAAGTACTGTGCTGTAGATCGCTTAGGCTGAGCAAATAAAGTACTCCTTTTCTATGACCCCTGAGCTCACTTGTAAAAAAAAAAAAAAACTAACAAAAACAAAAAATGGAGTTCATTGTGACGTTTCGCCGAATGCTCTGCATACATCTGTTGGAAGAATTGTACATAAAGTTATTCTATTTTTACTATATTCTTATGACCTATTTTTACTATATTCTTATGACCTATTTTCTTATGACCTACAAGCATTTCATATCACTCACGTGGCAAAAGTAAGATTAATGCTGTGACGCTTGCACATTTGGTGTATATCATGATTAGAGAAAACAGAACGTGACAGAACATTCTCTCAACAGATAGTTTTATCCTACCCTCGTGGACAGGAAATAGCTACATGTGAACCAGAATGTATATGTGTGTGTGTGTGTGAGTGTCTCCGGAAGATCACATGCCAAAGAGGAGATACCCACACACTATGGATAACATGTTGTGCAAAAGAACCGGTTTCAACTGGAATAGTTAGACCCCCCTTCCCTTAGCAGGTGAAACCACGTGTAACTAGGGCGTTCCTGATTCAATAAATAGCGAGGAGAAAGGTGACTGTCTCAGAGTTGGTAGGAGGATTGTAACTGTGCAGTCTCCATCACTCTCCTTGCAAGTAAAAAGAAACTCACCTCTCTGTGTCTTCCTTTGTACAGGCAGTGTTTTTTTTTACAAGTGTTGGGGTTTAAACCTGACAACGTCCCATGATGAGGGCGGAAAAAAACATTGAACTTGAACACATCAAATCTTATCAGCCACCTGAAATGGCAGCATCGCTACACCGCCTGGAGCCCGGGACTTGTTCCTAATGCCGCAGCATTTGAGAAGTGCAAACAGTTTGCCATAGATGACCAGAGGGTTCAAGCGATCTGTTATTTCATCATGGAAATCATGGCGCTGGATGACCATCTCTTTACCATCACTTAAGAGATGGTCTCCAGCTTAAAAACGCCCTGGAGACATGGTTTGTCCGTCTGTACTCTATTTTGATATATATATATTTTAATGTTTTGTTAATATTAGCAATGACACAATACTTTGTTAGGACAAATCCATAAGTAGTTTGTGAAATCCCACTTTGTTTGTGTAGTTGTTACTTCCATGTGTGGACAAACTGCAGTTCAATTTAAATATAAAAAAATAATATTGGTACATATCAGTATTGGCTTTTTAAAAGACATATCGTGCATTCATAATTTTCTGTATTAATTCCAAAAAGTGCAACAAAAACAACTAAAATATTATTATTCCAGTCACTCCATGTGTTCACGGTTCGAATGTCACTTAACTCATAGGCTACTCCGCTACAACTACATATGACAGATAAAGAAAGCTAGATTGTGGGTCATGTGAGGGGACTGTCTGTGGCCTGTCAGACCGAGACTCGCGTGAACAAGTTCCAGGCTCCAAAGAGATAATTCTCTCCACTCCATTCCTGTTCTCCTTTGACCTCACTCGCCTCTCACCTGCTGCAATAAAGACGAAACACCCACAGAGTACAACCACGTGGTAAATTCACTTGTGGCTTCACCAAGATTTCTATTTGCAACCATGTGAGGTCACTTGTTGCAGCTTTTGCCAAGTCTGTGCAAAATCACAAGAATGGTTGAACACCCACATGACAATGATGTTAGGGAGGAATTGTCATACTGTCACGTAGGTTTAACACCAACGGTTCTACTCCGCAAAAAAGATCCCGGAAAAGATCCCAATGGCCTATGAGTGTTTTATTGTGTTTCCACTGTTTTTTCCATTGTAGACTGCTGGCAATTATAGAAAAGAGGACACGGCTACACATAAAAGATGCTAAGAATACGCATCCCACTATACGGGTTGACATGTTGCTATAGCAACAAAACACAATTTATTGGCCAAGTGTGCTTACACAAACAAGGAATTTCACTTCAGTTAAATAAGCTCTCACAATATATATATACACACAACGCTTAAATAAATAACAAAAACTAATTAAAAACTAAGATTGAGATGCACAAAAGGGATAAAAGCAAGGCATGATTTAAAACATATGCTTTAGCCCACTGCAGAGTAAGTAAAAATAAAAAACGCTGTGCACTATCCTCATTTTGTAGAACAGAAAGTCATGTCCAATTTTTGAACTGTTCTGTCAAAGCACTTGGGAGTTCAGGTTCTGTTCCTTCTAGTGCCATCTTTAGTACAATGTGATCTCCTGTTTTAGTAACACAAGTGGCTAGTTGGCAGCATGTTGCCTTCAAACACCCTCAATGTGCCTTTCAGTGATAGACAGGATTGTAAAATGTCTACGTGTCTCCATTTGTCCCAATGTCTGGACACACGCCAGGCTCTTGTGAGGAACACTCTGATAACTACACAACTCTTCATGACTACAAGGGTGGAAGCAGTGTGCTTCTATTCATTATGGAAGTACAGGCCATCAAAACTACAGTCAATTGTTAGTCAAACTTGCCAGGTTAGTATTTCATGAACATTTGTTGCTAAGATAAAAAAAGGAGAAATGATAACGGCAAAGCAGTTCATCATGTCAGTTCTCCCTATCTGTAAATGTACCACTAAGAGGTTAAAGGCCATGCTGGAAAGGACAGCTTATCATGTAGGCCCCCAGAGTTTAAGAGAGCATAAGGCTAAACTAACACTATGAGTTGTGTCTTGTTACCATAAATAGTTGTATTCTGTATATAGTCCATTGTTTTTGGAAAAAAAATATTAGAAATTAAATATTCTTATTCTATTTTGTGTATGTTCAACATTAATGTTTAACCCAAGTAATACGATAAAAGTGGAACATCCATCTATTTTCTATGCCGCTTATCTTCACTAGGGTTGCGTGTATGCTGGAGCCTACCCCAGTCTTTGGGTGAGGGGAAGCCTATCCCAGCTGTCAGCTGCGAGAGGCGGGGTACACCTTGGACTGGTCGCCAGTCAATCACAGGGCACATATAGATAAACAACCATTCACACTCACATTCATACCTACGGAAAAAATGGAGTCGCCAATTAACCTAGCATGTTTTTGGAATGTGGGAGTAAACCGGACTACTCAAAGAAACCCCCACACACATGCACAGAGATGCCCAAACAGAGACTCAAACCCAGGTCTTCCCGATCTCCTGACTGTGTGGCCTACGTGCTTTTTTCAAACTCTTAATGTAACGTTCCCACAAACAAGGCCCCAAAAACGTCTGTTTCCAGGTCATTGTTGATTGTTGTTAGCAACTGAGACATTGTTCAGTGGTTGTTGCTTGTTGTTCAGTAGAGAGTAAACATTTTATACCACTTATTTCCTGCTCCTGTTACCTGCTCAATCACATCTCCACATTTGGCGACCCTCGACATGAGTTATATGTCGATCATGTTATATGTCGAGGTGCTAACGACGCTTGCGCTATCTATCTTTTCCAGGTAGTGGCTGCACTGGACCTCCACTTTCCCTCATATCATAGGAATGGTATGGTGCAAATGGTATGGTGGTATGGTGCAAAATTTTAGTGGTTTTTGACTTTTTCATATCGTGGTATAGCTTGAAACCAGCAAACCGCCCCATGCCTTGTCTGCAGTCCATTTAACTTATGTTGTTATGGCTGAGGACTGGTAAGAAAAAGCCCAGTCAGTATATGATCTCATGTATGACAACCAGACAAATGAGGCACTTCAACTCAATGTGTGTGTGCTTATTTATGCAAGTATCTACGTTTGTGTGTGTGAGTGAGACTTGTGTCCCTGATGGTCCCCAGATGGGTACGCAGGAGGGCAGCCCTGCCTTTTGGCTTTGACATGTGAGCGAACAGCCAGCCGACCATGGGTCACTGCACCCTGCCTCTCCTCCGCATCCACACCCCTCCCTCATCTAGACTCCCTGCCGATCACATGGGCACCGTGCCTTGTCTATTGCACTGCATTGAACTTTTTATTTCCGTTTGCAGAACCAAGTGTATGCATGTACTATAATTACATTTGCGACACACACAACCAAGTACTGTCATCACGAATGTGCACCCCCCCCCCCTTTAGTAGCAGCTTCACTTGAGTTTTGAAATGTGAGAAAACTGCCTCCAATGTGGGTTTTATTTTTACAGAAGCGCTTTGATTCTCTCTCCAGCTGGTATATGAGAGCTGCCCACCTGCTCTTACAGAACCAACGCACATCACATGTACATCTCTTTTTCTCAGTTCAAAGAAGTGTGGTTCACCACTCACCTCCCTCGCTCTGCTATCATCCCTGCACGCGCACGCACACACACACACACACACACACACAGACACACACAGACACACCAAGTAACTGTGTGAGCCATGGCAAGTCCAATATGAACTGAAAAAAAAACGTTCTCTTCTCATTTTGTGTGGAAGTGGTTTTAGGTTTAGAAGAAATAAATTCAAGGCGAACTGGTTAGCTTGTGGCTGTCTCGAGTCCCTGCAGCATAAAGGTTCTGCTGTGTGGTGTAAACAATGAATAATAGTAGTGTAAACGTGACTACAAGGGGGTTGCTTCATATCCACAGGGCTCTGATAGTGTAAAAACCGTATTTAGAAAGTCATAAACAGGGTTTCTATGCTCTATGAAAATATTACATAAAATAACATTGAAACCTATATTGCAGAAATTCATTTATCGCAGTGTGGAACCAATGAACCACTATAAACGAAGGACAACTGTTCCAATGACGATTAAAGAGAAAAGAGAGAATGTAAACAGAAAGGTTTTGAATTATCTTTGAATATGTAGTCGCCATGGCAAAATAAAAAAAAATATTGCAAAAACAGTTTTAATAATACAGTGGTACCCCACCTCTCAGTCCGCTGGGATAGGCTCAAGCACAGCCGTGACCATGAACAGGATAAATGGTGAAAAAGTAAGGAAATTATTTTGTACCACGAGCATTCCAGTCGTTTTGGTATACTATGATTACATTAATTCCAATAAAACCAGCATGAGGAGAATTGTTCCTTTTTCAAAGCAGCAACGATTAACCAACCCCAGTTTCGCCTTATTCTTCATTCAGAAAGAGTCTTGAGGCAGAACTTTAAGTTAAAGCACCAGCGACGGAGGGGGAAAAAAGGCTGTCCTAGATTCCAAACTTGTGAATACATAAATAATAGATAACTTCTCAGGCTGAGATGTCTGACATAATTACTGGCTGTGCTCTTAAAGGGAGGGTCACATTTCCACAGTCAATACACTTCTCCATGGCAAATCCCCCACTCTTTCAAACCCATTTAACACACACACACACACACACTCTGACCCAATTCTATTACATGCAGAGGGAGTGAAAATCTGACCCTTCACCCAGTTATTACACTAATTACACATCAGCACGGTCCCACTCAGAGGTAAATCTCCTAAATTGACTTAAAGAAAGGAAATACTAATTATTACAGTCTAATCTTTTCAAAGAAAAAAAAATGAATACCTTGGCTTAGCAAGGGAAATCAACTTCCCCTCTTCTTTACAGACAAGGCTCATTGGAAGCAGCTGGAAATCCTAATTCACAGTGACGGTGTCAAAGATTAGAGAAATGCGTTGAGAGTATTTTGTAATGCAAAGCCTCATTTAAAGCAGTCTAATCCATGTCCATTGGCACTACATTAGGTCAATGTCAAATTATCTCACGGTGGGGAGGAATGCAATTAAATCAAGCCCACTAAATGGGCACGCAGTTTGTTTTGCTTTCTGCACTAAGAGCATCCTAATTCTACTCCTCCACTTATAAATAGATAGGACATGGTGTAGCCGATTGAAATTGTCCAGACCGGCAGGCAAATCTCACTTAAGTGTTTCCACATCATACATAAAGAAAAATAAGCACGTAAACATGTGGGGCATGAATACATACTGCAGAGGGTGACATGCAATATACATGGAGATGGGAAGGGCTCGGCTCACGTGGCATTTCATACATCCAACCCCCATGATGCTTTGCTGTGACTGACTGCTGTTGATCCCATCGTGCTTTCAACTCTGCCAAGGGCAGACGGGCACGTGTAAAATAAAAGCATCACTTTAAAACTAGTGTTCTACATGATATCTTGCACAACAACTGCATTATGCTGCCATTGACTAAATCCATTTTTGCTCCATTTTAATTATGTAACATTATAAAGCTAAGTAAAATCAACAGCAAGATTCCTTGAGCTGGCTTGGCAATTCGGTAGATAGGACAAAACGTAGTGACTTTCTTTTTATAATAACATTGTCTCCGCTGGGATTCTCTGCTGTTCCACATACCCCCGGTTTTTCTGTATGACTCTTTTCCATGGAGCAGTGCATCCTTCTCTGTCTTTCTCGCTCACATGAGCACACAGTCACATGTTCGCCCATACAACCCGTAGCACCTGACTGAATAGGCTGTTTAATGGGGAAGCTACCACTGCTGGAACACTCATTACAGAGCCACTAGCCTGGGCGCCAAACTGGGGCCCACCATATGTGCTTTAGCCCACAGCTTTATGATGTGAACCATGAATGTTAAGTTCAGTAAATACCTCTTACAGATGGAGAGTCAATTATATGGAGAAAACGTCTGGAATTAGCAAGGAAAGTTATAGCAATACCCTTTTAGGCTTGTCTTACCCACCCTTTCAGTCAGCCACAACTACTTTCCACTAGCAAGATGAGGCTCCTAGCTCATCAAATTGGAAAGGGGAACCATTGCTTAGTAAGACGTGAAAACTTCATGTGTACCACCAGCATCATGTTTAGAGTGAGGTAAAATGACATAACATTTATTTGAAATCTATGTAAATATTATAGTCTGGATTAGAGTACTATTATTTGTACAGATGCTGTGATAGAGGCTACAGACAGTGAAAGATCTTCATCATTCCATTGACAGTAGTAGAAAAAAAAATCCGATACTCCTATTGTAAATTAGACAGTGGGTTGTTAACGACAATGTGCAAGATAAGGAAATCTATGTTGTTCCTACTAGTGGTCAGTCCACAAGTTACAGTTTATCAATAACACAGTCTTTAATAATTCAGCCCTAAGTCACATCTGTGGGTTTGTCAGATGTACACTGATAACATTCTTAAAGTTCTGCTTTGTTTTCTGCAAACACAACAGTTCGTCCATCCTGTCTCCATGCCTGTGCACGTTCCAGATTAGAGAAATATTTTCTCTACAGACACTTTGGGCTCTTCTCTCCTATCTGACTGATGATTCCCTCATTCCTTTATGAAATATGGACAGATGGGAGAAATGCAGAAAGAGTTGAAGTGAGATAGAGCGGGCGAGAGATGGAGAGTGTGGGGGAGGAGAGGGTGCTATGCCTCTAATCTGCCCAGAAACTAGCCATGGGCACAAACTAGTGCCCATTTAGGTTTAGGTTAGGTTTAGTCATGGCACGTGCCGTAAACACATTGTCGTTCACATTCCACCATTTGGATGAGGACAGCTGGGGAGGGCTGTAGATAAGTATTAGGATGATTTCGTAATTACAAGCATAAAAATCTGTTAGTAATTCATCCAGTTATGATTATAAAAAAATGGACAGCAGACTAAATATGATTAGTTTGGGTGTTAAAAATTTGATCATTTGTGCAATAAATAATGCCGCAAAATGACAACCTATGAGCTGGGTTGTCAGCGTTTTCTTCTTATTATCTCCCACACTTATCCCAAACTCACCTATATGATAAATGAAACAATATTGATAAGTGAGGGAATTCTTTGGGAACTGCGATGGTTTCTGACCTAGTATATGCCGGTTACATAACTTGAAGGAAATGCAGAGGAGTGAAAATTTGTGCCTGTATGTGGGTGGGTGGGAATAGCTAGGACTTTGATAGCTCTGAGCATGCAGTTGTGACCTCAATCCCAAAAAAGAGATTTATGGAGTGGGGAAATATATTCTGGTTTTGCAAAGTGCTCATATATTCAACACAATGCTACCACAGCAGTGGCACAATAATATGCTAAGAGGAAAAACAATGTACATTTGCAGAAACTTGCCTTGCCAATCCACAAGTGGCAAATAATAGGAACCCCCAGTTTATTACTAGGCAGACAGATGCTGTTGCCATGCTAACCTGCTGAGGCCATAGTGTCACCATGCGTCATGACACATCCTTAGAGTGCAGAGAAGCGATCGAGGACACAATGTGGAACTACAGGGTAAAAAAAGGACATTCAGAATGAAAGAATAGAGCAGTAAATTGTCCCTCCTCAAGCAGCCCTCACAGGCATAAACACGTGCTTACATACACACAAACGCTCGTGCAAAGTTCACTGGTGAGAGACGAGAGCAGGGGGGGGGGGAGCTGTGGGGGAATGTGCTAGCTGCATGAAAGAGCCAGGAGACTCTGGGGCTGAAACCCATCACTAACTCATGGATTAGTTCACACGTGCACACTGCCTTTTAATCTACTCCAATGAGAAACAAGCAAAAAAAAAAAACACAGAGGGAAGCCCACAGAGAGAAAATAGAGATGTTGATGGCCAAAGCTTACATTCTAAAACAAACGAGCATATTATGAAAACCAATTGCATACACCCTCACCAAATCTCTTTAGTAATAACGTATACAGATCATGTGATTGGATATCCACTCATCCCTTAAATCCTTCCACTGTCTATGTGCGTGTCCTAACATGCAACATCTGATGTAAATAATCAAGAACTATAGCATCTCAATTTCTATACACAATGCAACCTTACCCTACAGATGAATGCAGACAGTCATCTTTAGCCCAGTGTGACCCAAGGGGTAAAGGCAGGAGCTTTGGATTAAAACACTAACATGGACAGGCTTCTGAAATAAGTCTGGTGAAAAAAAACAGAGCTACAGCCAGATGTTGGGTCATGAGGGTGGTGGGGTTTATGTGTGTGTGTGTTGGGGGGATATGTACAGTGTGTAATCCTAATATTGTATGTGGGAATTAAAAAGTGCAAATAGACATTCATGTGTCAAGGCTTTTAATGTTTTTCGACTGACCCTTTGGCCAGGATGCATCACACTGTGTCATGCGGATTTGTGTTCTTCTAAATGATTTGAACACAGAACTCTAAAGAGTAGCACCCTCAATCTTGATTTGACCTTGTGTCTTTTGGTTCAACTTCCAATCATCCAATGCTTCAACCTCTCACAAAATCTTACACAAGGTGGTCCTTTTGCACCCCACACCTTCCACGGGCTGATTATCATCACTTGATAACCAAAAAGCCATCCTTCTTGGCATCAATCTTGCTTGGCCCTACACATTGGCAAAATGAGTCTTATTTTATTTATTAGGGTTTCAGTCATAATGATGCGCTAGCAATTGAAGGCAGTATAAAAGAAACGGCAACTTTATTCAGTGATTATTAATTGTATGTCTCCCATTGGTGCACAGCTAACCTACGTGATTGGTCAGAAGGCAGTGGTGCTTTCTCCCCATTTGTAGGTCTAAAAATAGAGGCCACAGTCAGATATAGACTAATCGTGTCTTGTTTCTTTTGCATGCATCCTATGTTCCTCTCTTTCCATCTCGTCTCTCTTACTTCCCCCCAACCCCCAACCATCTCCTTAAGGTACAGATTAAGTTAGCTCAGCAGCAAATGTGACAATCTGCTCCAGAAAGAGGAAGGAAAAAAATCCCAGAGTAGGTCTTCCTGGAACAGTATGCAATATCACGTTTGTCCATGTTTCAACAACCCAGACAGAATGTTTATAACGGAACATGTCGAAGAAACAATGTGTGGCAGAAATCATATACTGTATTGTCTCGAGCCTGGCTATAAAGTCACTTTGCTATATACAAAAGTGTTTTCACTTGGCTTAAACTTGCTGACTGTGTCATATGATCATGTTTGGTTTACACTGCCCTTTTACAAAATGCTGCCAGGATACTCGTAGGTTGCATAAAGGCATAACAAGGTCGAGACAAAAGGAATTAAAGGTCAGAGACAGACGAGATAAAACAATGTGACAAATGACAATATTTAACTGACATACTTTGCAAGCATCATTCAGACATGAAAGTTTTACTGAAGGTTCTGTTCTAATAAACACGTACTAAGTGGAATAGATCTATATATTTATTTACCATTACTGTTGCATTTAATATTTTTTTATTTAATATTTTTTATAATAACAAAAGAACATTGATCTATTTATATTTAGTTTCTCCGTTTCTTTTCAGGTTTATTGATTTTGATCCTTCTGTGAAGTCTCTTCTGAGGTAGTCATTGGGCAATTGGCAGAGTCAATCACCAAAGCTTCAGAAAAGCTCGGTCTTCGCACACCAAATCAGGGATATAGTGCTACATTTCCTATTTGTAGTTTTTTTCAAGATTATGAGAATCTGTGAACTTCAGAGAGGTACAAACACATGTCCAAAACAAGAGACTTTAACATAATTGTATACCTATACCTACTATTGATTCACATTTCACTGTTAATTACAGGGTGTAAATGTCCACTGTCCGCACACTGGCACACTGGGGAGGTTAGATTAGGATTGTTTGCTGCTTTAAGTAAACCTTAGTCAGGTGTGTTTGACTATTCTTCTGCTCATCCCATCAGCCTGTCAGTTACTTCCTTGTCCTCTGACACCATCGTTGGTTAAGCCAGCATCAAGCGATGCTATTAAAGAATAGCACCGGGTGGCCTGTGTTTGTGTGTGGCGGGGGGTGGGGGGTCGGATGAATGCGCTCCAACACGTGTACATGTTCTAACTGGGCTCACCAGACCAAAGATCAAGCCCCGTAAGCAGCTTTTCTGAGCCAAGAAAAGCTTACAAGCCGTCACGTTGGTAAGAACAAACGATGGCGGTCCTGGGCCCTGCAGCAGGGCCTGAGAATAGGCTACACTCGCTGGGGAGAGGACAGAAAGCTTTAGCACAGCCACAGAAAATGTGGCCCAAGCTTTTTCATGCTTAGCAGCTCGTCCAACCCCGAGGCCTCCAGCAACTGAGCTCAGTTCAGTTCCCACCAGTTACAAGGGATATCTGTAATACCATAAGAAAAATGTGACACCTAATAGTAAATTCAAGTGTTGGGTTCTCACACAAACTACGATGAAAGACAGGTCAGTACAACTATGTCAGTCTGTAGAAAACTGCAAATGAGTAACTATTTCGATGTCGACTATACAGATGGTGCAAATACTCAATCCACTGATAGTGATTTAGGGTCTTCTGGTAGTGTAGGGTAAATGAAAACGTAATAGTTCATAATTTATTGCAGCAAGTTCTGTTTTTAATACTGACTGGCTGTAAATTGTTAAGATCAAAATGTGGAAAACGCTAAAATTAAAATGGAATTCAATAGCGCAAAGACCCCCGACAACATTCAACAAACTGCACCAAATTGTATCTTTAGATTTAGACAGATATCCAACAAGAACACAGAAAGTTGTCATTAGGATTCATGCATTAATTACTAGTATATGATGACAATTAACACTTGCATAGTTTTGGGCAATGCTAAAAACAAAACAAAAAAAAATCAAACAGCAATCAATATACAACCTTCTCAGTGGAGCTGTAAAAACGGATTTATCTTATTTCGTATAATTGTTCTTCAAGACAAGTAACAACAAGTAACCTCTGCCATTTAGGAGGCATAGTATAACAGGTAAGGGATGTGAATCAAAAAAGAGTTCTTAATGAGCGCCAGTTGTGGCAGTGTTTCCACTAGATTTCCACTGGACCACAAGAAGCATGGAAACCAAGCAGCACAATCATTTCACCAGAAAGGATGCCAACTAGGCAACCTGCAGTCATTGCAACGTGGATATTTCATCAAAAAGAGAAAATACTACCAATGTATGTAGCAAAATTTACACACACAGCATGTTTCAAGCCACTCCGATCTCAACCCAGCAGGAACGGGAACTTTAGTACATCCCCTGCTGTTAATACTACAGGTACTAACATGGCAGGTAGGACTGCCTGCCATGTTAGTGCCATTTGCCTCATTATAACATAAAATGTCATGTTTCTCATATTACACTTTTTTCTTTCATTCTTTATTTTTATTAACACTTTTTTTCTTTAATCATATTTTAGACTGTGCCGAGGGGCAGTAAAAATACAGCCACAGGCCTTAAATGGCCCCTGGACCGCACTTTACAGCCCTGCATTAAACAGAACTGGAAATGGAATCACAATCTTAAAAATCGTATTAATTCCGCTCCCTATTAATAGAGATTTTTGGTTGCAAAATTAAAGTAGCAGAACCAATGTACTATCTGGTCTCACGATGTTGACGCTATGGGCTCTGTTGTCACGGTGACATCAGTCATCGCAGAGGTCATCAAGACCTGCAGTTTGAGTCAGTGGATTCAACTGTTGAAAATGGGCACTCTCTCGCTCTCTCCTTGTTCAGCTTGACTGAGACTTTTTTTTTTCAGCACTTATAAATCTGCTGCAGTAGAATCATGGTATAAGCCTGACACACTTGGGTGAACAACTTCGTTTGATACATATAGCTTACAGTGGGGCATGTTCTGAAAAGGAATTGGATTAACTGCTGGCAAAGACGGGGGATTATAAATGATCCTGACAAGTGCGCTTCTAAAAAGATGGATTACCATTTCAATTTTACTCACTTTCCTCAGTAACGGAAATTTAAATTTATCTTTGACTATGGAACTATGAAGCAAAAAAAAATAAAATCCAAGAGAAAAAAAAACAGTGTCTACTTGAGGAGTAAGATAAAAGACATCAGTGGATTTTGGTAAGCTGGTATGTTACAGGACCGCCTGGACCAACAAAGGACACGCAGGACAAGGAAGAGGTGAAGGAAACCCTCAGAAGAAAGAAAACAAAAATGTGGAGGTAGTGACAGAAACAGCATTCATGTTGTATGAACTACTACAAAACAATGCAAACTGCCATGGACTCTGCGGTCTGCCAGATCTAGCCAACCAACCGCGTTGTCATGTGTGGCATCGCATCTTAGCACCACAGTGACACATCAACTCTTGTCTATATTTAAACACACTGGCTCCAATGATGCCATCTTTTTACTGGAGTCTGCCAAGGAGAATAGCGAGAACAGGCCGAGGTGATATGTGATTGCACTGAAAGGATCCAAGGCTCCCACATCCTCTCATTGTACCTACACCCTTAGAGATAATGAAATGGAAGGCACGCTCTTCTCTCCTATTTACTATAAATCCTGCAAGTCTAGCCGCTCTTATTTATGGTGTTGAAGAAAGCTCTTTAAAGATTGACTTGTGAAGTCTGCACACATTGCATAAACACCAGCAAGAAGCCAATGTGGGTGGTGAACTCAAATCAGATAAGGACCTTCAGGAAACCAGAGTTTGCGGTGTTCAAAGGAATCCATCAAAAGCAAAGGCCTCCCGCAATACCACACAAAATATGATTGCATTGGAACCAAGGTCAGGCACGAAAACGATTATTTATACTATGTATAAAGCCATAAAATATACAGAATATTTTATACTTGCTTCTGGGCGTTTGTAATCAAACTGCTGTTTGCTGTAATTCAGTAAAGTGTTAGCTTTATTTTTAGCAGGGCTCTACATTAAAAACCAAAATGACTTGCCCATAGGGAATCCTTAAGGTGAGAACTACTTGCCCGAACTTGCCCCATGTAAAATGAAAAGACTGCCATAATGATATCATCTCATTTTTTGTGGCATCACATGAGAATCTCAAATAAAGATAAAATGAGAGTACTACCATAATACCTTACACATGGTAGTTGTAGTAAGCAGTGATATTTATAAGTTGTGCACCACAATGAAACATTATTGATTAGACACATTTGTGTACTAGTAAAGTGTTTTTAATCCAGAAAAAAATGCTCAATGGTCAAACAATAATTTGTGAAGCAAAGGTGAGAAAAATACACAGAGAATGGAAGCGCTAGATTTTGTAGCTTGTGCAAAATCAGCACTTGGTATTGGATCTAATCGGTGGTGTTTCATTGTGATGACTTCAAATTGTCACAGCAAAGTGATTCACTCACCTGTGCCATCCTTTGATTTGCTGCCTAATAAAATACTTGTTTAGGAGGCACTGGTTCATCACTTTTTGCTGTTTCCTTCAGAATTAGACGATGTTGGCAGCGCCGCCATGACGGATGTTTTCGTAGTCAAACGATCGCTGATTGGTTGATCGCGAACAACGGGTGTGGGTAAAACGCGGACTGTGGATTACGGGCCGCGGTCTAAATAAACGATTCTGATTGGTCCATTTCAAGATTTGCAAGGATTGCTTTATAAATTACCGTGTTTTACCAACACCCAACAAGAACCGCTTTAAAAAAAAAACTCTTGGCAGTATGTCATGCCAAAGTGCACTTGCCCGACGGGAATATCGCTGATTGGATTTACTTGCCCGAATTTTGTTGGCCATCGGTACACCGTTATTGTCGAGCCCTGTTTAGTTTTATTTCTAAGGACCTGTTGACGAGGAAATGGTTACATTGATTATAAAAAGGGAGGTCTCTGGACATGTGAGAAGTGGGACTGTTGGGACTTTTGGGGGACTTTCATACTAGCACCTTTTACTCCCTGTAACATCAAACTATAGTTTATTTGGTTTGATTTGCTTGGATTGTTTTGTTTTTTTTTTTTTTTTTACAAACCCATCAACATAAAATACAATACAATCACCTGGATAAATGAGAATATTCACAGGCATGTGTGGCTAAAATGATTGTCCACTCACCTATTCTTCTCCAGCTCATTATGTGTGGACCTGCAGGGGCAGAAAAAAAAGATGACATTTTGACACACATTCTCTTATTCATGAGGAAATTAAACACAGGGGACAATATTTTATACAAAAATGTCACAGTAGTAAGAGGGTTCTCCCAATATGTTGGTTCCCTCCATCTCGTGCCCACAGCAGTTTAAACGGGAGCCTAGAATTTCCCGTAGGTGTGATTGTGGGTGGGAAGAATTGTCTCTATATGACAACACTGTAATTACCTTTTGTCAGCAGGATTTCAGTTATAGCTCCTTTAGAGCATACATAGCAAATGCTATATCATTATTATATCATTATTATAAGATTCCAAACAAAGCTCAAGTCGAGGTGTAGCTTACTCAAGTGTTTGCACCATCAAACATCACAAAGTGACAGGCAGGAGAGCACGATCATCTCCTGCTCAATAACACACGGCATTGCTCAGCAGGCATTTTCAAGTGACACCGACTTGCGTTCTCTTAGGTTGACACGGAGTGTGTTTTTGGGATGGGCGTGTGTATCTACATACATGTGCTTCTAGTGAAGTGAGCGTGAGAGCATGTACATGCCCTGTACAAGAAGAAGGGCAGGGTTCAGCACTCTGTTAATAATGTAAAGTGAAAGAGCTAGTCCGTGACACTGGCTTTGTGTTGCAACATATTGAAAGGGGACAAAAAACCCTGCCCCCATGTGCAAAAGCATCTAAGCAAAGTGTGCTCCACCTCTGCTGAAGTGATCTTACTTTTAAAGGGGTGGGAGGTATTACAGGTGTATCTTCCTTTTTTTACAGATGCAATATATTTCAAATATTAAGTCCATTGACACCTACCATAATGGTAGTTTTGATTTAGACAAGGCGATATTGCCACTGTTCTACATCACTGCCTTAGAGGAAATTATCCCACCCAAATTAATAATTAACATGAATAAAAACACCATATGTCTGCATTAGACTTCATTGCCGTCGCTGTACTTGGGTATGCAAGAGTGGTTGTTCAATCAGCCACATCAGTGGATGTGATTTAAAACGACAAGGCCAAATGCATGGTTGACTACCAGCTATTACCATAGAACAAGGTTGGACTCAAGTGGATGTTGGCCTACAAGAGCTTACATGTTGACATGTATGTTGCGGAGGGATTTAAACATACATAATCTACAACCCAGTGCAGGTCAGGTAGTGTGTTCCGCCTCAGCAAATAATCATTGAACACTAAAACTTATAGCCCTGCATGAAGCCCAGAACAATAGTCACATTTCTATTTATTCTAAATTAGGGCTGGGTAACATATTAATATTTTAAAAATATCAATGTTATATCAATCAATATCGATATCGTTGATATCGATATTGATTGGATTTGCACTGTATCTCCTTCATCCCTGAATGCAGAAGGAGGTAGGAGGGGCGGAGCAGTTCATCAGTTGAAGCGACAGGCTACCACGTCTGCGGTGGAAGAATTCCAGCAAGAATAAGCAGTATCTCAGTCACAAGGAGGTACTTTGAATTCAGAGCATAAAAACATATTTTTCACAACCCTTAAAACTTGGCACAAATTCCAATATGAGGAATGTGTGCCATGTCTGCCGCGCTCCTGTTGCGTTCCAGAAAAAGCAACCTATCACTTTGCTGAGATATGGTCCCCATTGCAACGGCGGAAATGGCTTTGAAAACCTGCTGAAAATGATGGACTCGCCACGTCCAGCAAGGTTCGCAATCACAATTTACATTAACATAATTGTGCTACTTCTTAATGATGGTGATTCAGTTTTTTGAAACTGAGAAATTAGCTTTTCTGGCAGAAGATTGATTACTGTACAAAAAATTCACATAGTTTTCTGTAAATATATATTTATATATTCCACCAAACATAAGTAAGGTGAGCCTGTGACGACAGGTGAGTGGAAGTGGTATGTTTTTGGCTTCTTTGCCCTTCTTACCCACTTCATTTTAAACCCTTTACGTTTAAAAATACAGTTAATAAACTAACCACTTAACTGCTTTGGTATCAAAAGTTTTGACAAAAAACCCTTCTGTCTGGAGTGGCAATGGTAGCGCCCCGGGGTTGGTCATTTGTACCCATGACCTAGCACTCATACATGACAAATAGTATTAACTAGAACTCTATTTCGGAGCAACACTGATGTCACCTACACCATCTATTAGTTCGAGAGCCACGCCATTATTCGGAGCTGAGGCAAGCCCCAGCCATCAGATGGGTCATCTATACATCCTTTATATAGATGCAATTTCACGGAGATCATTCTAAGTCAGGCTGCTGTCCTATAGTACTTTATCATCACAAACCCTTTCCCTTCATCCTGAATCAGATAGCAATATGTCGGCAGCTCAACAATAAGGCAAAACCAGATAATGAACTGGCTCCAGGCCATACACAACTGCAGTTTGCTTACTTCTGTTGGAGGACATTATTTGTGCGTGTATGCGTGTGTATGTGTGTATATGTGTAGGCAGAGACAGTGGGTCACTGAGATAAAGCACCCCTGCTATAAACGGTAGGCAAGTGAGGACAGTTGAGATAAGCTCATCACTTTAAGCCTTAACGCGTTACAGAGAAGGCAGCTGAAGCAGGCCAGAGCCAAAACAATATTGTCTTCAAATAAAAATGTATTATTAAATTGTTTATGTCCTTATAGGAAAATTTCATTGGGACAATCTTCACACTAAAACAAAAATGTGCAAAAGTAACGATGGGCATATGTACTGCATGGAAATCATACATATAATCATACATAAAAGAGATAGACGACGTGCAAGAATATCTTTTTGAATTGAGTTGCAGATGGCAATGGGATGACAACTCATTAATTGCAGGGGGGATGAGACAGGATCAAAGATTTAGTTTTTGTTGGCACACTGTGCGATTCCACTGGGAATAACGGCATCACATATATTTAGGACAAAACGGATGTTCGGTGACAATTCAAAAAGGTGTTACTTCACGAAAACAGAGGTAGCTTTGATGAAAAATAGAAAACAAATATACTGTAGATGAATTGACATAGTTATTGGCTGATCCAACGGGGGGATGATGGGAATAATAAAGTAAAAAAGGGGACGATGGACATTGCTAGCATTTAATGGAAATGTATGAAAATCAAGGACATATTTCAACATGATGTCATTCATGTGACGCCATCTTGCCTGATCACTATAATATGAAATACCCTGTGACAGCTGCACACAAAATTCTCCCCGGTGCTACTTCCAATTCATTTCATTTTTACAACAATATTACCATTTCCAAAGAATATCCCAGCTCACAGGAAGCATTATAAGTACAGCATCAAACCAATACATGGTCTTGACTGTTGCCATGCAAGAGCCGGCAGTGTTCTGTACTGATGATGAGTAATACGCAGTTCCTGTTTGTTGCTCGCTCTCACATTAATATTAAAAGGGCTCCGAGCAAGAGAGTGGTGCTTTCGTTTGATGTATGACTATCAACTGACAGATTAATGTAAGCAGCTCCTGCACCAAGAGAGAACGCAATACCAATGGGTCTTAATTTGAGAGAATTTCCATCATCTACTACATGGAAGTTTCATTCATCAGTGGAAGGTACTGCAGCACAGAAAAAACTCTTTAAAATTAGCCAATGCCGTGGTATAGATGTGTTTCCTAAAAATAAAACATCAATACACATGGCACTTTTTAATGGGAGATATACTTTCATGATGGCTCTTGCATCCTTTCATTTTTCATCCTGTGGCCCTCATTGGTCACTGCTCTAAAATGTCCATAGATGTGAATTACGGATGGGTAATATGGCCTGAAATACTGTGCAATTTGCAGCATCTTACAAAAACAGCATATAATACAATATATTCTTTGGTATATAAATTAGAACAGAACCGTTTCAAAACAGGTTACAGAATAGGCTACTTTCTGTATTAAGTTTACTAAGTTTCGCTACTTTATATTCAAGCTAGCTTAGCGGTTAGCAAGTGAAGGCTCTCTCTTGCTCGATGTGCTGCATGTTTAGCTTTTTCTCCAGTCCTCCAAGTGACAATGATACTTGTAGTTTATTTGCCGCCATGGAGGTGAGGATTAGTAACTTAAGAGGAGGACATACTTTAGCTGCAGCGTTACATTACGTAACATTGATGACTTGTTGCAGCTGCAGCTAGTCGTTCTCAACTTTTCCGGACACGGCTAGATTGCATCAGCGATATGCATTATAGCAATGGAGTGATAGTATTCATGTCAATTATACGAGCTTTGATACTCACCACCTGCATTGTTTAGGCATACGTTGCGGTGCGTTCACAACTAGATCAGGACAATAGATGTGCCACATACATTTCTAAATTTCCTATGTGCACTGACATGCAGTCCCATACAGCTTTCACACCTGTTTACAACCAATTTACTCTTTGGTACGCAGTTTTGCGTACCACTGTGGGGACATAATGCGTACAAGTGTAAACGAGGCTTAGTGCTGTGACCATTAAGCATTGCAGTAGTAGTCACACAGGATTATGGCATTTACTAGGGGAGTCACGAGATCTCGTGAGATTAAAATGTGATGAGATTTCTTGTTTGGAGAAAAGCTGTTTCAGAACAGAACAGATCAGAACAGAGCAGCCACATTGTGAACATTGGCATCGGCACTATTAATGATAACACAAGAACAGCTTCTGTCGTCTGAACGACCTAGCAGAAGCTCTAGTAATTCTACATTTGATCAAAGTTACCTAAGATTTGTCAGATCAAAACATGTAGATGTTCGGACTAGTCTGCATCCTTAATCATTGAGTGGTTCTATTCACATGTGTTGCAATGGGCTGAGCGCCAAATTTATAAGCACCAGCAATCACCGTTTCCTCTTCATACCACAGCTCTTAAGTAGAACAGTACGGGTGCAAGTAAAGGTGCGCATTGTAAGTGAAAGTCAGGAAGTGTTTCTTGGATCATGCATTTATTGAGTAATTAAATACAAGTGTGAAGAATAAATAAATCTGGCATTGTTCAACTACAAGCTGGAACTATTAATGCTTACACCCCTATTGAAAAGCTAGTATTTGACAGACAGTCCAAATTGCCTGTAAAGAAATACAGGTCAGAAATGCCAATTTTGCAACATTCCAACGTGAAAGATGTATATAGATAGTATATAGATGTATAAGATGTACATATATCAAAGGAAATATGTCATTATTATTTATTATTATCATTCTATATTATAACAGTGGTTTATTTGGTCTACAAAAATATTGGCAATAATGTCATTTAGCAGCAATTTGTGGGACAATAAACATTTCAAAACGCACCTACATTGTTTTGTGACTTAAATTTAAAAAAGTTTTGCAGTCATATTTTTTCATTGTACTTTTCTTAAAAATTTTGCATCTCATCTTGTCTCATTCTTGTGGACCCCCCTAGTATTTACCTTTGGATGAGTGTAAACAGTTGTCATGTATATATAGATACTAGGCTACTTTTTCCACCTTAGGGAAATACTCTTCCCACCTCCTATAGAGGGCAATGCTTTAGGCAAAAACGACCATATTTACTACTAAAACAAAACCAAACGATGTTTGGTGATGTAGGTACTGCACGACAATACAGGATGACGTTTTTCGTTTTTACGCCGTCACGTTCACGACGATCCCTAGCCTCAGGCACCGCAGTCGCTGTGGCAATCAGCTGATGAACAGAGAGGTTGCTGCCTCCCTTCCCCCCCCACGAATGCACACAACAACGATATGAATTCACATAAAGTGAGCGTCTGCAACGTTAAATCCTGGCAAATTAAACCAAAAACTTTTTTGTTCCTATGCTACCATTATCAATTCGTTATAAACCCATATCGCCATAACATAGTATGCATGCAGTGTTTAATGGCGTGCTGCAGGAAGCTAATCCATATATCAACTGTCATTAATATAAGCTCCTCTTACCTATTGTGGTTGCTGTTGAATTTCTTATTCCGGAATTTCCTTTGCCTCTGATAGTTTGTGTTCTGACTTGACGGAAACGTCGAAGCATATCCGTGTTCACACTCTGTCGAAAGAAGAGAATATGTGGTTAGCATTTCCGTCCACAATTTGCCATGATCCCTTGGATGAGGGTAAACATGTGTAATTTCTCTCCTGCACATGGACGGGTTCTGACATTGACATGAGCTAAGTAATACATGCATTCATTGAGTAACATTACCTCTTTCTCTCCTTTCGAGATATTCCGCGGCTTCCAATAATCGCTGGATATTCATTAGCTGAACAGCCGTCATTCTTTCCTGAGGCTGACTGTCGTGCACCTTATCGCTACCTGTGCTCTCTATAGCGTTTAACGTTAGCTGCAGCAAACACACGGAAGACAGTGCTTCGGTTATCAATACAATAAATAAATTAAATATACTATGTAAAAAAAAGTCTCGTTTTGGTATGTTATTCTGAGTCTTTAACGAGGAAGGGAAATCGTGTTCCCAGTGTTTGCAAGCTAGTGAGCTACTGCCAATCCTCGCCAGGGTGATATAAAATCTCAAAACCGGCGTATGAAAATAGTCAAATGTTCTCAGAAACCCGACGGTACTTTGTTACAAAATCGGATATAAATTATATAAAAATTCCCCGAGGAATACGGGAGCCAGCAAACTGCCTGCTGCTGCTCGTTTCCTCTCCTCTCCTGTTTGTTTTCCTTT
Source organism: Doryrhamphus excisus (assembly GCF_030265055.1). Lineage (NCBI taxonomy): Eukaryota > Metazoa > Chordata > Actinopteri > Syngnathiformes > Syngnathidae > Doryrhamphus > Doryrhamphus excisus. The sequence goes on along the minus strand of NC_080466.1, from coordinate 4,758,386 downwards.
ACTGCACAGCTTTGGAGGCGGGAACATAAAGGAGGCGGGCCCGCTTTAAACCCAAGGTGTTCTGGGAAATTGTGTTTTTTCATGTATTGCCATAACACTGTCAATTGTCACGTTTTAGTGTGGCCTATCTTCACATTGCCCTGTTAATGGAAACAGCACATATAATGACTGTCTGGTAGATAGAACAACATGGTAACATTTAAATATATACAGATGGTGTTAATAATTCAGCAACATGAAGAAATTCTGTATCAATAATCCACTCATCCATCTTGTCTTCACTATCACTATCATGATGAAGCCTATTACTAATAAATTCATAGCCTCGTCATTAGTTATTCCATAAACCCAAAATGTTAAATTAAAGCTTGTACAATGTCATTATCTTCGTTTACAGTGACTTGACAATAAAAACGTCCACGCTCCACACAATAAACCATACAAATCCCATGATACACCACGTTCACGAGGGCGTGGTTGACCGTTAAAGCCAGGCCCAGCAACACGTGACGTAGCTCCCGAGGAGTGCGTTCATTGGCAGATAGCTTTTGACGGACGTCGAGGGCTGAGCACTCCTTTAACCAATCAAAGAGGGACTTTGCGCCATGTGGAAATAAATGAGACACTCCCACAAATAGCAGGAAGCAAACAATCGGGAGAACTGTGTTGATGCTGAGAGCTCTTGTTGCGAATTTGCAGCTCATTTTTGTCCTTTAAGTGCGACGGTTTGACTTAAAGGCATTTTATTTCTAAATGCACATATCTTTCTGCATAACAAATCAGAGCAAGAATAACTAAAATCTATTCCGAATTATACTAATACACGATGGAAATTCTAATTTAACTAAAGATATTTTTAATGGGGTCTTTCAGCATCATATTGCCCATACGTTTTTTTCTTATACGAGTTGAAGGCTTTTTTTTTATCAGTCTGCGGGGGCGCAATGACATCATCCCAGAAGTGGCTTGTAGGGCGCTGCAATGTGGTCAGATAGATGCATTGTATTTGAGTGGAAGCCAGCTTGCACACCCACTCAGCAAATCGATATATGTCATATTTGCTATTTGTGAACTGTATGCATAACAGTGACATATTCCTGCGGCGAGACGCATACACCGCACTGTGGATTGATTGCACGGAGATAACGCCAATCCCAGATCCACGTTATAATGACGTTATAAGATCTTTTCCTTGCACAGAAAATCCCTGTGGTTCCCAAGCATAGGCTGTGCTTACAGTCCAAACAGTACTTAGTTGAATGAACTCAGTTCTTTGTTGTCTGCTCACAATTGAAGTGTGTTAGTCAAAATGCAAAACGACACAACGCAGCACAAAATAAACTCACTTCCGTCCTTCCTCTCGGCGCTCTCAAGAAAGCGAGCAGCCTCCAGCAACACTTGGACATTTTTGAGAAAAGTGTTGATCTGCTCCATGTGGGAGTCTTTGGAGTTGAAGACGTCATTGAAAGAATAACTAGACATCTCCAGGTCTTGCTGATCCAAGAGAGACCCATCGGATTCAAAGAAGAATTCCTCGCTCTTCAAACTTCTTCTTTGGATGTCACTTTTGGCCATTTTTTCCTTGCGAGTTTGCGTGGCGGCGGGGACGTGCAGCTCAAATGAACAGCGAGACTTGTTCCTGTGGAAGATGTTCGTGTCAGATGGAGCCCCCTTTTCTTTTTTTTTTCTTTTTTTATGAATGCGGGATGTCTAATGTGGAGCAGCAGCCAATGTCAGTGGATGCTGGTGCGTGAAAAAGCTAAAGCCCGCCCCCAAGGCTGAGAAGCTCCGCATGGTCCTTTTGCCCGTCTCACTGGCACTGCTATTTTTATCCACTGCCTCAAGATTATATGTATATTTTTTCACCAAAACATAACATAACACAACCACGGATGTTATCAATGGTGGGAGAATTTGAGAACAAAGTCGTAAATGTACAACAATAAAGTCACTCATGCATATTTACTTGGAAAAACATTCATTCATTCATTTTCTACCGCTTTTTCCTCACGAGGGTCGCGGGGGGTGCTGGAGCCTATCCCAGCTGTCTTCGGGCGAGAGGCGGGGTACACCCTGGCACATATAGACAAACAACCATTCACACTCACATTCATACCTATGGACAATTTGGAGTCGCCAATTAACCTAGCATGTTTTTTGGAATGTGGGAGGAAACCGGAGTACCCGGAGAAAACCCACGCATGCACGGGGAGAACATGCAAACTCCACACAGAGATGGCCGAGGGTGGAATTGAACCCTGGTCTCCTAGCTGTGAGGTCTGCGCGCTAACCACTAGACCGCCGTGCCGCCCAATATATGTATATTTTTTCACCAAAACATAACATAACACAACCACGGACTTGCATATGTTTATCAATGGTGGGAGATTTTCAGTATAAAGTCGTACATTTACAACAATAAAGTCACTCATGCATATGACCCACACACATCAAACCATACTATTTTAATATTTACTTGGGAAAACAAACTCCTACCAAAAGGAACTCAGTATTAATTTAGTGTTTTTCATTCAATTTGTAAATGACAATAGAATTAGATGTATAAATTTGATGGTCGCCAGCCAATCACAGGGCACATATAGACAAACAACCATTCACACTCACATTCATACCTATGGACAATTTGGAGTCGCCAATTAACCTAGCATGTTTTTGGAATGTGGGAGGAAACCGGAGTACCCGGAGAAAACCCACACATGCACGGTGAGAACATGCAAACTCCACACAGAGATGGCCGAGGGTGGAATTGAAGCCTGGTCTCCTAGCTGTGAGGTCTGCGCGCTAACCACTCAACCGCTGTGCCGCCCCAGCATAATTCAATAAAGGTCAAAACCAATACAGTAAACCTCGGATATATCGGACTCGGATATATCGGAAATTCGCTCACAACGGACAGATAAAAAAGAACCGATTTTTCTGTAATGCATTTCCAATAAAAATTCATTGCATATATCAGATTTTTTATAACGGATTTCGCCTATTTCGGACAAAATCTCCAGTCCCGTTCCAATGCATTTCCATTAAATTTCCCTCGCATATATCGGATGGCCGCATCGTGGCGCTCCGATTCGCCGAATCGTGACAGGCCGCTATACGACGTCATTTGCAGCGTTTGCAGCGTTGCCTGCGCGTCCAGGTACATTGGAAACATAGTCAAGGAAGTGCCTTTTTTATAACGGATAAAATCCGATTTACGCATATACCGGATATAAATCCGATATATGCATAAAACGGACATTTTCCGGTATACGCATATAACGGATTTCGCTTATATCGGACAAAACCAGTGGGAACAATCCGATAATCCGAGGTTTACTGTAATTGTTACTTTAATCAGCTACATATTGCTCCCACAAAAGAAAATAAAAGCAGTAGTAGTATGTGACTGTTTTGCCACTCCCTTCTTCTTTTTAGAATACTTAATATAACAACTTTTGAGCATAAAATACCCTCAGGGAGGACATATTTCATCAGGCGTACAAGGTAGATAGATACTTTAGATACTAAAGTATCTATCTACCTTGTACGCCTCATCTCCAAGAGAAATCACATTTTCAGTAACTGCAAAAATGTCATAAAAAAACACTTAAAAATAAAACAAATTAATAATTCAATGTAAACTTTTTTTTTTTTTTTACGAAAATACAGGTACACCTGCAGCCTTGATCCCATACCATCTCAGTAGGCCATTTGACAAGCCATTTTCATACTGCAGTAGAGTCCATTTCCAGCCAGAACATGTCAAGGCAGGCCTATGTTCAGCTCTGAGCTCCCCTTTGCCACTTCAAAGCGCCAGCAGCAGCCCGTGTTCGTTTGATGTAAAGTTCACACAGACAGAAACTTTCAAGTCCAACACACGGGGGGAATCTCGAAAAGGTCCCTGCCCCACCCTTTGTAAGCTGTCCAGACGGAAGCCTGTTGAAAAGCCTTCCTATTTTGAGGGTCCGTTTACATGACATTGTATTCAACTTAACATGGATGAAACTGCCCCTCTGGATGTTTGTTTACACGACAACCACATTGGATACTGAAACACAGAAGTGGAATTTGCTCTGAAAAACTTTGTCTCAGGCCACACGGTTAGCATGTTGGTCAGACCGGGGAGATCTGGGTTCGAATCTATGCTTGGGCATCTCTGTGTGCATGTTCCCCCCGTGCGTAATTGGTGATTGTGTGATTATTAGTGGTGTGAATGATTGTTTGTCTATATGTACCCTATAATTGGCTGGCGACCAGTCCAGGGTGTACCCTGCATCTCGCCCAAAGTCAGCTGGAATAGGCTCCAGCATAAATGAACTTTGTCTGTGAAAATGGAGGACATGTACTATAAAACACAAAAATAATAATAATAAAATAATAATACATTTTATTTGTTTAGCGCTTTTCAAAATACTCAAAGACACTTTACAGAAAAATGGAGTTGAATAAAAACAAGTAAACAGAGTAAAAGATACGTTAAAATACAACATTCATTCGTTTCTACACAGTTAAAACATGAGTAAAAGCGGGGCGGGGCACAGCAGTCAGGTATAAAAAATTTAGACATTAAAAACAGATTTAAAGAGGTGGGTTTTTAGTTGTTTTTTGAAACTGGGAAGGTCAGGGCAAGCACGGAGTGAATGGGGTAAAGAGTTCCAGTGTGTGGGAGCAACGATGGAGAAGGCTCTGCCTACTACTTACATTGCTGTTACCGTGGTTGTACCTTAAGATGGAAAGGTACCACCACTTCGACTCTGTAAAGCCATTTTTCACAGCATGGTGATAATTTTCAATTCCTATAAGTAGGTAGTCCCAGAACAAGGAGTATCTGATTAACCGGGCTTACAAACACACCAGGACATTACCATATAGGTATGGCTTTGTTTATTTTGAACATTACAACATTAGTATAAGTACATGATGATTACTTGGTGACCCTGGCTGTAATTGACACATTTAGTACAGTGTGTAGGTGGCCGATCAGGTTGCAGGGTGTTGCTGTGTAGTGGTATCAAATACTTAGCTCCACATAAACACATAGTGTCTTTTATAATGTCAAGTCATTATCACTGTGTCATATATATTTTTTTCAATCTCAGAAAGGGTCCCCAGTAGGTTTTGATTAAGTGTTGACCCATGGAGTGTTGTGCCATAGAAGAGGGTCTTGTGGAATGCTGCAAAGTAGGTGGTGGTCACTTGTCTGTGTGAAAGTGAAGACTTCTGAGGCATTACAGCTCTGGGTTATGGATGTCCCACAGGCACATTGTTTGTAGCCCCCCCACACCCACTCCACCCAACCAAAAATATCACTAAATTCTCATCATGCTATTGCTTGAATCAAAAGGCAACTCCCATGTTAAAACAATAGGACACGAATGAACCACTAAGGTACAGAGCTTAGACATCAATAGGAGACATGGAGACAAAGGGGTAAGCAAAAGCTTATTTTTCTGAGCCTAAGGGACAAACAAGCAACAACCAGGGGAAATGGACTAACTGGAAAATCTATTGTCAATGTCTCCCAAAATGATATGTTTTAACATTCAAGCTTCCCATTTTGATAATGATGAGCTAAGGAAACAGTCGTCACCATGCTTGTTCATCAATTTTTTACAAACTAATCTGTTTGCCTTTAATCGTATCATTCCGTGGAATCAAGTGCTCATTGTCATTGTCAACAGAGCTTCAGGTTGTGCAGGGGCGTCAAACCGCAGATAGCTATGTGGCGATGTTACAGGGGGTATCATGACTAAAAGGCCCTCGTCTGTGTGGTAATGACCGCATGACAAAGAACTTCCAGAGGAATGAGCTGAGTCTTTCGGACCAGCCTGTGTGTTCCCCTTGATTTAAGTCTCACTAAGGACATTTGGTGATGGATGGCAAGGGAAGTATACAAAAGTGGATGTCAGTTCCAGACACTGGATGCCCTCCGTGAGGCCATTTTCACCACTTGGAGCAACATTCGCACTCGCCTCCCAGAAACACTGGCATCAAGCATGCCCAAACCAATTATTGAGGTTGCAGCTACCAATTACTGAGTCCCTTTTAAAATATATATATTTTAGGGAGCTACAGTCTTAAACATTTGATCAGCAGATGAATAACCTATTTAGGGGACCTAATGTGCTTTTTCCACTTTTCTGACCTATAAATGTAGTTAGAATGTTATATCCTTGTGTTAAACTATGCCAAAGTTTCCGAAAATGATGTTTGCGCATTTGGAAGTGAGCTCTGAAAGAACTTTGGAATGGCTCAAACTGCTCGGTTTCAAAAGGCGTGGTAAAACTGCCCCGTTGTGATGTCACAGAGAGCGGACTTCCTTATTGGGTGGAGCTGTAAGCCAGATATGCTCTCTACATTGTTACGATGAGCTACAATGCTAAAGCTACTTACCATTGAGAGACATCTTGAAGTAACATCTTTTCTTGAGAAACTTCGGACTATCCAGTCTCTACTTCCGGATCGGATTAGGAATCTAACACATGTATGTTTAAAGCCGACATTTTATAAAGATACATCACCGTTCTTACGGTGAGATACATTGAAGACCTTGGGATACATTGAAACAGACCGTTTTCGCGGGAACCACAAAAAGTAAAGAAATACAGCTGAATAGGTTAAGATTCTGGAAGAACTAGAAAGCTTTATGTGCTGGTTATTGTGTGTAGCTGTAGTTTAATGGTGTTTGCAATAAATTGCTTACTCAATTGTTTTTTTGTCTCACTCCCATTTTGTATTTAGCATTTCAAAACTCCACTTAGAACTTTCTTAAGATGTAGCAGTGAAAAACGGAAGGAGTGTATTTTTTGTTAATATTGTTAGATGTCATTGTTAGATGAATTAGGTTTATTTAGCAGTAAAATTCCAGATGTTTCCATACCAAGACGGCGAACCTGTACCCTTTTAATACTGGTAATCTTTGGTTGTTGCTTCATAGTATAAAAAATGAAATTAATCATGATGACTCATTTCAGTATTTGCCATACAACTTTTTCCAAGGAGCACAGTAGTTATGATGCTAGTTGACAATTTCACTTTGCAATAACTACTGTCAGCCTGTTTTGCCGGATCCATTTTGCATCATCCCTTGACTCAACATCATCTCCGAGGGGTGACGATGTAGTGCTCCCACTAAATGAAACACATCACAATGTGAGCCATGTCATAAAACGACGCGGCTATAATGGGTATGCCTGTGAAATCTCACATTTTCATAAATGTCAATGACTTACATCATTCACAAAGACTATTTCAGCAAGAGTTTCTCCTGTGTGATTAGGTAACACTCAATGTGCGGCTCTATTCGCTCTCACCGAGGCAGTATGAAAAGAATATAAAGAACGACAGAATGGTGGAAAGAGTGGTTAATATTGTATGTATAGAAATGGACTAACATTGTATACAAGTCTAAAATACGTACAAAATTACACTTGCCCTTCAGAGATTTTTTATAGTAGTCGTTCATACAACTGACCTTTCCCTTCAGCTTCCCATTCTCATGTTGGCCTTTTGATCCTAGAGAGAAAACTTAGCCAATGGAATTCCAATTATCAATCAGTGGTTTAATAAAAGATTTATAAAATCAATGCACGTCTAAAAACCTCAGGTAGGTTTTAACAAGAAGATACTGATGTTTGGGTTGGCCACCTGTCCAGACACAGTCTCAAGTTCTTTTTTTTTTTAATGCACAAGATTAGACACATGCAATCCAGAAAATAAGTAAATGTCACAAAAAAAATGGGCTAATAAATTGAAACACAAAGACTGCGGATTTCAGAAAATAACAGATGAAATGATACAGCACTCTACAAGAAGCAATGAATCTGTAAAATTAAATAATTAAAAATAAAAAAATATTTTTTTTAACTATAATGATGAAAATGGTAATATTAATGATGATTATAATGATGGTAATAATGATAAAGATTATAACAATAATCATAATGATAATAATTGGCGACTCCAAATTGTCCATAGGTATGAATGTGAGTGTGAATGGTTGTCTATATGTGTCCTGTGATTGGCTGGCGACCAGTCCAGGGTGTACCCCGCCTCTCGCCCAAAGACAGCTGGGATAGGCTCCAGCACCCCTGCGACCCTCGTGAGGAAAAGCGGTAGAAAATGAATGAATGAATGAATTACAGAAAAATCGGTTCTTTTTTATCTGTCCGTTGTGAGCGAATTTCCGATATATCCGAAATGAATAATAATAATAATAATAATAATATTACAATGATAATAATAACAGGGGAAAACAAGACAGTGGCATGAACATGATTATCTTGCAAAAAGGGGTAGGCATTTATAAGCTTTTGCTTCAGCCTACTCCTTTTGGGCTTATTATCATATAGTTGAATACAAATGTAAATAATGGAAAGTTATATTTTGATTGATGTAAGAAATGCACTGTAATGTTTCATATACGTATTTGCCCAAATAAAGGAAAAAAAAAATGCAGTAAATTCATACATTTCCTCCATAAATGGCATTTCCCATGGGTATAGCTTGAGCCTTAAAGTGAGAGCTGTCCTAAATCAACCTCTTTTGTTTTGGCTTCCATGCATCAACGAGGGCTAACAAGAGCTCTGAAAGCAACCCTCATCCTTAACCTCTCGCTCCTGTCCTCATCTTTCTCATGCGATACCGGTTCATCGTGGGAGGTCAAGCCTAAAACACACAAACACTGAATACGTGTCATGCCTGCTGTTGTTCCCTCGGTAGGAACCAATTATGTAATTCTTTGGCTCACCACCACCGAACCAGCCAGGGTGGCGTTTATACGTTCATGGATCCCGAGGCTCAATTAGCCCCAGCTGCAGCAACAATAGCCGCCGCCGTGTTTTTACACACAATATATTTACAAGAGTCGCTGTGCAAACTGACAGTGAGCAAGCACAGGTGTTTGTGTGTGCTCACAGTCTGCTCCAAACACCGTCCGTCAGGCCGACGGGAGGAAAATGACAAAGTGAGAGTGACAAAGCAGTGTCAGCCTCTTGGACTCATCTCACGCTGACACTACAGCCTTGTATGCTTGTTTTCCCCTGTGATCTGTGTGTTTCCCTGCTTTGTCAGGGCTTTCTAATGAAGATACTTATCTTCTTCTTCTATCAAGATCCCACTCAGGCTTTTCTTTTGTTTGGCTCAAAATGACTACACACTAGGGGAAAGGCTTCCTGGGTTTTTATCTCCACTCCAGGATATTCTCAACCCTTCCTTGTGATACTGTATCAAAACAACACATTAGATAGCTGCACTCCACCCTATTCCTCACCCAAACACTGCCGATGCCACTACTGTTGCACATCTCAATTCTCACCTCCGTACTCCATTTTGGGATATTTCCCACTAAGTGTTGGAGCACATATTTAAAACAGCTTTAACCAGCTCACAAACACTGTTGTGCTGGGGTGGGGGTGGGGGGACACGGGTGGAGTACAAACCTGTGAGATGACAGACTGATGTCACCGCTCCCCAAGCAATTGCCCTTTGGCTCTCTGTGACCATTGTTCACTTCTGTTCCCAGGCACAGACATCTGGTGACAATGGACGGCGGGAAAGAGGAAAAAAAAACAAAAACCCTGCAACATGCAAAAATGTACACATGCACACAAATACTTTGGCAGACGCTTACATAAACCACAAAAACAAAAGGGCGGCTAACTGCACGAACCATCACTGATTACACAAATACATTTTCCAAGACATGCACACAACTAAACCAAGGAAAGAGACTTTAATTCAATTTCTTACACACATAATATATATAATAAAATTAATTGGCGACTCCAAATTGTCCATAGGTATGAATGTGAGTGTGAATGGTTGTTTGTCTATATGTGCCCTGTGATTGGCTGGCAACCAGTCCAGGGTGTACCCCGCCTTACGCCCGAAGACAGCTGGGATAGGCTCCAGCACCCCCGCGACCCTCGTGAGGAAACAGCGGTAGGAAATGAATGAATGAATGAATAATATATATAACATAATATAATTAATTGGCGACTCCAAATTGTCCATAGGTATGAATGTGAGTGTGAATGGTTGTTTGTCTATATGAAGAGCTTGCAACCAAAAGGCGCTAAATCCATTTTGACTGATTTCGAGAAAATCAATGATTTTTAACTACGCACATATCAATCTATTTGGTCATCAAGTCTATATTGCAAATGAAAGAGCTATCAATATAGGTCATAAAAATGCATGCTATAAAAATCCTGCACACACCATGTATTTTATATATTTTTTTATTTTTATTTTTTCGGATTTAGCGCCTTTTGGCTGAAATGATGGATTCAGCACCTTTTGGCTGAAATAAATTTGAAGTCACCTTTAACTTCTTCAATGGCATTGTTGTAAAAGAAATGGTGCTCAGAACACAGAAGCCATTCTCAACATACAATACAAAATAATAATTATTAATTTAATTAATAAAAATGTTATTAAAAGCAGTGCTCATATTTGACTGCACCATGAAGGTGACAGTGACAAAAATCATCTCATTACAAACTCTTTACATTGTATGTTTTTTAGTACAAGTAAAATAATGTTTCTCATGAAAATGCCTTTTATGGCGTAAAAAAAACTTCCATGTTACAGAATACTGTAAAAACACAATTTGTGTTCTCCTGAATTGCATAACATACTGTAACTATCATACGTGTACTTAATGTACACAAACAAAACAGGATGTGCACTGATACTGGCTTTCTGTATGTGCAGTGCCAATTGTATTCTTCTCTCTGATTGGTCAGATTATCAATAGATGGGAAACTTGGGCCAATCAGAATAAAGAATAAAGAAAGGGATTTAGCTCCTTTTGGTTGAAATCTGAAATGGAAATAGCGCCTTTTGGTTGAAAGCATAAATTTCATATCACTTTTTTCCATATTTTTTAAAATGATTTCAAGACCAAAATATGTGATTTGGATACACATGACAGAGGTCTATTAAACTCATGAAAAACATGCAACTTAGTGAAAATTGGATTTAGCGCCTTTTGGTTGCAAGCTCTTCATATGTGTCCTGTGATTGGTTGGCGACCAGTCCAGGGTGTACCCCGCCTCTCGCCCGAAGACAGCTGGGATAGTCCAGCACCCCCCGCGACCCTTGTGAGGAAAAAGTGGTAGAAAATGAATGAATGAATGAGTTTCCTTAAAATGGCGTATTTACTCTTATTATGTCTGCTTATGTCTAACACTAATACTAGTATAAAAGTGACTATAGGGGTGTTATTTCATGTATTGAAGAAAGATCGTAAACAGGTTTTCCATGCTCTGATTATGAAAATTATTTATAAGTAGTAATATATTTATTATAATGAATAAATAAGGGATCCTACATTACAGGAATTCACATATTACGGTCAGGTCTGGCACCAGTTAACTGCGATAAACGAGGGATTACTGTATTCAGATATACAGTAACCATATTAACAATGTAACAATGTGAACAACTCAACGAAAACAAAGACGTCTGTGAAAATAACGATCTCAGTAGACTACTTTTGATTTGATACCAATGCTTTTGATACAAATGTATTGATACAATTGGTACATCCATCCCTATAGGAATTGGGGAAGTGGCAACAGGAAGAAAATATCCTCACAACCTCGTTTGTATATGTTTTTCTTGTTTTGCTCCCCCCCGCGGCCCCCACATCCTCCTCACCCTCACTATGCAAATAGTTCTAATGGTTTGACAGTCCACTGACTGACACTGACCTCACTGACTTTACAAGGATGAGCAAATGAAGTAAGTTGAGGCCCCGCAATGTTGAATTCATGTCCCTTTTTCTTATTCTTTTCCTTCATCCCTAAAGTTCCTCTACATGACCCCCATTACTGCTGCCCTTCCATACCGGTCATTAGTCCTTTGAACCTGCACTCTCTTTCTCCCTCGCTGCATGCCACGCACGCCCTCCTTTTCTGGTCTTCATCTGCTCCATCTCTCTAATTTGCAAAGGAAACACACAGCCTCGAGGTCCTTTGCTAATGTGGCGACACCCCACACCAGACAGGGGGTGCATGATGTGCGGGACTTTTTTTTTACAGTTTTAGGGGAGAGAGGTGCGGCTGAGACACTTTGTCTGGGGCCCGTGTGGATAAATGACAGGCTGGCGGGACCAGAAGAAAATAATATTCACACTCTGTCTTGCTTGACAGCACAGAAAGAATTTGAATGTTTCTGCTCGCTGCCTAACTGTCTGAATGTTCTATGGACTAAAGTATAGTGTTGTACTTTCAATGCTGTTTCAGTACATAGCAATGCTACATCAACATGTCCAATACTTTTACAAAATAGGTTTACGTATGTATGTGTGTATATTAAATTAAATTAAATTAAATTAAATTAAATTAAATTAAATTAAATTAAATTAAATTAAATTAAATTAAATTAAATTAAATTAAATTAAATTAAATTAAATTAAATTAAATTAAATTAAATTAAATTAAATTAAATTAAATTAAATTATTCATTCATTCACTGACAGCCTGGAAAAGCATGTTATATTTTATTGCCTTCAATGTGTACAATTTATATTGTTTTATACATTGTATATTATAGTATATATCTATACTCAAGTGACAACACATGTTTTTTTCCAAACAGTGCAATGTAACATGAAGTTACATCGCTGTCCACCTTCTTCTGGGAAATAAAACCACTTAAGTCGTCTTCTTCAGGTCACAATTGAACACCCTCATAATTCCTTCATCACACACTTTGTCAGCCTCTCTCTTTCCCTTTCATTGTTGCGCTTGTCTCACCCTCACTTGAGCAAATGCTGTAAAAAATTCATTCATTTTCTACCGCTTTTCTACCGCCTATTCCAGCTGTCTTTGGGCGAGAGGCGGGGCACACCCTGGACTGGTCGCCAGCCAATCACAGTGCACATATAGACAAACAACCATTCACACTCACATTCATACCTATGGACAATTTGGAGTCGCCAATTAACCTAGCATGTTTTTTGGAATGTGGGAGGAAACCAAAGTACCCGGAGAAAACCCACGCATGCACTGGGAAAACATGCAAACTCCACACGGAGATTCAAACCCAGGTCTTTCCGATCTCCTGACTGAGTGGCCAACATGCTAAACAATTGGCATCTGTTCGGTATTGGTACCAAAATTTTACCAAAATCACCCATCAATAATCACGAGGGTCGCGGGGGGTGCTGGAGCCTATCCCAGCTGTCTTCGGGCGAGAGGCGGGGTACACCCTGGACTGGTCGCCAGCCAATCACAGGGCACATATAGACAAACAACCATTCACACTCACATTCATACCTATGGACAATTTGGAGTCACCAATTAACCTAGCATGTATTGGTACCAAAATTTTACCAAAATCACCCATCAATAATTTGTATCCTAGAAAGACACTTAATAGACAAAAGCCTTGAACACGCCTCCTAATCATTTAATTGCTAATTGGTTGTGACAATACTTTTTTTCTGGATCAATGGGTTCCCACAAACACACTCCAAAGTATTCCCAGAGAAGTGGAAGCTATTGTCGCTGCAAACCAGGTTTAATGACGTGCGTCCCAATGTATTTGTTCATAAACATCCAAAACAACAAAGCGAGTAAAACTTTTGAACAAGTTAATCTACTGTGCTAATCCTCTGCTTACATATTCTGCAATTCCCCTCCTGTCTTCTTTATTTAAAAATAAAAACCTTTCAAGAGTGCATTTACTCTGGTGGTATTGTTGAGAGAACTTCCTTGACTGTAATTGCAAGCAAAATCCTCTCCTTTTCTGTCATCTAAGGCCCCATTTCTGCTCTTTGTTTTGCCAGTTACTTTGTCCTTTCTAACTCCTGTACCTTCCTCCGCCTGGAGTCTGTCTGCAAATCTCCCTCCTCCCCCTCCTGTCCGCTCTGTGATTTTTTTTTTTTTGTCTGTGGGAGGGGGTAGAATGTTCAGTCTGGCCAAGGGTTTGCTGCCAGCAAGCGGACCAGGAACCTTTCTTTGCGTCCTTGCTGATTTAATTATTTGCATTATTGGGATACTTCCACCATGGCAATCCCATTAGGATAAGACGGGGCCCAGCAGGAGAAGGCGCGCTGCCTGTGTGTTGGTTTTGTGTGTGTGCGTGTGTGTATGTGTATATTGTACGGCTTCATGTACCCAGATGGCCAGGGGTCCAAATTCCAAATGTCTCAGTTTGGCCTGTTCAACTGTATTACATCCTGTTATATAAAATGTCTTGCTACACATATACTTTGACATCAGTTGAAAAAGTGCAAGAATTTACATTATGCCCTTTTGGATCTTAAGTGGGTTCCAAGTGGAGCTTCAAAATGCAAAAAGAAAAAAAATGGGAGTGAAAAGAAAGGAGCAAGCAATTTATTGGAAACACCCATTAAAGTGAAATAGACTGTTCATCAGCTAATAAAAGGTTTAAGACCACAGCCTTTAAGAGACAAAATCTTGTCAAAAATGTGAATTGAATACCATTTTCTGTCAGGTATTTTGCTATTTTGTCAGGTATTAAGCATGTTATATTTTATTGCCTTCAACTTGTACAAATTATATTATTTTATACATTGTATATTATAGTTTATCTATACTCAATTGACAACACATGTTTTTTTTCCAAACAATGAAATGTAACATGAAGTTACATCGCCGTTCACCTTCTTCTGGGAACTAAAACCACTTAAGTCGTCTTCTTCAGGTCACAAATGAACAACCTCATAATTCCTTCATCACACACTTTGTCAGCCTCTCTCTTTCCCTTTCATTGTTGCTCTTGTCTCACCCTCACATGAGCAAATGCACATGCTGTAAAAAAATTCATTCATTCATTTTCTACCGCCTATTCCAGCTGTCTTCGGGCGAGAGGCGGGGTACACCCTGGACTGCTCGCCAGCCAATCACAGGGCACATATATACAAACAACCATTCACACTCACATTCATACCTATGGACAATTTGGAGTCGCCAATTAACCTAGCATGTTTTTGGAATGTGGTAGGAAACCGGAGTACTCGGAGAAAACCCACGCATGCACGGGGAGAACATGCAAACTCCACACAGAGAGATAGCCGAGGGTGGAATTGAACCCTGGTCTCCTAGCTGTAATGTGCTGTAAAAAATGCTGTACAAAAATAGCACAACCTTTAGAAGAGACAAAAAAGTGAGTTAAGCACCTTAGTTACATTAGAAGTACAAATAAACTCGATTCTTGGTTTGTTGATATAAAATTGCCGATTGATCACATCATCAAAATCAATTTTAGTGTTTAATCTCGGCCAGCGCCTCTAAAAGTCTTGCCAGAATAATAATTGCATCTTGACTCTCCTCCAGCTTGGACCTTTTATCTTGCAGTTAGGACTACTTTCATTTATCACACAACGTTCTTCCATCACACGCTGTGACACACTGAAAGCTAAGTGACCAAGTGAATGAGGCTTGAGTGTAATGAGTAGTAATTTCATGAAGATTAAGAAATGTTTATCCTTCCCATCGGCATCGTACATCCCACATGCATGATTCCTGGATGTGTAGCGCTCCACTAAGCTTTCAGTGTGCCGCGGAAAATGATGGTGCACTGACGGATTTGGACTGATTTGGGATGGGGAGAATAGAAACTGTATAACAATATGTGCTTCCACTTCTAAGTCTCCTTATACTACAAAACTCTCCAACGACGCCAGAAAAAGTTACTAGATTTGTCGCTAGTCGCTTTTGAGAAAATCTGTTGCCAAAAGGGGTTTGCAAAGTCACCAGGTTTAGCAACAAAGACGCCAAGTTGACAACAATGCTTCCACTTCGTCAATGTCACTACTTGCTGAAGTTGCACTCTAGACATCATGGGAAATGTAATTTTTAGCCATAAATTAGCCGCATCATTGTACGAGCCACAGGGTTCAAACTGTGAGAATAAAGTAGTGGCTTGTACACCAGAAACTACGGAACTTTACATCTTGCAAACTGTATCTATTTGTTGATTTGAACTAACCACAGAAAAAGTACAGAAATTAGGTTTGCTCTTTAATTAAAGTACTCAATTGATCAAAGCTAAATTTGTTCTCAATCAGAAATCACTCCACACTCTCTATTACTCTCTGGTTCTACCATATTTTACTTATTGTCTGGAAATATGGGGTACTAACTATAAAAACAATCTTCACTCGCTAAATGTACTGCAAAAAAGGTCAGTAAGGATAATTCATAATGCCGCCTACAGAGAACATACTAACTTTCTAAAATCACAAATACTTAAACTTGCTGATAATTTCCAAACAGTTAAAATAATAAAGACTAAAAACAACCAATTACCTAAAAATGTAATTCAATACTTCTCTACAAGAGAGGAGAAATATGATCTCAGGGAAGAACTAAATTTGAAACACTTATATGCTAGGACTACGTTAAAAAGCCATAGCATTTCAGTATGTGGAATCAAACTATGGAATGGATTGAGTAAGGACCTCAAACAATGCACAACGATGAGCCAATTCAAGAAACAATACAAGCAGTTGATGTTTGCTAAATACAAGGATGAAGAGTCTTGAACCAGTCATGATGTGCTATATATATCACTATATTGACACTTACTATGGTACCCATTATGTCATTGGATGCTCATATCACCTTGTACTGCGGTACGAGGTGCATTATTTAAAAAAAAACAACAAAAAACCTTAAACTGTATTATGGAAAGCAGGAAGTGAACAAATGTAACAGTTACTGATTGTAAAAGTACCAGATGGAGGGGTAGGATTTAATAAGCTTTGCTTCTTCCTACTCCTTTTGGACATGTGGAACTGTGAACTGATTATGGGATGCACTCAATTGTAATCTGATGCATGTTCAAATGAAATAAAACCATTACCAATTTTGTCCACAAATGAGTAAGACTAGTTGTATTTGTGAGTTAGTTAGTACTGTGAGTGTGGAGTGGGGGAGGAGGGTAAATGCAGATCAAACCTCTTCTCGGAAGAAGCAGCACTCCTCAGAGAGTTATTCTCATGTATATTGTGACTAATTTAATGAGTCAAAATACATGAATTTACTCCTACAATCCTGCTCCTGCCACCCAGGCGTTACAATAAAGACTCTGTGATATCAGTCCCATTATTTTTGTAATTAGTGGCATAGCTCCGCCCATTATCAAGCCGAGAAGTCGAATCAAAAGGGCAGTAGTGGGCATGCAAGGTCTTTAGACACACTCTTTAGTAGATGTATGACTCATTGACAGACAGTGCAGTAGTTGAACCATTAACTTGATGCTCTTAAGAGGCTGTGGTGACGGCAGTCAGGCTGGAGCCATCTCAGAATAAGCTCAATAGCTTCACCTTAGTCAAAGTCTGGTGTAGTGCAGACCTGCACCAAGATTGGTGGCCTCTTGGTTAGCATGTCAGCCTCACAGTCAGGTTCGAATCTCCGTTGGAACTGGAATCTGACCTCAGAAGCAAACACTCATTCAAGACATTCATTCATTCATTCATTCATTTTCTACCGCAAGGGTCGCGGGGGGTGCTGGAGCCTATCCCAGCTGTCTTTGGGCGCGAGGCGTGGTACACCCTGGACTGGTCGCCAGCCAATCACAGGGCACATATAGACAAACAACCATTCACACTCACATTCATACCTATGGACAATTTGGAGTACCAATTAACCTAGCATGTTTTTGGAATGTGGGAGGAAACCGGAGTACCCGGAGAAAACCCACGCATGCACGGGGAAAACATGCAAACTCCACACAGAGATGGCCGAGAGTGGAATTGAATCCTGGTGTCCTAGCGCGCTAACCACTAAACCGCCGTGCCGCCCCTCATTCGAGACATTCATTCATTCATTCATTTTCTACCGCTTTTCCTCACGAGGGTCGCGGGGGGTGCTGGAGCCTATCCAGCTGGGATAGTCTTTGGGCGCGAGGTGGGGTACACCCTGGACTGGTCGCCAGCCAATCACAGGGCACATATAGACAAACAACCATTCACACTCACATTCATACCTATGGACAATTTGGAGTCACCAATTAACCTAGCATGTTTTTGGAATGTGGGAGGAAACCGGAGTACCCGGAGAAAACCCACGCATGCACGGGGAGAACATGCAAACTCCACACAGAGATGGCCGAGGGTGGAATTGAACCCTGCACGCTAACCCCTAGACCACCGTACCGCCCCTCATTCAAGACATCAACTACCAAAATGGTGTGTTGGCCTCATGGTGACATCATCATACGTGTTGCGTGTTACTATTGTTGTTGTGTGTTCATTCCAATTGTCAGTCCACCATCAACACACTGCTGTGTCCTGCACTGATGTTAAACCTGAGAACCGGCCACCTAGCTGATAAATGTTCTAGTTCATCCCAAAAAGACCTCTACTAACTTTTCCCATAAACTGTTCCGTCTGAAAATCATGCAGTTAATTCCCTGCACTGAGCGACAGCCTAAACATAGGCCCCCCTTTTTGAGGAATGTTTATGCATCTGCACGTGCTATCAGATAGGCACATGCATACAAACATACCGGTCCCAGTCACATACTAGACAGCCACCCAACCCTGTAATGACAGTCTGCTCCCTGCCCCCCTCAACTCATGACCGCAGCTGCTAAATCCTTATAAGTCTAATGCTTCTATGTTTCTGTCAGCGATATAACGCACCCTGCCACCTCGCACGCTGCCATGCAAGGTGCCTGGGTCACGCGAGTTATGATGGGAAGAAATGGATCGCATCAACAGTCTTTGCTGATCTTACAAACTGAAGAGTCGGAAAGAACAAGTAAATAGGACAGAGAGGAAACTGGGAACTTGTATAAAGAGAAATGCTGCACCATGACATTGGACTGCAGCATTGCTGTTTGTTATCCCTTGGTGACCATTGTGAAATGATGACATATATTCTCATAAACCATTCCCCTTTAAATTATTTGATTTGATATGAAAGTTTAATGTTTAAAATGCAAGTTTGATATGGATGCTGTATGGTATCATGTACCCAGAAAAAATTATTACGTTTGATTAATGTTCATGTTAAAGGTAAAATAACTGTTAATAGTTATCCTCCCTATCCGTGTGGAAGTGGTAAGTTTTTGGCTATTTAAGTTGAAAGGAAATAACTTGAAGGCTACCGTTTAGGTCGCTAGCTCTCTAGT
The DNA here is from genome assembly GCF_030265055.1 of Doryrhamphus excisus. Lineage (NCBI taxonomy): Eukaryota > Metazoa > Chordata > Actinopteri > Syngnathiformes > Syngnathidae > Doryrhamphus > Doryrhamphus excisus. The sequence goes on along the minus strand of NC_080466.1, from coordinate 4,739,270 downwards.
TTGCGAGTTAGCATGTGTCTCAAGACCCTGCAGTTGCGCAATATGTTGTAAATAAAAAGAGTATAAATGTGACTATAGTCGTGTTTTGTCATGTCTACAGGGCTCTAATAATGCTTTGTTCATTTTAATCTGAAAAAAATAATTTGTCTACCCACCAACTATATGTGGTTTCTTAAGTTTTTATTATTTGCCGTTTTATTATTATTATTATTATTATTATTATATTTATTTATTACTGATTGATTTTCTTTATTCTTGATTTGTTTATTTATTTTAGTTCTTATTTTTTTCTTATTTAAGATATTTGAGAACAGTGGAATGTTTTATCAGGGCTTTTCTTGTAGAAAATCGGAACCAAAGCAAAGTTTATTCATTTTTCTGTTTTTAATAAATGTGTTGTTTTTTTGTTTTTTTGGAAAACCTGATGCAGCCCAGCCTCGCCCAGACCCTAGCTCCAGTGGCCCCCAGGTAAATTGAGTTTGAGACCCCTGGTCTAGGTTCTGATTTTTCAAAATGTGACAAATGATCATTAAAAACATTCCAGCAACAGCAGGCAGGCTTCTTCCTCTCTTTTTTTTAAAAGCATAAACCAAATGTATGATTAGCAGATGATAATGTCAGTAATTAGCTTGGCATTAAAAGAGGGTAGCGGAGACTGAGAGTTAATATTAGGCTTGCTTTCATCGTGTGGGCGGAGGCTGGAACACATTATATTGAAAAATAAATCCTAGGACTTTAGATGCTGACGCTTTAACAGACATCTAAAAAGGCGGTAAGTAACACTGTTATACATTTTGGCAGCAAAAATATAATCAGAAAGTGCAACTCTGAAATCTAGACCACAGGACTCTTCTCATTTTAATGTCTGCTCTGCACTAGTGCCTCTTTTCTATTGCACAACTCGGAGAAAACCCAGAGTACCCGGAGAAAACCCACACTTGCACAGGGAGAACATCCAAACTCCACACAGAGATGACCGAGGGTGGAATTGAACCCCGCCTCTCGCTCAAAGACTGCTGGCATAGGCTCCAGCATAAACCCACGACCCTAGTCGATGGACGGTAAACGGCCACTAAGATAGCCTCTGTACCAGGGGTCTCAAACACGCGGCCCGCGGGCCAAATGTGGCCCGCAGGACACTAGTTTGAGGCCCCCGCCTTGATATGAAAGTTTAATGTTAGTGCGGCCCGCGCAAGTTTGATATGGATGCTGTATGGTATCATGTACCCAGAAAAAATTATTACGTTTGATTAATGTTCATGTTAAAGGTTAAATAACTGTTAATAGTTATCCTCCCTATCCGTGTGGAAGTGGTAAGTTTTTGGCTATTTAAGTTTAAAGGAAATAACTTGAAGGCTACCGTTTAGGTCGCTAGCTCTCTAGTTTGTGAGTTAGCATGTGTCTCAAGACCCTGCAGTTGCGCAATATGTTGTAAATAAAAAGAGTATCAATGTGACTATAGTCGTGTTTTGTCATGTCTACAGGGCTCTAATAATGCTTTGTTCATTTTAATCTGAAAAAAATAATTCGTCTACCCACCAACTATATGTGGTTTCTTAAGTTTTTATTATTTGCCGTTTTATTATTATTATTATTATATTTATTTATTTATTACTGATTGATTGATTTTCTTTATCCTTGATTTGTTTATTTATTTTTCATCTTATTTTGTGTAGAAAAATAAAAAGTAAGATATTTGAGAACAGTGGAATGTTTTATCAGAGCTTTTATTGTAGAAAATCGGAACCAAAGCAAAGTTTTTTTTAATTTTTTTGTTTTTAATAAATGCATTTTTTTGTTTTTTTTTTTGGAAAACCTGAGTCTCACCCAGACCCTAGCTCCAGTGGCCCCCAAGTAAATTGAGTTTGAGACCCCTGCTCTATACAAAACTCTTTATGGTTTTTTTTTTCTGCAAATATTATGTCCATACAAAATAAGTCTTTGAGTGCTTGTTGACACAATGACCCACTGATCAAGTGTACGTAAATCTTACGATCGAGACCGGGTTGACATTGCAACCTTACCAAGCCTAGCAAAACTGCATTACTCTCCATTCTCCCATTGACCTTTAGTGGAAGCAGTATGACCTCGGTGGTATGTTGTTTGTGGGTAAGTAGGTCTAGCATGGGCCTCAAGCGAGGTGGAGGCCCAGCCAAACAATAGGGTGGAGGGGGCAAAGGGACAGAGTGGCAGAGAGGGTCCTCAAACCTCCACAGCTAAAAAAGTAGGTCTTCCATTCACTGAACCACCATCCACAGACAATGAGGCTAGAGTGATAGCATGCTTATCATTCTCCTTTTACTACAGTACAAAAAGCCAGAAGGAGCCAAGCTTGGTTTATGAGTTGCGTCCCTATTGGGCATCTGTGCTCTATCAAATGCAAAGGACAATTTTTCTATTCCCCTCATACTTTTAAGGGGCCTTGAATGGTGATTTGATTTGCATTGTTCAACCCTCCCAGTGGTGCACTCTGTTCGGCAATATTTATTCCCAGGGAGGTTTTAAACACTGCAATGGGCCTTTAGCATCCAATTTCCATGGCTGATTATGTGTCAGATGTCACTTCTGGCCCCTATTTGATTTCTTTTACTCAGCACCAGTTAAGATGAGTTTAATTGTGAATGACACTTCTTTTTTTTTGGTATGCTACTCTATTTATGCTGTATTTGATATTCAAATGCTGAGACATGATGAATAAGCTATTATAGTGAAAGTGACTTTGGGGAAAAAGGTAGTACTCTGCAGAGTTATTCAAGCGTGCTCCTTCAAGGGGGGGGGGGCGGGTTTCTGGACACCCAATCTCCTCCTCTTTCTGAAAAAAAATAAAAGTCTGGGCAGACACAATGAGCTATGTGAACAATTTCAGCAAGTCACTCGGCAACTCCCAAGCAAACACAACCGCTCATTGTGTGATGGAAGAGAAGAAAGATGAGGGAACGTTGATATTTCATACATATGACGAAGAGGAGGGGGCCAGATCCAAACACTTCTTTCATTCTCTTTCTTTCGCCTCCATCTTGAAAAATATCACCAACTCTGTGTGTGTACGCAGGGGCAGCAAATAAATAGGGTGCGCTCTCCCTCCTCCCTTCTTAGACAAAGGGCGCAGATGGCTGGCCCTCCTTGGCTTTGGGGCGGGGTGGTGCAAAGCAGACGCCTGCGACGGTGCGTTGTGCCCTCCCATGGAGTTCATTTCAGCTCCCTAAAGAAAGAGCCGACAGACAGGGGGGCTCTTCTTATAACAAGAAAGGCTTATAGCTGATGGACCCCCCATTCCAAAACCTTAACGCCCCCTCAACACTGGCCCATGACCCTTGCTCCTCACCAGGTCACATGCACAGTTACGAAGGTGGAAGGAATGCTTGAGGGAGGGAGACGCTCCAACCTGCCTGTAGAAGTCGGTTCAATTAAATGTAATGCATCTCTAACTGGATGCGTGCAATAGTTACAATCACTATAACCTCAATTATACAAATAATTTATAAAGTGAAGAGAATGCAAACATAAAATCGGTGACACTTTTATGTTTACACGGGATCGCAGTGCAAATGGTAATAAATATCACACATCGCATTACACACATTGCAATACACCGTGTGCGGTGCTTTAAAAGACCTTGACAACATCAACAAAAAACGGACTGTATTGTAGCGCTACCCAAAAGGTTACACTGACCTAGAATGAACAATCCCGTCCACCATATCTCCGGTAGTACTTTTTTGACCACTTGAAGGGCACTCAGATATACTTTGATCAACAAAATTATGAATTGAATAAAAATGCTTTTTTATTTAATATATAATTAAAGATTTATTTTTATTTTTATTTTTATTTTTATTTTTATTTTTATTTTTATTTTTATTTTTATTTTTATTTTTATTTTTATTTTTATTTTTATTTTTATTTTTATTTTTATTTTTATTTTTATTTTTATTTTTATTTTTATTTTTATTTTTATTTTTATTTTTATTTTTATTTCTCAATATTGGCTATTGCTGGTCCAATATTTTCCATTTTTTACATGACTATTTCAAAAGGTCATAGTTTGAAAATGCTTAGACAAAATTGGATACTGTAGATGAGAAAATCAGCAATATGACCCAAAGTTTGTCATGGGAGTTAATTCACACTAACCGAAATGTCATCTCTCAAGCAAACCTAGACATCATCATCATCACTTACAGCAAAATCTTCAACACCACTGCTGCCTCAACCGCTATTATTACATAGATAGATATTGAAGTATCTATCTGTCGCTGCCACACGCACACAGTGGTTAAAAGTCGATACATTTATAGAAATGTTGCTCAGATTGAACTGACAGATGTCCATCATCTCCTGGTCTAAATTATGAACTACACCAGGCACCATATTTGCAGAAATTGTTGGTTCTAATCAGCAAAGTTGCTTGTCACAATCTTGCAAAACGCAAAACTTTGATGTCAAGTAGGCCACAAAAATGGCCCGTGGGCCGTGAGACCCCTGCTGTGCAACATTTGACATACAGTATACTGTACCGTAAGTACTGTAATTTTCATGACAATGCTATTTTTGCTGGCTGTATACACACATTTCCTCCTTTGTGGAATTGAAGTATGATCAAACGAGGGTGAAAATGTTGTAATGTGCTTTTCATGTCACAAAATGGTACGGTCGTAACCCCAGGATGCAGAGCAAGGAGCTTAGTGCAGATAAACACAAGTTTTTAAAGGCTGTACAAACAGGCAAAAAACTAACAAAAAGTGACAAAGCAAAAAACACAAAAAACATATAGAAGTCATGAGAAGTGAAGCAGCGGAATGAAAAGAGTCCAACACAATGGAACAAAAATCAACCAGCAAACAAGAAAAAACACACATTCCCCTGAAGAAGACAACTAATTGTGCTGAGTTTGACACTTCAGGTCATTCAATTATTTTTGTTATGACAGATTTAAATGTAGCTCAGTGCATTTGTAATACATATTCCCCTGTTTACCCTGGAGGCTATGTCCTAAACTATTCTATGTCGTGTTTATGAATACTGTGTATGAATAGATTTTTACTAGCTGGCTGAATTATTTTGTGGTAATAAATGGGTTGTGGCACGGTGGTCTAGTGGTTAGCGCGCAGACCTCACAGCTTGGAGACCAGGGTTCAATTCCACCCACCCCCTTTTTGACATTACTATTTCAAAAGGTCATAGTTTGAAAATGCTTAGACAAAATTGGATACTGTAGATGAGAAAATCAGCAATATGACCCAAAGTTTGTGATGGGAGTTAATTCACACTAACCAAAATGCCATCTCTCAAGCAAACCTAGACATCATCATCATCATCATTTACAGCAAAATCTTCAACACCATTGCATGCGTGGGTTTTTCTCCGGGTACTCCGGTTTCCTCGCACATTCCAAAAACATGTTAGGCTAATTTAGGGTGTACCCCGCCTCTCGCCCAAAGACAGCTGGGATAGGCTCCAGCACCCCCACGACCCTCGTGATTATTGATGGGTGATTTTGGTAAAAATTTTGGTACCAATACCGAACAGATGCCAACTGTTTAGCATGTTGGCCACTCAGTCAGGAGATCGGAAAAACCTGGGTTTGAATCTCCGTGTGGAGTTTGCATGTTCTCCCAGTGCATGCGTGGATTTTTCTCCCGGTACTCCGGTTTCCTCCCACATTCCAAAAACATTCTAGGCTAATTGGCGACTTCAAATTGTCCATAGGTATGAATGTGAGTGTGAATGGTTGTTTGTCTATATGTGCCCCGCTGACGACCAGTCCAGGGTGTACCCCGCCTCTCGCCCGAAGACAGCTGGGATAGGCTCCAGCACCCCCGTGACCCTCGTGAGGAAAAAGCGGTAGAAAATGAATGAATGAATAAATGGGTTGTGATAGAATAATCTGATAATTTGTAATGTATTTTGCATTTTTTGTGTTTGTTCAAGAAATGTGTTTGTAGCAACAAATAAAACTGCAAAAACTACAGTAAATCTCATCTCATGTTATATATTTACTTTTGCTTAGGTCAGTTGGCAACAAAGCAACATTTCAGTGACATAAGCAGCCTTCTGCGTGGTGACCCAGACTAGCCGCTTTAGATAACTTGCCCTTGTTTGGACAGTTGTGCTGCGATAACACGGTCATAGCGTTTTCCATATGTGTGATTAGCGGTGAGACCAACCCTACCGTGTTTAGACTACACCACAACATGTCAACATGCCTTGTCTACTTTCCCTAAGCGCACTTTGATTAAGGCCAGCATTCGATGACGGATAATCTGCAGGTGATTATGGCAGAAAGGCAAGATGAGGAGGAGGCCCGCTCATAATTCCTATGTAATACACAGCAGCCTCTCCGTCCCTTTGACCCAATAACCCATATCCTGTCTTGTCGAAGCGGGAGCCTATATTGTGATATTGAAAAGGCTTACAATGGCTTATCTGGAGAGACCTCAGGCACAGTGAGGCGCTTGTCAGCCCACTTCAGAACCGCAGGGACTTGACCACAATGTGTGCATTATAATAGGCGGGTGGGATGTACGCAGGCACTTTGGCAGATGTCCTCCACACTGTACAGAAAGCATATAGCGTGTTTTGTGTGCAATGTGTGTGTTAATAGAGGGAGAAGGAACGAAGAAGAACACAAGAGGGCTGTGTGCCAGTGTGTCAGTCAAAGGGGTCATTTACGTTTTCTATAATGTACGTATATGTACACGCAAGAGGGTGCAATATACAAGAAATGTACATGTTAAAATTTGTTATGGCAGTTGGTCAAATTGTGTATGTGTGTGTATTACACACTTTTTTTTTTTTACTAGTCATCGGGGTAGAATGACTACACGTGTTATACAAAATATTAATAAAAATAAAAATAAAAATAAAAATAAAAATAAAAATAAAAATAAAAATAAAAATAAAAATAAAAATAAAAATAAAAATAAAAATAAAAATAAAAATAAAAATAAAAATAAAAATAAAAATAAAAATAAAAATAAAAATAAAAATAAAAATTAAAAAATAAGAAAATAAGAAAAAAAGAAAAAAAGAAAATAAAAAAATAAAAAAATAACAAAATAAAAAAATAAAGTGATCTCTGCAACACTTGTTTGTGTCCTGTGTGTGTGTGTGTCAAAGGAGAGATTGTTTTCCTTAAAACATGTGATTAGTATTAGGCACATGAGAGAGTGTTTTGTATGCGTGTACGTGCTCTCGCGGTACAATGTGTTGTGTAGCGCTATCATGGGGTGACGAAGCCCTCGTTAGTATGCAGTGAATGGAGGTCAGTGTGACTCCTGAGTGGGAGGGAAGCAGAGGGTGGGACGACGTAACAATGAAGGGATGAATCAACAGCTATACTTCTTGTATCACGCCTTCTCTAACCCTCATTTTCACTTGTCACAACCTTTCAGGAGTGTTATTTACTGTATGATAATAATAAAAATAATAAATGACACGTTCTCTGAACCTGCAGTGACCTTTACAATGATTTTCGATTCTATGTACAGTGGTGGGAAAAAGTGTTGGTCCCCTTTTTGATTTTTTTATTATTCATTCATTCATTTTCTACTGCTTTTCCCTCATAAGGGTCACGGGGGTGCTGGAGCCTATCCCAGCTGTCTTTGGGCGAGAGGCGGGGTACACCCTGGACTGGTCGCCAGCCAATCACAGGGCACATATAGACAAACAACCATTCACACTCACATTCATACCTATGGACAATTTGGAGTCAGACAGCAGAATTCATGGTTCCATTTATCACAGCAAGTCTTCCAGGTCCTGAAGCAGTAAAACAGACCCAGACCATCACACTACCACCGCCAGATTTTACCGTTGGTTTGATGTTCTTTTCCCAAAATGCAGGGTTAGTTTTACACCAGATGTAATGGGACACACACCTTCCAAAAAGTTCAACTTCTGTCTCGTCTGACCACAGAGTATTTTTCATGCAACATCCAGACAAGCCTTAATGTTGTTTTTTTAGGCAGTGGTTTTCGTCTTGGAATTCTGCCATGCAGGCCGTTTTTGCCCAGTGTCTTCCTTTGGATGTTTTTGTGGGGTCTTTTGTGACCTCTTGGATGAGTCATGACTACATTCTTGGGGTCATTTTGGTTGGCCAGCCACTTTGGAAAGGTCACCACTGTTCCATACTTTGGCCATTTGTGGATCATGGCTCTCACTGTGGTTAGCTGGAGTCCCAAAGCTTTAGAAATGGCTTTACAACTTTTTCCAAAGTGATAGATCTAAATTAATCTCACCACCACCATATTTTGCTGTTGGTATGATGCTCTTTTTCAGAATATTTTTCCCAAAGGATCCTCAAAATGTTTTCTGGCAAAATTGGGACAAGCCTACATGTTCTTTTTGTTCAGTCGCGGTTTTCATCTTGGAATTCTTGGAACTTCCAGTTATTTGGATGTTGTTGTGAAGTCTTTTGAGACCTCTTGGATGAGTCATCGCTGTAGTCTTAAGGCCATTTTGTTGTTCGGCCATTTCTGGGAAGGTTCATCCATGTCTTCACCATTTGTGGATAATAGCTGTCACTGTAGTTTGCTGGAGTCCCAAAGCTTTAGAAATAGCTTTATAACTTTTAATAACCTTTTCCAGACAAATAGATTTTTTTTTTGGGGGGGGGGGGGCAATATCACATTATAAAATGAAAACTTCATTGATACATTTTTACAAATCTTTACCAACAAAAAAGAGACATATAGGACTGTAAGAAATAGACTTATGTGCCCGCCATTCCCCCTCACCACCCCCCACTGTTATTGTGGTTGTTGTTCCCCCTCCTCCAAATCTCTGCTGGCAGCCTGTAAGAAATATAAAGCAGTGAAAAAGTGAAGCTTGGAGTGATGGGGCGTCTTCTTAGGAGAGGAATGCTTCTCAGGATGGCAGGAAATTACCCACTTCTGTAATCCTTTTTTAATATCAGGTTTTGGGACAACAAGGGTGGGAGCAGATGAGTGTGAGCAGAAAGAGAGGGAAAGGATCCCAATGACACAAAAGAGGGATCCCGGCCAGACACAACACCCTGGCGGCTCCCGGGGGTGCGATATTGTGTCTGTGTGTACATATCGTGCATCTCAAGGGGTGGATATGAATGACATTATGTGACTCGTGCGGTGAATAACATATTTATTCAACTTCTTTTCATTTAAAAAGTTTCTTTCATTGCATTGCAGCAAATCCCAACAGTATTTGCACAAACTTAACTTTGTAGGACAAATGTATAGTATTTTATTACATTTATGGGAAAGTCAGCACTTACTGATTACCAGGATGTACTTATGTATATAGTATGCTGTATAACATACTGTCCATGCATTTCGTATTGAGCATCACTGCTACATAACACACCATGGGGCCAAAGAAAATTATGAGTGCCAGCAATTTCATAAAGTAGGAGAGAAAGACTGAATTCAAGAAAGAACTCACCACAGAGGATGAAGATGCCGTCGTTTCTTTGTTCTTTGCCATATTCACCAAGAGTCTTTAAACGGGACCTATTATGCCAAATGTGGCCCGCAGGACACTAGTTTGAGGCCCCCCCCTTGATATGACAGTTTAATGTTAGTGCGGCCCGCGCAAGTTTGATATGGATGCTGTATGGTATCATGTACCCAGAAAAAATTATTACGTTTGATTAATGTTCATGTTAAAGGTTAAATAACTGTTAATAGTTATCCTCCCTATCCGTGTGGAAGTGGTAAGTTTTTGGCTATTTAAGTTGAAAGGAAATAACTTGAAGGCTACATTTTAGGTCGCTAGCTCTCTAGTTTGCGAGTTAGCATGTGTCACAAGACCCTGCAGTTGCGCAATATGTTGTAAATAAAAAGAGTATAAATGTGACTATATGTGCAGAAAAATACAAATTAAGATATTTGAGAACAGTGGAATGTTTTATCAGAGCTTTTATTGTAGAAAATCGGAACCAAAGCACTGAAAAAGTTTGTATATTTTTCTGTTTTTAATAAATGTGTTTTTTTTTTGGACACAAAACACGCTATATGCGGCACAGCCTTGCCCAGACCCTAGCTCCAGTGGCCCCTAGGTAAATTGAGTTTGAGACCCCTGTTGTAGAGCTTGTACCCAGGCATGCCCATATAAGGAAGTATAGGCTGAATTGAGACATTAACTTCTCACAAGAAGTGAAAACGAGTGTTCAGAGCCATCCTAAAGTTCTGAATCTTTGATATTGTTTAACATTAGTGTTGTTTAACATGATAATTCAATAATAGCGTTCTAACAACATGTATACATCTGAAAAGTGGACTCTAAAAAATGGGCAAAAATATACTGGCCAATGCTGCATCAGATAACAATGATGATGAATCTTACCCGGGAATCAGCTCGATTGTTGAAGATGAAATGTATGCATACGAACATGTTCAACACGTTTTACCGGTCAAGTTCAAAGGAGGACATTTGTGTGATGTGTGCCTCGTTAGAACACCGCAACCTGCAAACAAGAGATCCATCCAGTTAGACAAAAGTGTGTGGAAGTTCATAGAAAAGCATATGGGTTAACTATACAAATTCAACTAGAAACTGATGTATACCTGATGTATATGTGGGGGGTGCTTTATTTTTATTGTAAAATTACAATACGTGTTTCAAGGTCAGGGTGTGCTAAAGTGAATGTATGTAATTTGTATTTATGTATATGTAAAAGAAGAAACTGTCCCCGAAATGGGACATTTTAGGTCTTCAAAATGATTAAAAGTACAACTTTTTTTTTTTTAACTTATAATACTGACATGTCACAGAATTGTATCATTGAATCATTTTTCTGCATGTAAAATTATAGTTGTTCTCTATAATATGTATATTTTGTTAATATTTTAGGGGTCTAGAACAGACTAAATGGGTTTACTGGTTTTGTCTGACCTTTTGGAAGAAGAATTGAGGTGCCGCTGTACAGTAGAAAGACATTTATCAGGGCCACGGGTATCCCCAGGAATTCTGGGCCCCATGGAAAAAAAAAAGAATCACTATTTCGGTCATTATAAAAATATTTTTTCTTTTACTTTGTAATTCCAACAGACTCCCTGTAATGATACTATGTGACTTCCATTGAACACAGTGTTGCTCACCTTCCTCACTGGGGTTGGGAGGGGTAAAGTTACGGGAAGGCCGGGCTTTTGATGAGTAATTTGTTGTGAAATCTGGTAAACGGGGGACAGATTTAACAATACATACTAAATATTTACCTGCACTGATCAAATGTTGCTTATTTTATTGTGGCCATTAAAGTCATTTCCATGACACACAGTCTGGTTTGGCTACAAAACAACAAACAAACCTGGCAACATAGACAAAATGCTGTGTGTGAAGGTAGTGGACCAAACCATTCCATGTAGCTATGGGGGGTTGTCAGTCAATATTTAATTCTTACTATTAAATACAATAGATCGTTTAAATCATTCATTCATTCATTTTCTACCGCTTTTCCTCATGAGGGTCGCGGGGGTGCTGGAGCCTATCCCAGCTGTCTTTGGGCAAGAGGCGGGGTACACCCTTGGAATGTGGGAGGAAACCGGAGTACCCGGAGAAAACCCACATATGCACAGAGAGAACATGCAAACCCCACACAGAGATGGCTGAGGGTGGAATTGAACCCTGGTCTCCTAGCAGTGAGGTCTGCGTGCTAACTACTAGACCGCCGTGCCGCCCCATTTAAATAATTTCCATTCATTCATTCATTCATTTTCTACCGCTTTTTTCCTCACGAGGGTCACGGGGGTGCTGGAGCCTATCCCAGCTGTCTTCGGGCGAGAGGCGGGGTACACCAGGTCGCCAGCCAATCACAGGGCACATATAGACAAACAACCATTCACACTCACATTCATACCTATGAACAATTTGGAGTCGCCAATTAACCTAGCATGTTTTTGGAATGTGGGAGGAAACCGGAGTACCCGGAGAAAACCCATGCATGCACGGGGAGAACATGTAGATTCCACACAGAGATGGCCGAGGGTGGAATTGAACCCTGGTCTCTTAGCTGTGAGGTCTGCGTGCTAACCACCACTAGACCATATTCATATTATATTTAAAAAGCAATAATCAGATAGCAAAATTGTTTGTCTATTTACCGGGGCCCTTGGAATTGTCGTCACCCCCCCCACACACACACTTAGAGCACCCCTGTTTGGGACACACTTCCTCTCAGACTACAAGGCGTAATTAAGGCTCGTCCTGATAAGAAAAAGATCTGCCTACATTCTCATCATTAATCAGTGTCAATTAGGGAAATCCAAGCCTCCCATTAGCAGCCCATTGTGGAGATAGCGGCTGACACAAAGATGAGGATCATCCCACAAGACCTAACTCGTAGTAGCTTGGTTGTACCTCATTGACCCCCTTTATGACAGGCGCATGCACCCCTTTCACAAGTTGGCGCCAGGCCTAGTCATCTTCCTCCCCCTTTTACTTACTAAGGAAGATAGACGACATGGAAGATGATAGTGTCCTCACAAAGGCATCGTCAACCTGATTCTTGCTTAAGGATGACATCATGTATACCATAAGTCAGTGTTTTTCAATCTTTTTTGAGCCACGGCACGTTTTTTTTTACATTGGAAAAATCTTGTGTCACACCACTAACCAAAAATGTTACAAAATGTCACCACGACCTCACACATGCATCAATAAGTCCATCGGAGGAACAAGGTAGGTGTTGCCACACGGACCAATATTACATTGCTCTGCCAGTCTTTACACCACAGACACTCCACAGTAGCCATGTTTTTACATCACCACTTTTTCTCTTTCCGAATGACCTTTCGGGAAACAATGGTATCCATAGAAAGGAATATTCCAATCTCTTTTCTACATGCGCCGTGAAAATCAACCAGAATAGTCAATAGGGCATGCCCAGTAAAACGTAAACACCAACATCACGTGATACCGACTTCCCCGAGTTTTTCTTTCACCGTATTGCCAGTTTTTCGTTTGTCCAGTCTTGAAATTTAGTTTGAATCCAAAACAAACTTTGCTTAGTCCAGTGCCGATTGCTGGCCTCCATTTTTAAAAGTGAAGAACGTCTGGATCTGCGTGTTACGTCATATCTGAGCATGCGCTGAAAGAACGCACCCGGGATCAATTTAAACAGGAAAAAAATCAAATTCAATCTTGCTAATATTCTATAATTAAACTCAGGACATGTTTTATATAGATATATATTTTCTTTTTTTTTTTAATAAAAGTGGACTTGTGAATGGCGTATAGAAGGGTTTAGATTCTGTTCCACAGATGGCGCTAATGCACACGAAAGCTGCTTGCCAACCGCCAATAAACAACAGAAGAAGAAAAACACCACGAAGAAGAACGCACCCTGACAACTTTCCGTTGCAGCGGGTACAAGATACCTCAATCGGATTGGTTAAAGGAATATTCCATTTCCTGTTCAATTCTTTCCGTTTGAGCAAATAAACCAAATGCAATTGGAATATTTGGGTCCATGTATACTATTGACATAATGGCTATTGACATAATATTTGCAAATGATGATTAATAAATGTTAATTATAAAAAGTGATATTGAATAATTCCTTACGGCACACCTGACGGTTTCTCAAGGTACACTAGTGGTTGAAAATCACGTCCCTATGCGATGCGTACCGCTGACAAGTTGATTGCATAAGTGATTTGGTGTCGTTTTTATGCCCTTTCCTGATACAACCCAACCACTCCTGGTATTGCTGGTTGTTGGGGCTTGGTCTAGCTGGAATCAAACCCACGCTATCTGCACAAAGGGCATCGATAAGTTTGTGTGTAATAGGTTTATTGTACATTATTTAGGATGCTTTGCTACTGTGCTATGGTACAGTAAACCTCGGATATATCGGAAATTCGCTCACAACGGACAGATAAAAAAGAACCAATTTTTCTGTAATGCATTTCCAATAAAAATTAATTGCATATATCGGATTTTTTATAACGGATTTCGCCTATTTCGGACAAAATCTCCAGTCCCGTTCCAATGCATTTCCATTAAATTTCCCTCGCATGTATCGGATGGCCGCATCGTGGCGCTCCGATTCGCTGAATCGTGACAGGACGCTATACGACGTCATTTGCAGTGTTGCCTGCGCGTCCAGGTACATTGGAAACATAGTCAAGGAAGTGCCTTTTTATAACGGATAAAATCCGATTTACGCATATACCGGATATAAATCCGATATATGCGTAAAACGGACATTTTCCGGTATACGCATATAACGGATTTCGCTTATATCGGACAAAACCAGTGGGAACAATTGAATCCGATATATCCGAGGTTTACTGTATAATGTTACTATAAATAGAACTTAATGGTTTTAAGAAGATATAAATGCATCTGGAGAGGATTGTTGCGTTTGTGTACACACATAGTCAACAATACCAATGGAGGGTGTCGGTTTTGTCCAGGGGGGGCAAAGACATCAGGAGTTTGATGGATGTCTGAAAGGCAGCGAGACCACTCTAGCTCTCCCAAGCTCTCCCAGGTAACCTGACCTACAGGCTTTCTATTTATTGAATTACGCTCAAGTACATTTGCAGCTAATCTTAAAGTATTTCTTTTCCGGGAAAGTCTGACCAAGTTCAAAGTGGTGGTCAATTTCACTTCAAGTCCTCTCAGTCTAGTCTAATTATTTCATCCAGCCGAGTCAGGGCCCCGGGGCCATAAAGTGATGTGCTATTTGTCCTACATTAGTCCACTACAGTCCAGTCCAACTCGCCAGTCTGGCCCATTTTGTCCTCAAACCTTCAATCTGAATAACTAAACTACAAAGACAACTTCTTCTGTTCGTTGGTGCCGTCCTGCAACCTGGTCTCCAGTGATAAGGAGGTTAAAGGTCGTTGTTTGTGTGGGTAAAGGTGCTATCAAGGGGCTATAGATCACGATGACAAACTGTGTGGGGGGGCTTCAGTTTTCTGCTGAGAATGCACACACTCACACCTTAGAGCCAATCTATTGGTAATACAACATTGATCCTACTACTGTTTATTGCAGCAAGACGTCCAATGTCTCCCACAGGGATAAAATGTCTGCTTTTTGCCACTTTAATGGCAATAACACCAGAGAAATATACCAGTAGCTCAGTATTTTTTTTTTTTTTGCTAACTAAGACACTCGTAAGGCTCATGAATGGTGGAGAACCACATTGCAATATGCAACAAAATTGGCTATTTTTCATTTTCCGCATAAAAAACGCTCATGTAAACACTGTAGAACCCTTACACAACAATGGATGTTTTTGAGGTGTGATTTTATGGAGGATGCATTTTAGTGATGCAAATGTATTCCTCTTTTGAACGCATATTGTTTTGAGAAGTCTTTACTTAAGTGGCCCCCACTTAGTAACGGGATTGACGTTCGTCATCGCCGAACTCCCACCAGAACTTGGCTTGAAGTGTGTGTGTGTGTGGGGGGGGGGGGGGGGGGGGTAAGTCACTATTGATGTACTACACTGATGATGTCATACAAACATCATGTCAAAAAATGCCTTACTTTGTTAGAATTAAACAGGATGTGAAACACAGCACTTGTATCCTCAAACCTTCAGTCACATCAGCGGGGGTCGAGCCGAGCATTATGATGGGGTGGGGGGTGGGGGGGGGGACACAAACCCTTTAGGCGCCAGAGTTTTTTCAATTTCATTCATTCATTTTCTACCGCTTATCCTCACGAGGGCCACGGGGGCTGCTGGAGCCTATCCCAGCTGTCTTTGGGCGAGACAGCTGGACTGGTGGCCAGCCAATCACAGGGCACATATAGACAAACAACCATTCACACTCACATTCATACCTATGGACAATTTGGAGTCACCAATTAACCTAGCATGTTTTTGGAATGTGGGAGGAAACCGGAGTCACGGGAAAAAACCCACTCATGCACGGGGAGAACATGCAAATTCCACACAGAGATGCCCGAGGTGGAATCAAACTCGAGTCTCCTAGCTGTGTTGCCTGCGCTCTAACCACTTGCGCACCGTGCAGTGGAAAATATTCAGTATTGATACTATTTCAAAAGGTTGGAACTTGAAAATAATAATAGATAAACACATACTGTAAATGAAAAATATCATCAATATGACCCAAAATTAGGGACGGCAGTAAATTCACTCGTCTAATTTGCATTATGACGTCACCAGGCTCAGACATGGTCAGCACCCTGTCTCAAATATAAACAACAATATCATCAAAATGAGATACTGAACACCACTGCTGCTTTCTACGCTATTAGTAGTGGATTTCCTTCAGCATATTCTCCCACGGCTGTGGCTACTTCCACGTTTTTTGTTTTTTTTTTTTTTACATTCGCGCTACTCCCCCTCATCACAGCAACGTTTTGACCAACTGTGATACTCTGGGATGAGGGGATGCGGCAAAAAAAAGATTGTGAATCACTGTCACATATACGTATGTGAAACTATAGTTTGAACTAGAAAATTCCTGTGGAAATTTTGATGGGCTTGCCACCTGTGCTGTGAACCTCGGGCCCGGTGCGCCAACGGCTACCGTGCTAGCACCTAGCAAGACAGCCTCAAGTACCGAAAAGGTTGATGCAGTCCCATAGTGTCCCCCACATCATGCCATGTGTCTATTTGCCTTTAGAAATGAGTAAATTAGCTAAAATGCTAACATGCTAACAGTCATCATGCTAGCACCTAGCAAGAGGGCCTCAAGTTTAGAAAGTGCCAAGGTTGTCCTATAACCTTCCTACATCATGCCATGTGTGTATTTGCCTTTAGACATGAGTAAATTAGCTTAAATGCTAACATGCTAGCAATTAGCATTTAGCCACACAGAGAGTTGAGAATATCTAAAAATGAGCCATGTGGCTGAGCTACAAGGCTGTGAAAAGTCTGTAAATTCTCGTTTTCCCTGGAATGTGGCTGTTCTAAAAATAGAACAGGTGTATCTAATCTAGTGGCCCATTTTTGAACGTTTTGGTGAATAGCGTCGCCATGGTTACACAAAACGTTCCAAAAAATAAATACCGCTGAGCGTCAGGATTCCGGCGGTGTAACATGGGGGTCCTTCTTACGGTTTTGGCCACATTACGCGCGCAAAAATGGGAAGATTAAGATATAATAATAGCTAAACATCACAAGGAATAACAATATGGGCTTGCTCAGTAATGCAAGCCCCATAGTCTATGGGGCTTGCATTACTGACCAAGCCCATAATAAATACTGAATTAAGCAAATAATGGAAAAAGTGACCAATAGTTGCTATCATAAAGTAATATACAGTAATGGTTACTACTATAAACTTGACTGTGTTGCACTATAGATTTCAACACGTCATCACCAAACGACACGCATCCACTTTGGGGCAACTTGCTCAGCAACTTGTCCAACTTTCAAGCATTTCTTGTCAAACCAATGTAACAAATTCAGCAGAAGAGCAGCAGTCCAGTCCACGCCGGTATTCAATTGAGTCCTTGACAAGTGATGAGGAAATAGGAGGAATTGATCCGAGCTGGAGGATGAGATTTCCAATAGAAAAAGGACCCAATCTCATTGTACAACGTGAAGACCGTGTGACGGAGTGGCCTATATATAACCCACAGCAGAGAGTCAATAGCCCGGACAAATGATTCTGTGGCCCATAGGCAATCTATGCCACTAATTCCTGTGTGCAGTGGCAACATTTGTCACAGGGAGCTCTTGATTGTAAAGAGAGTATAAAGCTGCCTTCCATCTGCTTCCACGGCTTAAGTCAGCAGGAGCTTTGAGGACACTTCAACTGCCCGTCAAAATGTGCCCTCTTTCTTCATTTGATTATTCAGTTGCTATAAATTACTGCGGTCGTTGCTTATGATGTGCATTTCTTTCTTTCTGTTTTGGTAACATGTTTCACAAGTGTCTCTTTTTAGCCCATATGGGTCATAATAACACTCCATCATTCAAAATCTTGGTCCCGTCACTACCTGGTCTGTATAGCAAAATTTGTTCTCAATCAGAAATCACTCCACACTCTTTATTGCTCTCTGGTTCTACCATGTTTTACTTATTGGGTGAAAATATGGGCTAATAACAAGCAAATAAAAAGCAATCTTCACTTGCTAAATGTACTGCAAAAAAGGTCAATAAGGATAATTCATAATGCCGCCTACAGAGAACATACTAACTCATTATTTCTAAAAATCACAAATACTTAAACTTGCTGATATAGTTCATCTTCAAACAGCTAAAATAATGCATAAGGCTAAAAAATAACCAATTACCTAAAAATGTCTTCCAATACTTGAATATATGTACAACTTATTGTGACTTTATTCTTGTCACAATAAAATTCTGCCGTAATTTGCCCATTATGTCATTGGATGGTCATATCTCCTTGTACTTCGGTACGAGGCGCATTATTAAAAAAAAAACAAAAAAACAAACCAACAAAAAAAAAAAACCTTAAACTGTATTATGGAAAGCAGGAAGTGAACAAATGTCAAATTATGTCATTGGATGCTCATATCACCTCGTACTTCGGTACGAGGCGCATTATTTAAAAAAAAACAAAAAAAACAAACAAACAAAAAAACCCCTTAAACTGTATTATGGAAAGCAGGAAGTGAACAAATGTCAAATTATGTCATTGGATGCTCATATCACCTCGTACTTCGGTACAAGGCGCATTATTAAAAAAAACAAAAAAAACCAAAAACAAAACCTTAAACTGTATTATGGAAAGCAGGAAGTGAACAAATGTCAAATTATGTAATTGGATGCTCATATCACCTCGTACTTCGGTACAAGGCGCATTATTAAAAAAAAACAAACAAACAAACAAAAAACCCCTTAAACTGTATTATGGAAAGCAGGAAGTGAACAAATGTAACAGTTACTGATTGTAACAGTACCAGATGGAGGGGTAGGATTTAATAAGCTTTGCTTCTTCCTACTCCTTTTGGACATGTGGAACTGTGAACTGATTATGGGATGCATTCAATTGTAATCTGATGCATGTTCAAATGAATGATGATCTGACATCACATGTGATGGGACAATTAATACAAAAAATGTATTTTGTATTGCCTGTTTAGATGCTTACATTGAATATTGGTTGCTATCATTGTTTTCTCCAATGCAAAAATCTGCCTGTGAAGTTGATGTTTGCTAAATACAAGGATGAAGAGTCTTCGGTACAAGGTGCCTTATTTAAAAAAAAAAAAAAAATTAAACTGTACATCAACATCAACAATAAGGAGCAATTTTCCATTTTTGATATGAGGTTTTCCTGCCACAACATCAGACTGATGTGATGAAGCCTTATTGATCTGGAACCAATTTTCCTCCAAAGGGGATCCATACTTGTCTTTTACTGCCGTGTTTCCATATGCTGGAGCCAGTTAATGATCACAAATCAAAAGGAGCTCACCTTGATCGAGTGAGGAGCAACGAAAATGCGTGCAGCTCATTGAGTTTGTCAGCAGCAGCAGCCATCAAGCTGACGGAATGAGCCGCAATCATGACACGCACAAAATCCCGCTGAGTCATGCTTTTATTGTTTGTATCAGGATCTTTGCCAAATAAAGTGGCGTGCAGCGCTATCACATATCGCTGCACGGGCAGGCTGACAGTGCGGTAAATAATACAGTATCTGCAGCAATGATTTTTTAACCAGGAAATTGGGTCTGGTGCATTTCATCCTCCCCGTTCACTCCCTGATGTGTTTCTACTCTGGCCCCAAAGATCCATTTAAATAGCTTGGATGTTTGTGTTAGCTAGCATCATGCTGGGATACTAAAAATATCCGTTTGGCTCGTGTTTGTGGAGGAAGAGACTTTGGAGTTTTACCCACAAACGCTCGATATTAAGTACAAAAAAAAATGGAATCAATCAGTGGAGACTTTAAAGTACCCCACAAAGGTCTGGTTCTATTTGTGTGCCGGCCACTCAGTCCATACCTGCCAACATTTGCATCGGAAAACAAAGGGAATTTTCCTGAAAATTCCCACCAATGCAAGAGGAATTCTCTGACCAGATGGAAAGATCAAACAGTTGCTGTCCAAATTGTTGTCGCTCAAGCATGGACACTGCCGCCATTGTCACTTGTAGTTTTTCACTAAAGTTAAAATACAGGAAACTATACAGGTTGCCACGAGAAAGAAGGGCAATTCTTTATTCGCAGCTACGTTCCTCATCACGAAAAAGTCGACCAGAATTGTGCTGTAAATTACAGTTGATGCACTACACTGCTGATGAAGACGTAAAAAAAAAAAAGTGTAATAAAGCTATTACAATTGCATCTGCACCTACCTTTTAGTCGCTATACTGGGCAAAATTGTCCAATGATGTACTGCATGGATACATTTTAATCAGCGACACAATCTATGGTGATAAAATAAGTGTAAAAAAAATAAAACAGATTTCCAATACAGATTTCCAATTGTTTCCAATACAAAAACTGGAAAAAAATGAAGTCATAACATTAAAAGAAAAAAACAGACTGAAGTGATCATTCATTCATTCATTTTCTACCGCTTTTTCCTCATGAGGGTCGCGGGGGGTGCTGGAGCCTATCCCAGCTGTCTTTGGGCGAGAGGCGGCGTACACCCTGGACTGGTCGCCAGCCAATCACAATTCACATATAGACAAACAACCATTCACACTCACATTCATACCTATGGACAATTTGGAGTCGCCAATTAACCTAGCATGTTTTTGGAATGTGGGAGGAAACCGGAGTACCCGGAGAAAACTCACGGAGAACTTTCAAAGAACTTCCACCAAAGGTGGAATTGAACTCGTGTCTCCTAGCTGTGGGGCCTGTGTGCTAACCACTAGTCCACATTGCAGCCTTGATATCTATTATTCATTCATTCATTTTCTACCGCTTATCCTCACGAGGGTGGCGAGGGTGCTGGAGCCTATCCCAGCTGTCTTCGGGCGAGAGGCGGGGTACACCCTGGACTGGTCGCCAGCCAATCACAAAGCACATATAGACAAACAACCATTCACACTCACATTCATACCTATGGATAATTTGAAGTCGCCAATTAACCTAGCATGTTTTTTTGGAATGTGGGAGGAAACCAGAGTACCCGGAGAAAAATCACGGAGAACTTTCAAAGAACTTCCACCAAGGGTGGAATTGAACTCGGGTCTCCTAGCTGTGACCACTAGTGCACCTTGCAGCCTTGATATCTATTATTCATTCATTTTCTACCGCTTATCCTCACAAGGATCGCGGGGGTGCTGGAGCCTATCCCAGCTGTCTTCGGGCGAGAGGCGGGGTACACCCTGGACTGGTCGCCAGCCAATCACAGGGCACATATAGACAAACAACCATTCACACTCACATTCATACCTATGGACAATTTGGAGTCGCCAATTAACCTAGCATGTTTTTGGAATGTGGGAGGAAACCGGAGTACCCGGAGATGGCCGAGGGTGGAATTGAACCCTGGTCTCCTAGCTGTGAGGTCTGCGTGCTAACCACTCGACCACCCTGCCGCCTGAAGTGATCATTTTAACAACAAATGTCAACATTTCCGTTGAATGAAAGCCCAAAGTTCAGAGAGGTCCCGATAATCAATGATGATGATGTGACAAATCATTGATATTTTCATTGTATGTCCAAGTTATATTAATATATAACTTTCCAGTCCTCATATTCAAGTAGGTATAACAATATTCGGACTTCATTCTCATAACATTTCACAGCAGAATACTTTTTCTTTTCAGTGTGGCCTTTCCAGTCAAAAGCCTAATGTGTCATTTTTCCATTAAGAACAATGCAGTCAAGGTTATTTCCATGCATATTGGTGGCTAGCCATGCGATTGTATTGAAGGCACATCGGCTGTGCAAACACTAAAGAGCGTGACTTTAAACGCCTCACTTCCCCTTCCACTAAACTGCAGCAAATACAAAGATTGTTAAGTTTGGCATATTTAAAGGAATGATATGCACCATCATTCCTTATTGTGGCTTTGCTATTCCTTTGCAAATGTGTGCACGTCATGGCAACATAATCATGAATGAATTATGCTCAACACACAAAAAATATAACACAAATGAAAATATGAAAATGAGTTTCCATTTTGGTAAAATACAGTTTATTTGTGAATGTACACTGATTAGCGATACAACTATTAGATTAGCTTTTATAGGTGAGGGTTCACAGGTCACAAAGTCGCTTGGCTCATTGTGGCACGCCAAAGCAGAATATATTTTTTGTCGTTTTTTTTTTTTTTTTTCTCAACAGAAAATGGGGGTGAGGGAGAGGCATTAGTAACGCAAAGTGCAAAGAAATAAGTTCATTTGGAAGCAATTTGTGCTCCTAAAATGCATCATAAACAACAATACTACAATATAGTGCTCTCTGCGAACTAATGGAGAATAAAGAAAGCCATAAAAATGGAGCATGACAAAGACGAATCCTTTTTACAGGAGGGGAAATGGTATGAAAGAAGATGTAACCATGCTGGTGTCTCATTGTTGGTACAAACTCGCCCTCCATCTTTCACTTGCGTGACCTCGACCGGCTGCTGCCCGACTCCCCCCCCTCTCCAGCCAAAATACCCAAATGTTGGACCCAGCTAAAAGACGCAGCGTTCCCTCTAAATCCACTAGTTCACATTGCAAGCTGGGATATTGGTCCACAGCCAGGGTGGCGGCCATGGCGGCCAACTGTGGCTCATCTGACATTTACTAAACTATTTAAAAGGTTGCACAAGGCAGGCTTTTTGGAGTGAAATGTGCTTGCCGAGTGATCCAATTCAACATAAAAGCACCACCTGTAAAGACTTTTGTGGTGTTGTTTCACCGCCTGGGGGCAGGGGGGGCTGTCCACGTAGTCGCTGGGGTGAGTCAACAAGAGGTCCTTTCAGGGCCATGAACCCCTTAAAAACATGGACTACTTGGAATATGGCTTTAAACACACTCATACATATATAGATTTCTTTATAAACACACTTTACAAAAGTCATCACTGCTTCATACTTCATAATTCTCGACCATAGAATATTAGGGCCACACTGGGAAGAAGACATAATAAATCCTAGAATTTAAATATTACATTTATTGTTATTTATAACATTAAAAATAGTCTGAATTGTATTTTACAAGATCATGTTGCAATAAAAAAATGACGTCAGAAGAGTACAAGAATAAAGTCACAATAAGTTGTACATTTATTCGAAATTATTTTATGTGAAAAATTTCATATGATTTTTAAAAAGTACATTTGATTAAATACTGCAATATAAAAGATGTAATTAAAATACAAAAATGTAATTTCCTCATGCAAAAATAAAGATAACATTATAACAATAATGTCCTAAATTTTAGTCAAACTCTTATGACTGCATTACTGGTCATAAATTAATAATTAAGGGATGTCAATATCAGCATAAAAATGCAATATCGGTTGATATCATCATAATTTTGTTTTTCCTGATCATGAAAAAAAAAAAAGTTGCATTATACAACACATATGTGTTCATTACACCACAAAAAAGGGTTTTCCGCAAAAAAGCCAATATCGGACATCACTAATTCTAATATAAAAATAATAAAGTTTACATTTTACAAGAATCATGTTAGAGCTATGAGGGAAATTTTTTTTTTTTAATTTTCTGGTGTAAAAATATTAAATTGCAACAACAACAACAGAAATTTGTAGTTTTTCCAGTTTCCAGTGTGGCCCTAATAGTCCTTGTGATTCTCTTATTATTAGACATGGTGTATCAGCACTGCACTTCCTGCTTTTTTTTTTTTTTTTTTTTAAACAACTTTTTGCTGAGTTCAGACATCATTTTTACACACGAGACAGCCTTTCCTCCTTCTTGCTAAACACTTTCCGTGTGTCCTCGCTTGGCTTCATTTCCAGGCCTTCCAGGCTTTTGCTACTTCTTGCACAACTTTGACCAAATACTTTCCAGTCCCTTCACTGGTCAAACTACCAGCCGCTACAATGGGTTACATATCACCAACAAAAGTGCAAGCACATTCAAATAAAAAAATAAAGTTACAAATCTATAGCTGACATATCCAGTCGTCGTGTATTTGTGTTATATATAACTTTGTCTACTCTAATTTAGAATATGATTTGCACTCCTCACAAAAAAAAAAAAGACACAAATTTGGTGCCTGGAAAAGCTTCGAAATGAGTAGAAAAGGACGTTGACTCAAAGCAAACGTTGAATAAAAACATCAGATCTCATGAGATGAATTCTAATTATAACTAAAATTGCAGAAAAAAGAAGGAAAAGTGAAATGTTACATAAATATACAGTATAGTATTTTTGAGATGTCGACGACGCTAAATGGTACACAACTCCGACTCCAGTCGCTGCAGCCATGTTGAATACAAGGAGTAAACATCCCCAGTGGCCACTAAGGGAAGGGGGAAAGTGTCCAGTGTGACTTCATGAAGCCTCTCGGTGAGGGGGCTCGAACCGTAGGCAAAGGGACCACAATACAATACAGTGCAGTTTTGTTGCAATCCATTTTTTTTTCGACTACGATGAGATGAGAAGACAACACAGGAGGATCCAGTTGATCCAGCATCATGGTGCAGCCTGCAGGGATCCCACGTCAAAGTACTGCATATGTGGTCAGCAACCCACGGCATTCGACCCTAATCACTTATTTTTGCTTTTTAGCATATAAAACCCTTTTTTTTGTAAAATTGTAAAATAATCCAAACCATAACAGGAGAGAAAAAAACAAAGACAACATAAAAGACACCACCTTCTCCTCGTTTTCTTGCCTGCTCAGGCCTCCGTCTTCTCTTTCTTTTTGTTCTTCTTCAGGAAGGACGGGGTGCGGAACTTCTTCTTCTTCTTAGTATTAGGCGACTTGGAAGGCGAGCTCTCTTGAGACAGAACCTCCTCGATCTTCTCGCCGGGGCGCACCGTGATCTCCACGCTCTCCACGCTGGTGTCAAGCTGGCTGACACGCTTGGACAGCTCTTGGTCCACGTCGCAGTGGTTGTCTTTGCCGTTCGTCAGGCCCGAGTGGTTGACTGAGAGGACAAGAGGAAGACATTTTAGGACAAGGAACGAATGGAAGAATAGAAAACTGAATAAAGAGACTATAGAAAAGAATAAAATATTATCTAGAACATTAGTTCCTCAACTCTAATAGAGACCATGCCTCCACTTATCATCCACTTCAACACATAAAAATCTATGACTGTAAGAGTTGTTAATAAATAATAACTTCCTGTATTAGCACCTTTATCCAGATCCTCACCAAAATGTACATCACAATTCATGGTCCCATTTATCACAGCAAGTCTTCCACGTCCTGAAGCAGCAAAACAGCCCCAGACCATCACACTACCGCCACCATATTTTACTGTTGGTATGATGTTCTTTTGAAAGTTGATGTTACTTTTACTTTGATGTAATGGGACACACACCTTCCTAAAAGTTCAACTTTTATGTTTCAACTTTTTCAGTATTTCCCCAAATGTCTTGTGGGGTCTTTTGTGACCTCTTGGATGAGTTGTTACTGCGTTCTTGGGGTCATTTTGGTTGGCCGGCCAACTCCTGGGAAGGTTCACCACTGTTACATATTTTGGCCATTTGTGCATAATGGCTCTCGCTGTGGTTAGCTGGAGTCCCAAAGCTTGAGAAATGGCTTAACAACCTTTTCCAAACTGATAGACCTAATTTAATCTCAGTTATCTTTTAAAAATCCAGGCAATCACTTTTCCACACAGGGCCATGTAGGATTGGATTTTTTTTCTCCCTTAATAATAAAAAGTTTCATTAAAAAGTGCATTTTTATGTTCAGTTGTGTTATCACTGACTAATAAATAAATAAATAATAAATAAATAAAGAATAAATAAAGAATAAATAATAAATAATAAATAAATAAACAATAAATAAACAATAAATAAACAATAAATAAACAATAAATAATAAACAATAAACAATAAATAATAAATAATAAATAATAAATAATAAATAATAAATAATAAATAATAAATAATAAATAATAAATAATAAATAATAAATAAATAAATAAAGGGATATTATTATATATACTATAATATCTCAAACATTGATGACAGGTCAGTATGTGTTATGTATAAGTGAAAAAACATTTTATGGAAATAGATACAGACCATAAAGATGTGCAACGTAGGAACAAAAAATGTACATAGTTACAACATATATGCTATAAGTACACTCTAGCTTGGAATACTAGAGTAGTAGCAGATCCGTAATTTTTTTTTTGGGTGGGGGGGGGGGGGGGGGGGGTTACCTTCTGGCGAAAAAGTGTGTAACAGAGATGCCCATAAAAATATCCTTTTTAGACACACAGCTTGCTGCCCATGCAAGCATGCTTGCCGTTGATGTTCTCCGCTAATGTCGGATATCGACATTTGCAAAAATCTTGCAACATAAAACAATGCAAATTATTATTATTATTTTATTATTATTATTATATTATTATTAAGATTGAATAGGCAACCTTTGACCTGCATTCTAGTTTATGCTCCATGTGCATGCAGAAAAAATATACAATATTATAAAGCTTTAAAACATTATACATTGATGAAATCTGAATATTTATGGTTATGGGAAATGAATATAGACATTTTAATGTTCCAGTTGGATGTTCCCCATGGTGGATGAAGCAGCCTTTGCTAGTTCAAACTAGGACACGGGCGCATTAAATGTGACTTGATTAGGATTTACAGTCCATGCTTTTAATGTGGTACACTTCACTGCTATAGTAAATGTGTCACTGCTGGCTCGGATACACAAACACCAGTACAGGTGTGTGCTTGCACTTCCGCCGTCCTTGTGCTCTACATATTTTATAACATGCCAGCGTAAAGCCTCGGTGACCCGATAGCCTACAGAGCCTGTCCTCCTTTCACCTTTCAATGTAGGTCTGGGCTAGCAGACTGTATACACCCAATGTCCGCGTTAAAAACCTGCTACTGTCACATCTGTTCTACTGGCCCCAGGAAGCAGGGCGCCGGTGTTGGATAACCACAATGGAACCATACCGCTACTTCTCAGGTTATTTTCAACCTGAGAAAAAAAAAAACAAACAAAAAAAAACCAACATACTGAAAATGAAGCATGTAACAACTGACCCGATTCCATCACAAGTGTCCGATCCCGCAGCCATGGCGTTAAAAATATAGGTCCCCTGAGCCTGTGTACTTCGGGGGGGTTAATTGTTAGGATCTGTGTGATTGTGTGTGTGTTGTGCCGAGAGGAAAGCTGACAGGAAGTCAATCCTGTGGTGTCGTTATTTAAAAGTTATGGAGGAGCTCCTCTATGAGGTCATGCCGCTGGCCTCGAACGTCGTTCTGCGATAATGATGGTGCACATGCAAACACGGACAGCATGTTTAATGCACAAAAAAATAATAATTATTGCATAAATTGGCGTAAAACTAGCTTTTAAAAACAGATGTTAACACCTTAATTAGATCATGAGGGCGGCACGGTGGTCGAGTGGTTCACGAGACCAGGGTTCAATTCCACCCTCGGCCATCTCTGTGTGAAGTTTGCATGTTCTCCCCGTGCATGCGTGGGTTTTCTCCGGTTTCCTCCCACATTCCAAAAAAACATGCTAGGTTAATTAGCGACTCCAAATTGTCTATACGTATGAATGTGAGTGTGAATGGTTGTTTGTCTATATGTGCCCTATGATTGGCTGGCCACCAGTCCAGGGTGTATCCCGCCTCTCGCCCGAAGACAGCTGGGATAGGCTCCAGCACCCCCCGCAACCCGATGCAGTGCACCAAAAAATCCAGAAGATGGTGCTAGGTTTTCTTTCACTATTAAATACCCCATAAAGTTAATGAATGTCTGGACTTCTGCCAACTTCCCCTGTCCTTCCTCTGCTGTATGGGGCAGCAGAGCCCAATTGGCAATGAAACAGCGTTTTGAATGTGACTAACACGATCCCTTCTTTCTTTGAAATGGACTTGGGAGCAGAGTGGAAAGCCTATTAAATCTTTCTTAATAGTCCCGTTGACTATTTTTGTAATTTTTCTGCCGTGTGGTGCAACAGTGAGCCAAGTTACTAATGACACAGCATGACTAATAATTCTTTTTTATTTTTATTATGATGTTTTTTTAACTGGTATTGTGAGTCATGGCTTCTATGAAGTGAATATGACCAAAAAAAACCCAGAATCTTTCTGCAGCAAAAAAAAAAAAAAAAAAACGACAAACATATTTAGTGTGTCTGAGCATTGTGTTGCTGTGATTCGATACCACTGATGTGAGTGACAGCTACAGACACAGACACTATGATGGACAGACTGATACCTTGTTTAGCCGGAGTGCTTTGCGGCGACTGGGTGAGTGACAGAGACTGAGAGAGTGTGGAGCCGTCATCAGAGGTTAGCTCGTGCTCGCCATCTGCAGGGGTGGTAGGGTTTGGTAGCAAGTGGGGGTCAGGGGGGGTTATGAGTGCGGGATGAGCAGATTGCAGTTGGGATTGAAGGAGCGGCAAGACAGCGGTGGCGAGCGGTCGGGGAGAGAGGGTGCAGGGGATTGAGATGAAGGGTCAGAGAGGTCGCCGGGAAGCGGAGTCAAGAGATTAGTGATCACACACATGTTGGGATTCGGACATGCACAGATGCTCTTCTGCAAATTTCCCAGAATCATCACTTAATGAATGACAGGCTTTTTCTTTAACATTATTATCCTGACGTGGGGGGGGGGGGTGCACTTTAGAACAAGGGCAATGTTGTATAACTGGGAGTTTCCATCAGGCACAGATGCATTAATATTCTCTTTTCAAACCATAATCATACCTAAAAGAGTGTTTTAAGGATCATTATCTTCTTGGACTAAAGCGTCCCCCCCCCCACACACACACGTCAAAAGAACACAGTTAACTCAGGACAATCATTTGTTTTAGTGTAGAAAAAAAGGTTTATAGCAGCAACTGCTAGTGCATCTGAGATGACGTGCAGCTCAGCATTAGCATCTTGGCTAATTCATTCATTCATTCATTTTCTACCGCTTATCCTCACGAGGGTCGCGCGGGGGTGCTGGAGCCTATCCCAGCTGTCTTTGGGCAGAGAACGTAACGCAGAACGATTTTGAGGTGTGATTTTATAGAGGATGCATTTTAGTGACGCAAATGTATTCCTCTTTTGAACGCATATTGTTTTGAGAAGTCTTTACTCAAGTGGCCCCCCACTTAGTAACGGGCTTGACGTTCCTCATCGCTGAACTCCCACCTGAACTTGGCTCGAAGTGGGGGGGTAAGTCACTATTGATGTACTACACTGATGATGTCATACAAACCCTTTAGGCGCCAGAGTTTTTTCAATTTCATTCATTCATTTTCTACCGCTTATCCTCACGAGGGTCGTGGGGGGTGCTGAAGCCTATCCCAGCTGTCTTTGGGCGAGAGGCGGGGTACACCCTAAACTGGTCGCCAGCCAATCACAGGGCCCATATAGACAAACAACCATTCACACTCACATTCATACCTATGGACAATTTGGAGTCGCTAATTAACCTAGCATGTTTTTTTGGAATGTGGGAGGAAAACCAGAGTACCCGGAGAAAACCCACGCATGCACGGGGAGAACATGCAAACTCCACACAGAGATGGCCGAGGGTGGAATTGAACCCCGGTCTCCTAGCTGTGAGGTCTGCGTGCTAACCACCCGACCGCCATGCAGTATCTTGGCTAATTTTATAACATAAAAAGAGATGCTCTCAAATGAAATCATTAGCACATTCAGGGTTACACATTGCGTGGGCGGAGGCCTCACTCACACTCGCATTGAGATTGCGTAATAAGCCGTGAAAGTGCTCATTTGTTCTACGTGTGCTTATGTGCATTTAAACACGCATGCAGTTGAGATTGCAAGATTGTTACATGCATGTTGGCCTTGTGTGCAAGTGTGTTTTTAATGTGTTTTAGGCTAGTCCAGACGGTCTCCAGCTGGCATCCAGATTGGTCACTGGGGATTCGGGGTGGGGGGGGGGGGCTGTGGGGGCACCAGTGTCATAGCAACAAGCAATGGTCATAAGGTGGCTGTGAAGACCTGCTGTCTGTTATGTTTCGCCATCTTAGTCACATTAGTGATACATTATCACTAGTAGTTGATATGCACACACTAACATGAATGAACGTGAATTGAATGCAAGGTGACCAGCCTTGAAGACCCCCCCAACCTTCTTACTACACCCCCACCAACCCCCACTGTCTGTTTACTATTGATTTTTCCCAGAGCTAATATGATTAGCATTAGCTGTCCTGTGTGTGTGCATGTGTGCACAAAGGGCCTGTTGGGACAAAAAAGGTGTGTTGTGTTTGCTGCTCACTATGGACTATACCAGGGGTGGGCAAACTACGGCCCGGGGGCCACATGCGGCCCGCCAAGTGTTTCCAAAGTATTTAGTTTAAACTCAACATACAACCTGGCATCATGGCTCCTTATAATAATAATAATAATAATAATAATAATAATAATAATAATAATAATAATAATAATAATAATAATAATAATAATAATAATAATAATAATAATAATAATAATAATAATAATAATAATAATAATAATAATAATAATAATAATAATAATAATACAGCTGGGGTAGGCTCCAGCACCCCTGGACCCTCGTGAGGAAAAGCGGTAGTGAATGAATGAATAATAATAATAATAATACTACTACTACTACTACTACTACTAATAATAATAATAATACAGCTGGGATAGGCTCCAGCACCCCCGCTACCCTTGTGAGGAAAAAGCAGTATAAAATGAATGAATGAATAATAATAATAAGACAGCTGGGATAGGCTCCAGCACCCCCGCGACCCTTGTGAGGAAAAAGCGGTAAAAAATTAATGAATAACAATAATAATAATAAGACAGCTGGGATAGGCTCTAGCACCCCTGCAACCCTTGTGAGGAAAAGTGGTAGAAAATGAATAAATAATAATAATTATCATAATAATAATAAGACAGCTGGGATAGGCTCCAGTAACCCCCCTTGTGAGGAAAAAGTGGTAGAAAACGAATGAATAATAATAGTAATAATAATAAATAACTAATAATATAAATAATAATAAAATAAATAAAATAAATAAATGTATTATTATTATAAATTTATAATGCACTTTACATCAAATAAATGATCTCAAAGCGCACATTCAGCACCCCCCCTCCCCCGGCAATTTTGTTAAATCAATGCGGCCCGCGAGTCCAAAAGTTTGCCCACCCCTGGACTATACACACTTGTGGGCCACTGCATTAGGTACACCTGCAATGTTCATGTTTAAAGTGAACTTCTAAATAAATGCATGACGGTATTAACCTGCATGCAACAAAAATGATCTACACATGTATGAAATATTTTTTTCAACAGAAGAGTCTAAATCGAAATATGCACCAATGCAAAAGTGACAAGTAAAGGTACAAACAATAACCTGGTGTTTGTTTTCATTTCCGCTACACAGTAATCCCTCATTTATCACGGTTAACTGATTCCAGACTCAACTGTGATGAGTGAATTTCCAAAAAATAGGAGTCGAAAACCTGTTTACAACCTTCTTAATATATTTTTTAACATTATTAGAGCCCTCTATACATTAACTTACCTGTAAAGTCTGCTGATTTTTATTGCATCTACATATCATCACAATATCTTTGAATGCATCCTGAATGCCTTGTACAGTAAACCTCGGATATATCGGACTCGGATATATCGGAAATTCGCTCACAACGGACAGATAAAAAAGAACCGATTTTTCTGTAATGCATTTCCAATAAAAATTCATTGCATATATCGGATTTTTTATAACGGATTTCGCCTATTTCGGACAAAATCTCCAGTCCCGTTCCAATGCATTTCCATTAAATTTCCCTCGCATATATCGGATGGCCGCATCGTGGCGCTCCGATTCGCCGAATCGTGACAGGCCGTTATACGACGTCATTTGCAGCGTTTGCAGCGTTGCCTGCGCGTCCAGGTACATTGGAAACATAGTCAAGGAAGTGCCTTTTTATAACGGATAAAATCCGATGTACGCATATACCGGATATAAATCCGATATATGCGTAAAACGGACATTTTCCGGTATACGCATATAACGGATTTCGCTTATATCGGACAAAACCAGTGGAAACAATTGAATCCGATATATCCGAGGTTTACTGTATTTGTATTTCTCCTGTAGCCACTTTTATGCTTGGAAATGCTTAATTTAGGGACAAACATATTCATAGGTGGACATATTTTAGAACTAACCAAAAAATCAACTAAATGTATTAATATATTTTGGAAAAAAAATGTGATGGGATTACAGTATATATTAAACAATAACAACAACATGCATGTGTGCGAGTGTTGCCATGCGCCTCCTACCAAGACCCAGTTGCCCCCTCTCCACGTTTCTGCGATACTCTTCCAGGTCCTTCTCTGACAGCTCATTGAAAGGGTTGGGAGGCAGTGGGGCCATCTGTTCTTCCTCTGTGGGCACGTATGGCTACACAGTACACACACAAACATAAGACAGAGTCAGGAGAATCATAAAAGAAAAAAAAAACATTCATTTTTTGTACAAGCGCACATATTAAACAATGAACATACAGACATAAAAACACCCTATAGAGGCTGAGTGTACGAGAAAACCTTTCATTGTCGCTACGACAGTAAAGTCGCTCGTTTCAACATCAAATACTACCAACCACCTCAAACTAGACTCATAGGAATCCTCTATACACCCAAACATCTTCAACCCAGATGAGAAAAAGCCAGCATTGCACAAACAAGACAGACAAGCATAAAAAGCCATTACATCATCGCATGCACACAAACCACATCTGTACCATTGAATGCTTAAAGAATATAAACTTAACACAAGATTTATACACAAATACAACATATGCAAATGTGTTTCTGTGCCCAACAAAGCATGCTCTTTGCGCGGTGACACCAAACTGTCCAAATGTGACAAAAAAAAAAGAGAGGTAATTGTGGGTATTTACCAGAATGTTTATCTGCACCAGTTCCTTCAACACAAGGATACCAACCAGAAAACATCAACATTATTATTTATTTGTCATTTAGTTCCATCTATCTTGAGAGGTTAAAAAATAAACTAATTTGGGCCTTGAATGATCACCAGGCTCCCCCTTGTGGCCACATGATGTTACAACTGGCCATTGCAGTAGCTGTCACTTTAAAAAAAAAAATCAAGTGACATCTCTGACTGTAAATTAATCAATCTATCCATCCACTGTGGAAGTGGAAGACCACAGTGGAAGACCACACCCTGGACTTACAGGGTGATGAGGGTGAACAAGGCGTGAAGAGATAAGCGGCCAGTTAGATTAAATTCTAACTTAAAAAAAAAAAAAAAAAAAAAACTCAGCCAGCAGTTTTTTGTGTATTTTCAACTTACCCGTCGTGGTTGATCAACCGGGATACCAGCGAGATGCTGAGACCGAGGTCCTGATGTCATCACATCGCACCGATTCTGCTCTCTAATCTGTAAAAGAACAAAAACCAAAGCTCTGTCCATCAAAATTATAATATCATCGTTTAATACTGAATAATCAGTACGGATTTTTAGAGACGCTGATGGTCACACGATGGTGGGGACTTTAGACTCACTTTGTTCCTCTTCTGCAGCACCTCATTGGGGTCCGTGTTGAGAGGGACAAACTGATTGGGGTCCTCGATACAGATCGGGGTTCCGGTCTCCTCTGCCTTCATCCACTGGAAATAGAATGATATGTTATTATATGTTATAGATTAAGATATGCCTTTATTTGTCCCTCAGTGGGGAAATTTGGAAAAATAATCATTGTTAAGTACAAGGAGGGCTTGTCCAGGAATTGAACCCAGGACCTCTCTTATATTATATGTTACAATAATCATTAAAATGTCAAATATATATTTTGTGTCAAATACAAACATCTTCCAATAACAATGAGTAAAACAATGAATAAATATATATATATATATAAATATAATCCTTTATTCCAGGTGGCACGACGGTCGAGTGGTTAGCACGCAGACCTCACAGCTAGGAGACCAGGGTTCAATTCCTCCGGGTACTCCGGTTTCCTCCCACATTCCAAAAAAAACATGCTAGGTTAATTGGCGACTCCAAAATGTGAGTGTGAATGGTTGTTTGTCTATATGTGTCCTGTGATTCGCTGGCCACCAGTCCAGGGTGTACCCCGCCTCTCGGCCAAAGACAGCTGGGATAGGCTCCAGCGTCCCCGCGACACTCGTGAGGAAAAAACGGTAGAAAATGAATGAATGAATCCTTTATTCCACCACTAGATGGCAATGTAACATTTTAGAGTAGCAGAGTATAGTATAGTATAGTATAGTATAGTATAGTATAGTATAGTATAGTATAGTATAGTATAGTATAGTATAGTATAGTACCCTTCATCCATCCATTTTCTTTTCTTTTCTTATTCTCACAAAGGTCGCTCCATGCTGGAGCCTATCCCAGCTGTCTTTGAGCGAGAGGCGGGGTACACCCTGGACTGGTCGCCAGCCAATCACAGGGCACATACATATAGACAAACAACCATTCACACTCACATTCATACCTATGGACAATTTGGAGTCGCCAATTAACCAAATGAAGTGCCAACGTAAGCTAACCGTGATTGTCCTGTTGTGGTTGTAGCGCTCGTGTCCGCCCTCCACGTTGACCTTGGTGTAGCTGTTGGGCGAGTTAAGCCAGCGTGTTTTCTCCCTCTGCTGTCGCTGCTGTAGAAACTTGAAGGGCAATCGTGTCGGGTCCATGTCCTCTTCGAACATAAACGCTGTGACGGTGGCGGGGATCTCCACGTCGCTCTTGTGCCTCGGCTTCTCACGCACAATGGGATGGCGATAGGTGTGACCTGTTCTGTAGCCCTGCGAGGGATATCAGAAAGGTCACCATGAAGCTTGGATCCAGTGTCAGGACACCACAGTGACACTCCAAAAGTAATCCATGTGCACCCACCAGGTTATCCAGCATCCTCATCAGAGACTCAAACTCCATCTCGCCAACTTTCCACTTAAACGGACTGTGTATGACTGCGGAGACTTCTGCGGCTACAGTGTACACACGGGATTTGTATTTCTCTTGGTCAAGCAAGATCAGGTTGTCGATGCCGCCGGCACACGAGATGGCGTTCACCTAAACAAAAAGTCAGTCCAGAGGAACAAACTGTTACCTTTTTTTACATCCATGCAATATATAGTATTATGTCTAAAATCCTTTCAATGCTGAATTATTGCTGCTAGCGTGCAAAGCAAGGACCTATCCTAATCCGTCTGGGGAGAAAATGTCATTTAGTAAAAGACATTCTACTGGTCAGTGAAAAGCCACAACACAAGGAATAAATCACACATTGGACAACAAACATGCTTGGGGGATTTATTTCGTAAAATTAAGCTGGGCTTTGCTGTTGGGATTAATGTTGTTTTGTTTTTTTGTTTGCTTGACCGGGTAGTCACCCAGGATGTTTGGAGAATCACAAACAAGTGGAGATAAAGAGTGAAGAATTACACTACATGATATTATTATTATGGGGCGGCACGGCGGTCGAGTGGTTAGACTTCACAGCTAGGAGACAAGGGTTCAATTCCACCCTCGGCCATCTCTGTGTGGAGTTTGCATGTTCTCCCCGTGCATGCGTGGGTTTTCTCCGGGTACTCCGGTTTCCTCCCACATTCCAAAAACATGCTAGGTTAATTGGCCACTCCAAATTGTCCATAGGTATGAATGTGAGTGTGAATGGTTGTTTGTCTATATGTGCCCTGTGATTGGCTGGCGACCAGTCCAGGGTGTACCCCGCCTATCGCCCAAAGACAGCTGGGATAGGCTCCAGCACCCACGCGACCCTCGTGAGGAAAAGTGGCCGAAAATGAATGAATGAATGAATATTATTATGGGGTGGCACGGCAGTCGAGTGGTTAGCGCGCAGACCTCACAGCTAGGAGACTAGGGTTCAATTCCACCCTCAACCATCTCTGTGTGGAGTTTGCATGTTCTCCCCGTGCATGCGTGGGTTTTCTCCGGGTACTCCGGTTTCCTCCCACATTCCAAAAACATGCTAGGTTATTTAGCGACTGTGAATGTGAGTGTGAATGGTTGTTTGTCTATATGTGCCCTGTGATTGGCTGGCGACCAGTCCAGGGTGTACCCCGCCTCTTGCCCAAAATCAGCTGGGATAGGCTCCAGCACCCACGCGACCCTCGTGAGGAAAAGTAGTCGAAAATGAATGAATGAATGAATATTATTATAGGGCGGCACGGCAGTCGAGTGGTTAGCGCGCAGACCTCACAGCTAGGAGACCAGGGTTCAATTCCAACCTCGGCCATCTCTGTGTGGAGTTTGCATGTTCTCCCCGTGCATGCGTGGGTTTTCTCCGGGTACTCCGGTTTCCTCCCACATTCCAAAAACATGCTAGGTTATTTAGCGACTGTGAATGTGAGTGTGAATGGTTGTTTGTCTATATGTGCCCTGTGATTGGCTGGCGACCAGTCCAGGGTGTACCCCGCCTATCGCCCAAAGACAGCTAGGATAGGCTCCAGCACCCCCGCAACCCTCGTGAGGATAAGCGGTAGAAAATGAATGAATATTATTATGAAATATGCCACCACCTAAAATGAAGTGTGTGTGTGTATACCTGGATTTCACTGGCATATTGTGCATTGTAGATGTAGTAAAAGGCCTCTTCCAAGGTCTCACCCAGAGCTACCATGCCGTGATTCCTCAGTACCAGAACCTTTAAAAACACATACACACTTAGTTACTGTATATACTTTATATAAGAACTCATCCTGTTTCCAGAATACACCTAACATACAAATGTATTACAATGATGTGATTCACTTCCTCGAAAACATTTCACCAACCATTGAAACACTTTCAATTCCATTTCTCAGTACTGGTTTGGGCCACTTAACATAGGAATGGAAATTTATATTTAGGTTAGTTCTGACTAAGCCAAGCATTGTGAATACGTCACAGGTAGAGCCAAATTATAATAATTAAGATAATTAATGGCTGAGGTTTTCCAACCTTTGCAGTCGGCCCTAGTGCTTTTTGCAGCTCTTTGCGCTCCTCTGGGTCATCCAAGCTGCCCTGGTAGTTGAAGTACGCAATGTCACCCAGAATGAGCGACTCCTGAGAAATGGGCAGGATGCCGCACTTCATAGATGACACCTAAAAGCGGAAAGGAAAAATAAAGTTAAATAAAGCACTTATTCCACATGATATTTCCCCAATGACACAACTGCTCAGCAGAGCGTGCACTAAAAACAAAAAAAAGTCTATTATCAGATGACCCAGAGTGAGTGTGGATGTGTTCTATTAGTATTGGTGGCACTCCACCAACAGCAATCACATTCTAGTTGGAATGTACCCTGGTGTTCCAACTACACACAGTAGATGGCAGTGTAACTCTGCTTTTTAACACACCCCCAAGTGTATAAACCAGGGGTCTCAAACTCAATTTACTTGGAGGCCACTGGAGCTCGGGTCTGGGTGAGACTGGGCCACATCAGGTTTTCCCAAAAAAACAACAACAAAAAAACACACTTATTAAAAACAAAAAAATTAAAAAAACTTCACTTTGGTTCCAATTTTCTACAAGAAAAGCTCTGATAAAACATTCCACTGTTCTCAAATATCTTACTTTTTATTTTTCTACACAAAATAAGATGAAAAATAAATAAACAAATCAAGAATAAAGAAAATCAATCAATCAGTAATAAATAAATAAATATAATAATAATAATAATAATAAAACGGCAAATAATAAAAACTTAAGAAACCACATATAGTTGGTGGGTAGACAAATTATTTTTTTCAGATTAAAATGAACAAAGCATTATTAGAGCCCTGTAGACATGACAAAACACGACTATAGTCACATTTATACTATTTTTATTTACAACATATTGCGCAGCTGCAGGGTCTTGAGACACATGCTAACTCGCAAACTAGAGAGCTAGCGACCTAAACGGTAGCCTTCAAGTTATTTCCTTTCAACTTAAATAGCCAAAAACTTACCACTTCCACACGGATAGGGAGGATAACTATTATTATTATTATTATTTAACCTTTAACATGAACATTAATCAAACGTAATAATTTTTTCTGGGTACATGATACCATACAGCATCCATATCAAACTTGCGCGGGCCGCACTAACATTAAACTTTCATATCAAGGCGGGGGCCTCAAACTAGTGTCCTGCGGGCCACATTTGGCCCACAGGCCGCGTGTTTGAGACCCCTGGTATAAACCATGGCTACACATAAAAAGTGCATATATGCTACTTCCTACGTATCCATCCAAATGTATAAAAATCCACGGGTAGTGAGAATGTGCGTACTGGTATGCATCATTCATGTATGTACTAGCATGCATACTTCAGATTTACGTATTGTATTATAATCTAGCAAAAAAAAAAGGCAACCAAATACTAAATATACAAATGTTATACTCAATAATAGACTTTTTCCCCTATTTGTTCCATCTTTAGTGTTACTTGCCAATCTGTATGAAGGAATACCACGTATGACATACGTACATCTGATCTGATTCCAGAAGCTTCTGCTCACAATAACACATCAAACACATCACACTTTGCATGCTTCAAAATGTGTTACTTCGATGATATATTTTGCATGAAAAGTGGTGAATTGGTGTAAGAGCAAACGTACAGCAGCCATAGCAGGAGTGTGCACGTGTATGACGCAGCGGACGTCTGGACGCATGGCGTAGATGGCAGCGTG
The DNA here is from genome assembly GCF_030265055.1 of Doryrhamphus excisus. Classification (NCBI taxonomy): domain Eukaryota; kingdom Metazoa; phylum Chordata; class Actinopteri; order Syngnathiformes; family Syngnathidae; genus Doryrhamphus; species Doryrhamphus excisus. The sequence continues at coordinate 4,700,578 of NC_080466.1, read as the reverse complement.
GGGGCTGAAACCAGCAGAGTCCATGCTCAGGTTGGTTGAGCCCTGCTCGATGACCTCTCCGATGATGTTGACCTTCACCTGGACGGAAACAAGGAGACAAGCTGGGGTCAACACAACAGAGAGAGAAAGAAATTCTGCAGTACCGTTAGCTGCCTCTAGATTTGACTTCCTTATCAATTGTATTTTTCTGTCGCAGCATGATGGTTTGTAGTGCACTAAGCATTAAGTTTGCACTAAGTGCTTAGTACACTAAGCATACATAAAAGCATGCTTTAATGAGTTTGGTGTGAACCCTAAATCAGAACAGAGATTCTGACTCTCTCAGGTCCAACAGAAGTGATCTCTGACTGAGGTCAGAGGTCTGCATGTAGGGAGGACACAATCCAAAATATGGTCAAGTCCACAAGAGTGAAAGCTGTGAAAATAGGAACTACAGTAAACCTCGAATATATCGGATTCAATTGTTCCCACTGGTTTTGTCCGATATAAGCGAAATCCGTTATATGCGTATACCGGAAAATGTCCGTTTTACGCATATATCGGATTTATATCCGGTATATGCGAAAATCGGATTTTATCCGTTATAAAAAGGCACTTCCTTGACTATGTTTCCAATGTACCTGGACGCGCAGGCAACGCTACAAACGCTGCAAATGACGTCGTATAGCGGCCTGTCACGATTCGGCGAATCGGAGCGCCATGATGCGGCCATCCGATATATGCGAGGGAAATTTTATGGAAATGCATTGGAACGGGACTGGAGATTTTGTCCGAAATAGGCGAAATCCGTTATAAAAAATCCGATATATGCAATGAATTTTTATTGGAAATGCATTACAGAAAAATCGGTTCTTTTTTATCTGTCCGTTGTGAGCGAATTTCCGATATATCCGAGGTTTACTGTAATTCGAAATACAGAAAACCTAACTATCACATGGATGACCCCTCTGATGCTGCAGGGCGACCTTCTACTGTAAGTACAATTACCTCCAACTGTAAAAACGCGACTAGATCAAATAATCATGAATAATTATCTACACATCAACAAAACAAACAGCAGGAATCCCATAATCAATTATTCTTATCTATGAGCTACATGGCAACATATGGTATGAAGACATTCAACTTCATTACTGCTCCATTTGGGGGGTGAGGGAGGTAGACCTACAGGAGAGAAGAGGAGAGCATGATGAAAAATGAAGATGGATAACCGGCCAAAGAGGGGGAGGCATGAAGCGGAAGAGAAGACAATGACGACCATGTGCGCACGTCAGACTCTCGCTGAAAGTTAATCACAAACAGAAAAACCTCTGTGGCCGGCAGCCATCGTTGCATCGTTGCCGCCACATGTTGTTCTGATATGAAGCAGAAAACCACAAGATCACATTTCGCTCTCACAACACAAACTGTGAGTGTGAGTTGTTGCAACAGGAAAGGACATCCATCATACAGTCGGGGGGGGGGGGGGGGGGGGGGGGGGGGTGATGAAACACATTCACCTCATTCTGTGGAACACAGTGAATCCATGTCTTTTTTTTTACCCCCACCCTGATTCATGCTTTCAATGTGTTCTCATTTAAAAGGCTGGGCAGAGTCAAACTCATTTGAACTGGACTGGTATGGTGGTAATAGTAATAATAATAATTATTATTATTACTATTAATAACCCGGTTTCCTCCCACATTCCAAAAACATGCTAGGTTAATTGGCCACTCCAAATTGACCATAGGTATGAATGTGAGTGTGAATGGTTGTTTGTCTATATGTGCCCTGTGATTGGCTGGCGACCAGTCCAGGGTGTACCCCGCCTCTCGCCTGAAGAAAGCTGGGATAGGCTCCAGCACCCCTGCGACCCTCGTGAGGAAAAAGCGATAGAAAATGAATGAATGAATGAATTATTAATAACAACGACAATAATAATAATCCCCCTCTCGCCCGAAGACAGCTGGGATGGGCTCCAGCACCCCCGCGACCCTCGTGAGGAAAAAGCGGTAGAAAATGAATGAATGAATGAATAATAATAATAATGATAATAATACTACTAATAAGACCAGTCCAGGGTGTACCCCGCCTCTCGCCTGAAGTCAGCTGGGATAGGCTCCAGCATACCCCTGTGACCCTAGTGAGGATAAGCGGTGCCAGTCCGCACCCCAAAAGACTAAATTTCTACCCAAGTACAATCCTGACTTCATCAAGTACGGCTTTGTAAGGATGAGCAACAACTGATTTTAGCTTGTTAGCTTGTTAAACTGTGAGTGGATTTGATTTATTATTGAAAATATTAATGAGATCAATTAAATCTATAATATTATATTAATATTTAATGGCTCCCAGGCTACTCTGCACTGAAACAAATCGGGCCTCAACGTCAAAAAGGTTAAGAACCCCTGAGCTAGAACACAGTTAGACTCATGTTGTGTATTAATAATACAACAAGACGAGCACCATATTGTATGCTAATCGGAAAATGTACGCGACCAAAGCAAAATTTTGACATACATTTTCAATGTTAACGGGAAAAAAAACTAACTGAGGTTTCGCTGTACATTTATACAAATGCAGTCACAATAACACTTGCAGAATTTATCACATTATTCATTATATTTAATCACACAATTGACAGATTTTTCAAAAACACAGCCAAGTGAATGATTGAATCAACGCCACCATTAGACAAAGCCAGCTGGTCAGACAATGCATCATTGATTGGGTTACATCACATAGCCGGTGACATTGCACGTCACCTTGTCATGTCCTTCAGTAGCAGCCGCTCAGTCACACGACCCTACAGCTGAGAGGCCACGTCATGACTTACGCAGCAAGTCTAAATATAACAAAGACATGCCAAAGGACGTGTCAGAAAAGACACGGTTAATGGTGTGGAGGTGATAAGAAATGTTTAAAAACAGCATAGCCACTCGAGTGCACTGGGACTGGGACCTCTGAGAGAAGCAACCTGACCAATATAACAGGCAGAAGCTCTCATGTGAAGCTGATGGCTTGGATCACCATCAAACGTCAAGTCTGCAGCTGCATCGACTAAATAATAACATTATTCATGCCTGGGAAACAGAACCCCTGAATGAAAGAAAGTGGCCTCAAGTTGACCTTGGAGCTCTCAAACAGAGAACTGATGGCAACGTACGTTAACATAAAGGTCGGCAACAAGTTGAGACACAACAAATCAGACACAAAAAAGAAAGTTTAAATGTCTGAATCTTTTCTTTCTCAAAGTTTGAACTTTAACTACAAACAATAGCTCAAAGTAAGAGTGTTCGAAGCCGATATAATGCCCGTCAATGCAATAATATCCACATAGGTAATAAACCATTCATTCATTCATTTTCTACCGCTTTTTCCTCACGAGGATCGCGGGGGTTGCTGGAGTCTATCCCAGCTGTCTTTGGGCGAGAGGCGAGGTACACCCTGGACTGGTCACCAGCCAATCACAGTGCACATATAGACAAACAACCATTCACACTCAAATTCATACCTATCCTAGCATGTTTTTGGAAAGTGGGAGAAAACCGGAGAAAACCCACACATGCAAAGAACATGCAAACTCCACACAGAGATGGCCGAGGGTGGAATTGAACCCTGGTCTCCTAGCTGTGAGGTCTGCGCGCTAACCACTCGACCGCCGTGCCGCCCTGGTAATAAACCAAACATTTTATATATATAGATATAGATCATATAGATTAGGTTATATAAATTTACTGCATTATATCTGGACTCGAGTCCACTAACTATCACATTAGGAGCCACAGCCCTTTTCCTCTGTAGTTAACTTAAACCAGATGTCCCAGAGACGTCTTTTTTTTTTTTAATACTTCCTATTATTATGCAAAGGAGCCCAAATTGTGGCTGCGCTTATGAATGAAAAGAATAGCATTGAAAAGCTCAAGGAAATGCATTTTTCAAGTTCATTTTCTGTTTGGTTTCCATTTCGGATGAGACATATAGTGAGTGTGGTTAGCTTCATGGCATGTTTGGGAAAAAAACTAACCATTCTGAAATGTTTTATATCTAATAGAAATACTGCAACATTGCATATTTGACAAAACGAATACCAGTCTAATTTTCTATTTGTGATATTACATTAAAGTTAGGCAATACTGCTGCTGCTTTTTATTGAAACTTTAAACACACATGCAGTGGCTTTTAATAGTATTTTTGATTGGTCACCAGACACAGCAGTAACTTTCAAAAAGTCTAAATAAAAAAGGAATTATAAAGTCAAATCTCTGTTTTCGTACACCCCAGTTTTTCAAATGATTTCAGTTTGCGCCGAAATTTTGCCCACTCATATTTTACCTTGGTTTTTGTACACTGTCTTGGTTAATGTAACAAACTAGTCTGTTTGCTCTGTGTCTTAAGTGTACAGACAAAGTCACGCTATTTTTATGAATGTTACTACAGTAAACCCTTTTATCCGTTATAAAAAGGCACTTCCTTGACTATGTTTCCAATGTACCTGGACGCGCAGGCAACGCTGCAAACGCTGCAAATGACGTCGTATAGCGGCCTGTCACGATTCGGCGAATCGGAGCGCCACGATGCGGCCATCCGATATATGCGAGGGAAATTTAATGGAAATGCATTGGAACGGGACTGGAGATTTTGTCCGAAATAGGCGAAATCCGTTATAAAAAATCAGATATATGCAATGAATTTTTATTGGAAATGCATTACAGAAAAATTGGTTCTTTTTTATCTGTCTGTTGTGAGCGAATTTCCGATATATCCGAGTCCGATATATCCGAGGTTTACTGTACTAAATAACCCGTCATGGGGGCCAAAAAGGTGAGAATGCCAGCAATTTCATAAAGCAGGTGAGAAGACAATGAAATGTATTTTTGTTAACAATTGCCTTGTTTTATGTACATTTTGGACATAAACATTTTGGAATGAATTAATAAAAAAAAAACTCAGGTGCCGCTATAATCCCATTGTATTGCAGTCAGTTGTTTTAACTTCCTACCTTCTCTCTTGCACATTAAGTAGCTGACACAAGGTTGTCGGCTGATTATTACACCCGTATCTCCTGACATGAAAAGTTCAATGATTTGACAACATATGTACTATTGAACCAAAACCAGTAGGCCAAACATTGTAAGCTTGTTTATTAGCCGACTGCAAACAGGGCAGAAAAGAGGGTCGGTTGAGTCAATATGACAGGACTCTCGGACAAAAGGCGCCATTGCAAGCCAGACAATGTAAAGATAATAGAATGTAGTCTGCTTTTTCTCCAGGCAATACATTTGAAAAAAAGTTGCTCTGGCAGTGAACTACTCACAGCAACAATAAATGCATAAGCTGAACTCTGTGAAGGTCACAGGTGTGTTAATAATGTTAATTATTAACATTAGTGCTCTATTTTATGTGGATCAGTCGAAGTTGAAGATCTTGCAAAAGCAAAGTTTACCCAAAGGACACGGAAAGAAGAATTCCTTTCATTCCCTTGAGATTCTTAATTGTTCCTTAAAATACACTCCCTTGCTTGCAATCATTCACAAAAGATTCATTCAGGAGTCAAGATCTTGTTCACAGAAAGACAAACTGTTTTCGGAGGAGGTCATAAGTTTGGCTCCAGGCCGGAGGCTTACCAGGTTTGATGCAGATGCCTCAGCAAATGACAGTCCTCTGGGAATGATGAGGATGTGATCTTGCTCTTTGCTGATTCGGGCCTTTAGAAGGAAATAAAAGAATCGATTATTCTTTCCTACCTGAGAGGTTTTGTCAGATTGTTACAGTAGTTCCCAGATTTAAGCAAAAATGACAAAACCTATTTCCACAAAAAGTGTACCTGCAAGTAGAGCATTCACCCAATAGATCCGTCATTTGGTAACACATACTGAAATTGGGAATTTTAGGTTAACTGGAGACTTTTCTGAGTATCTCACCAAAGGGCCGAAGAATTTTTGCTTTAACGTTTTGTCATCATGCCTATATTGACACTTACTATGGTACCCATTATGTCATTGTATGGTCATATCACCTTGTACTTCAGTACGAGGTGCATTATTAAAAAAAATAAAAAACCTTAAACTGTATTATGGAAAGCAGGAAGTGAACAAATGTAACAGTTACTGATTGTAAAAGTACCAGATGGAGGGGTAGGATTTAATAAGCTTTGCTTCTTCCTACTCCTTTTGGACATGTGGAACTGTGAACAGATTATGGGATGCACTCAATTGTAATCTGTAATTCTGTAATTGTAATTCTCATGTTAAAATGCCAAAACATCAGATAATGAGGTTTGCACATTTGGACTTGAGCCCTGAAAGACGTTTTGGGTTTTCTAACACTGAATTCCACTGACGTCAGTGCGATCCGGACGGACTTCCTTATATGGGCTGCAGATTGTAAACGCAAACCTACGAATCCGGAAGTCCTCGGGAGCGCTTAGGAGTGTGACCAATCACAGCGGAGTAGGCGTACCTAGTGGAGGGTCGGGTGTGGACTGAATTAAACAGATTGGTTTGGTTCAGAAGTTGGAAGGCCATGGAAACACTGCAAATATTTGTTTTTAGATACAGTATGTGTACTGTATAACATTATTGCAGCCGTTTTAAAAATATATGTAAATAGATTTGGACAGCTCTTAGACAATTTATTTATTATTCAAGAATTTATTTCATTGGCCGAGTAGTTTTATGGTTTGTATTTTGTACTCTTAATGTACCGAAAATTAACCGAACTGTGATATTAATACCGAGGTGTGCATTCTGTGCCGTATCTTGTTCAGTTGAAAATATGTTTGTGTAGACTCTTACAGTGATGTAGGAGCTGGCAAAGTGGGCCCAGCTGAACAGGTCCACCACCCGGTAGAGGCTGGCCAGTTTACAGCGTGTCAGCTTCTCTCCTTTCACCATGGTACTTGGTTCCACGCCGTACAGGTCGTTAATGGGAGTGACCATCCCCAAACCTGAAATCCAGAACATAAATCACCTTAAGAACTACAAAGTACTTGCTGGGATTGATTTTGTTCAGTGATGCATTAGACATATTTACTGCTGCTATGTGTTGTTGAATATACTCCTTATGAATGAACTGCTGTCATCTCTTTAACATGATTCAGCATTTGCTTCGCATTCCACACGTGCGGGTGGAAGCAGTCATAACTCAAAGGATCAAAAGTAGGAGAAAAATGTACAGTTTTTGTACTGGCTGGTCTCAGGTCAGCACATCGGCATCAAAGCTTGAAAAGCTTGTGTTGTCAAGTTTGCTTCGTCGGAGTGGGGAAACATGTGCAGTTGATTTTGTTGACTGGTTGCTATAGTAACAAGTCACACAACAATGAGTACTCACTAAGTGGGGAAGTACTGAAACCGGCCACTGAACTCGCCATGAAGAAGTCAGCAATCTGTCTGAGGGCCAACAGGCCGGTGGGGTTGTTCCCTTTGCGCTGTTGCTCTTGGATCAGACTCTCCAACTCATCCTTGAAGGCCTGGAGTTGAAACAGTTCAGGAGAGGAAAATATCAGATGATGGCGTGAGGCAATGTGTAAAAACAAAAAAAAAGAAAAACATGGCATGCCAAGTCAGAGTAGCGAGAACGCAGAGAGAAGAATGTGGAATAAAGACTGTGGGAACATGGAGTGAGACAGGAAGACGAGGAGCACTTAATCACAGATTAGTCATGCTCCTTAGGTGTCCGTCACAATCAGCGGGAAGGCGGTCTCAATGAAGATGAGTGGTGCCTGATGAAAAAAAACGACCAATGATTGGCTTAACAGCTAATAGTGTGAGATACAGCTGTGTGTATGTGTTCATGTCATACCTATGGAGGACCAAAACTGCCAAAATAATAAATAAATAAATAAATAAAAGTGAAAATAAAAACAAAAATAAAAAAAAATAAAAAAATTAAATACACAAAAATAAATATAAATGGAAATAAAAACAAAAAAATATATATATACATAAATAAATAAATAAAAGCAAAAATAAATACAAAAGTAAAAAACAAGATTCAAAAATTAAAAATAAACACAAAAATAAATGTAGAAATAAATACAAAAATAAATATATAAATAGAATTACATATCAATAAATAAATAAAAGCACTCTGCTCTCATATGTATTTATTTCATGCTGCAGACAATGTCAGCTTGAAATGCAGAAGGAAAAACTATTCAAATGAGGGGGGCGGTCCTAAGTGTGTCTTGGGTTGAACTGTTCGCCTATTGGTTGATCGACATGTGAGTGCGAAAATCGACTAGGTATGCCTGCAAACAGCCACAGCAAGAGGAAGTCACCACACCACTCTCAATGGCGGTAAATATGGCTGCAATCTCCAGCTCGGACTTCCTGGTGGACCCCGCCATTATTGTCCCGGTAAATGTATACTTTTCTCCCTGTATACTTCCTCTTGCTGTGGCCGTTTGCAGGCATACCTAGTCGATTTTCACACTTACATGTCTTTTATTTATTTATTATTTTGGCAGTTTTGGTCCTCCATAATACCACAGTCATCTCTTAAACTGATAAAAGTGTCGAAAATACACCTCTGTTTTCCATTCCACTTTGAGGATAGGTGAATAAAAATAGTTTTGGGAATGTTGTGCTTGACTGGATGCATTTCTAGTAGGGATGAGCAAGTACACCACTTCCTGTATCATCTGTTCACCCGTCTAAAGTATCTGTATCCGTAACTGTGGGCGTGGTTTGACTGCAAATGGGTGGGGCTTACATCTGTATTTCAAGCAATGTTTTCCAAGGGACTTTATCTCACACAAAAAAAAAAAAAACACCGGCAGTGACACAACAAGCCATATATGGCGCTCTTGCAAAATGCACCGTGCACGAAAGAAGTTTAATGCAGCGACTGTGTCGGTGTACCTAATGTTATGGTCCAGTCAATCAATTACTGTTACCACTGTCTGTGTACTGCCAACTGTAAATGAACACAATTCTTACATTGACTATTCTTATATATTATATTAAAAAAGCGGTCATGCTACACCTGATGCATAAGTGACATAACACAAGCCTGCTCAGCGCTGTCTTGTCAAAAGAACCGCGTACAGTACGAGACGAGTTTACTACAAGTAACTTCAGATACAAACTAATAACATAAATACAGACAAAAAGTCCTAATTATAATATGGCGACATGTCCAACAATGGGGCTGCATGGCGGATGAGTGGTTAGCGAGCAGACCACACAGATAAGAGACCTGAGTTCGATTCCACCCTCAGCCATCTCTGTGTGGAGTTTGCATGTTCTTCCCGTGCATGTGCGTGTTTTCTCCGGGTACTCCGGTTTCCTCCCACATTCCAAAAACATGCTAGGTTAGGTATGATATACCATAGGTATGAATGTGAGTGTGAATGGTTGTTTGTCTATATGTGCCCTGTGATTGGCTGGCCACCAGTCCAGGGTGTACGCTGCCTCTCGCCCAAAGACAGCTGGGATAGGCTCCAGCATCCCTGTGACCCTTGTGAGGATAAGCGGTAGAAAATGAATGAATGAATGAATGAATACATATTGGTGGAGATCTGGATCAGGAATAATTCTTTAATATTGCCGGATAAGAGCACTTGGAAAAAAAAACATGGGATTATTAATTTGGTGTGAATCACAATATTGGGAGAACGATGGTGCTCTCTCAGATCTTCTCCAGTTCAGTAAATGTGTTGCATAATTAGCAAAATGGGTCATGACACCATTCCCAAGTAAGAACCGCGTCTCGTCACAGGTATGATTTATTAATAGTATTTTTTCAAAGACATTCCCCGTAGAGCTGTTTCTGCAGACAGGGAAATATCGAACACTGCATCTCTGCAACTTGAATGCCAATAAATCCGACCCATGCAAAGATATTTAGTCAAAATTGGAGAAACCTTGTGCATGTCCTGATGCACTGCTGGTTCTGAACCACGGCCAAACATTCCAATGTCCCTAGTGGCGAGGTTGCTGTGGCGACCGACTCTGAGCGGATAAGACTGTGATGTGTCAGAGTTTTGTTTCTGACAGTTCTTTTTAACAGATTGGTGTTCCATCACATTAGCTGTCCTGACGACAGAGCCGAGGCTGAACTGCAGGGATTGATGTTTTGTGTATGTGCTCACTATCGACATGCGGTTGGGAGTCGAGCACTGCATCATAATAGGGGTTTCTACTAGTCTTCCCCTCTCATGCAAGTCAGTAATCAGCTTATGGAGAGGTTAAATTGATTCATAACAATATGCAGGTGTACATAAAGTTGTGACTATGATAGTATCATCAGTTCAATTCCCCCAATCCACACTGAACTCAAAGCTGCTTGAAGCCTTTCAAAAGGCACATGAACATACACACATGTACACACACACATGTACACACACATGCAGGCATCTGCTCAGCAGTTTGTGTGTGTATTCTCAAAAAGATTACGACGACAGGGATTTGACTCCATCATGCAAACAGATTAATTCCATGGCTGAAAGTGGATCTTTCATAAATATTTGGGAAGACCGTCCTACTTCAGCAAAAGCATAAACAATGCAAAGCAAATATAGTATTATTTGAAAATGATTTTTGCTATTACCATAAAGCGGCGGTTCTCAATTATTTTCTGTCATGCACCCTCAAGGAAGGGGGTGGAAGTTTTCCCTAAATTTATTTTATTCATTCATTCATTCATTTTCAACCATTTATCCTCACAAGGGCCGGGGGTATGCTGGAGCCTATCCCAGCTTCCTTCGGGCGAGAGGCAGGGCACATATAGACAAACAACCATTCACACTCACATTCATACCTATGGACAATTTGAAGTCGCCAATTAACCTAGCATGTTTTTGGAATGTGGAAGGAAACCGGAGTACCCGGAGAAAACCCACGCATGCACGGGGAGAACATGCAAACTCCACACAGAGATGGCCGAGGGTGGGATTGAACCCTGGTCTCCTAGCTTGTGAGGTCTGCGCGCTAACCACTCAACCGTCGTGCCTAAACTTGTTTTATGTTAATTCATTCATTCATTTTCTACTGCTTTTTCCTCACAAGGGTCACGGGGGTGCTGGAGCCTATCCCAGCTGTCTTCGGGCGAGAGGCGGGGTACACCCTGGACTGGTCGCCAGCCAATCACAGGGCACATATAGACAAACAACCATTCACACTCACATTCATACCTGTGGACAATTTGGAGTCGCCAATTAACCTAGCATGTTTTCGGAATGTGGGAGGAAACCGGAATACCCGGAGAAAACCCACGCAAACTCCACACAGAGATGCCCGAGGGTGGGATTGAACCCTAGTCTCCTAGCTCGTGAGGTCTGCGCGCTAACCACTCGACCGCCGTGCCTAAACTTAATTTATTTTCAGTAAAAATAAGAATATACAATGAAAACTCATTACTGGTTTGAAAATAATTACTGGAGGATGGAAGACCTGAAGCTTAAGCCTGTTGAGGCCCAGTCCAGCCAGTTATGTCAGCAGAATGCTGCTCTACAAGCTAACAAACAATGTAACACTGTTATCAGGAGTGTCTCCCTTCAGGCCTGACAGTGATATCGATTCCCCCAATTGACCCTCTCTGTGTGCATCTGTGCAAAAGGTCCTGTTCTGTGGAAGTTCTCACGCATGACTTTATAGGGTACAGTAATGTTGTACAAAAGAAACCATAGGGACAAAAGAAAGTGCAGCCGTAATATGCAAAATTATTCTTGGCATAATCTGCTAAAGCACCATCAATTAATCACTTATGTTTGCACAAAGTGGCAGATTAAAGAGATAGTCACAATTTCTTATAGAGCAGGGGTCTCAAACACGCGGCCCAGGACACTAGTTTGAGGCCCCCGCCTTGATATGAAAGTTTAATGTTAGTGCGGCCCGCGCAAGTTTGATATGGATGCTGTATGGTATCATGTACCCAGAAAAAATTATTACGTTTGATTAATGTTCATGTTAAAGGTTAAATAACTGTTAATAGTTATCCTCCCTATCCGTGTGGAAGTGGTAAGTTTTTGGCTATTTAAGTTTAAAGGAAATAACTTGAAGGCTACCGTTTAGGTCGCTAGCTCTCTAGTTTGCGAGTTAGCATGTGTCTCAAGACCCTGCAGTTGTGCAATATTTTGTAAATAAAAAGAGTATAAATGTGACTATAGTCGTGTTTTGTCATGTCTACAGGGCTCTAATAATGCTTTGTTCATTTTAATCTGAAAAAAATAATTTGTCTACCCACCAACTATATGTGGTTTCTTAAGTTTTTATTATTTGCCGTTTTATTATTATTATTATTATATTTATTACTGATTGATTGATTTGTTTTTTTTATTTTTCATCTTATTTTGTGCAGAAAAATAAAAATTAAGATATTTGAGAACAGTGGAATGTTTTATCAGAGCTTTTATTGTAGAAAATCGGAACCAAAGCACTGAAAAACTTAGTATATTTTTCTGTTTTTAATAAATGCGTTTTTTTTTTGTTTTTTTTGGAAAACCTGATGCAGCCCAGCCTTGCCCAGTCCCTAGCTCCAGTGGCCCCCAGGTAAATTGAGTTTGAGGCCCCTGTTATAGAGAAACCACTATCGTAAAAGTAAAAGGGATGAGTAAAATTCTCTCTCTGTACAAAATAAATGAATTCTGTGTCATGGCTAACAGGCTGTGATTTGCTGGAATAAATGAGCGAGGAGGACAACAAAACAGCAGAGTCAGACGATGATGTGAAGAGATGCAGAAAATAGAAGCGGCGTAACAAACTCTGACTCAAATTCAATTTCATTTGATCTAATCTTTTGACCTCTTACACCATGAAGGGAGTCAACGCTAATGAGTTCTGAGACGCCACAAAGACACACGCCTTGCAAGCATATCTTGAAAAGAAAAGGTTTTCTAAAACCTCTAGGAACTGTCACAAATCATCCAGCTCCATTTAGCAAATAAATTAAGTAAAGTCAAACCATGATCATATTCGTTCCATTAAATCTAATATTACAGCATTATTATTATCCCTTGTCATATTTCACTACGGTAACAATATGCATTGTTCTGCACATCAGAAGCTGTTTTTCTCATTTTTACTTAACAGACACACCTTTGTATTTCATAAAAATGTATTCTACGGGCCTTTATTGTGTTTAAACAATTATATACAGTTAGAAATCCCAACTTTTGTTGTTTGTTGCATGCGGCAATATGTCCCACTTTGTTCAGCGGTCCTTGAACACGCCATTGTGCATGCACTAACTTTTTCCCACACTGCATAGATAGACTACTATACTGTATTTTTACCATTTTTCTTTCAATTTGTTTGGTTCCAAATGCTGATACTATGTGGAAATGCATACATGTAAGGTTTGATGACATTATTGAGTGCATATTTGTTCTGTTCGCAACCTCAAGTTAATTCATGCTAGCACACCGCCTGCTACAAAACAACAAAAACAAACTCCAGCCTCCTATTGGTGGATGGTAAGTCTGTATTCATTTCTGCTTTTAATTTGATATTGTTCCTGTCTTAATTTTATGCAATACATAAATAAGATACATATAAGTCGCAGTAATGTACGACAACCCGAAATCAATTGACCTTGACATGATGCTAGGTAAAAAAAAAAAAAAAAAGAATGGATGAAGGATTTGTGTGAGTCGGTTCAAGCCTGGTCTATATTGGTCTGACTTTAAATGCAACCTGCAATCTGAGTACCACAAGCATGTAATCTAGGAGTCCTGGAACACTGGAATCAAAGCAAACACAGGAAGACAAGCAAGGAGAAGAAGCCTCTTCACATACAGTACATACAGTGGAATCTACATTTTTGTCATTAATCTTAAGGTCATACAAAAAACTAAACATACAAAAGCCTAATCAAATTTTCCCATAAGTTAAAATGGGAGTTAATCAAAGTTCTGTCACTTGCATTATTTTTTCATCAACAACAGACAAGATGTCTTAGAGACTTGATTAAACTTTTTTTTTCCACCCTACACCCACATCACTACTTTAGATACATACTGTATGTAGTACAGTTTAGTGAGATCAAGTACAACAGTTGAATTATAAACTACTTTTACAAGTTATGATGGTTAATTTGTTTCTTTATTACCACAACTTTTTTAGACACAAAATTTCATTCATACATTAATTTTTGAGGGTCGCAGGCATGCTGGAGCCTATCCCAGCTGTCTTCAGGCGAGAGGCGGGTTACACCCTGGACTGGTCGCAAGCCAAATATAGACAAACAACCATTCACACTCACATTCATACCTATGGACAATTTGGAGTCGCCAATTAACCTAGCATGTTTTTGGAATGTGGGAGGAAACCGGTGGGGAATCGAACCCGGATCTTATTGAATTCATTCATTCATTCATTTTTGCCGGCTTTTTCCCCACAAGGGTCGCGGGCATGCTGGAGCCTACCCCAGCTGTCTTCATGCAAGAGGCGGGGTACACCCTGGACTGGTCGCCAGCCAATCACAGGGCACATATAGACAAACAACCATTCACACTCACATTCATACCTATGGACAATTTGGAGTCGTCAATTAACCTAGCATGTTTTTGGAATGTGGGAGGAAACCGGTGGGGAATCAAACCCGGATCTTATTGAATTCATTCATTCATTCATTTTCTACCGCTTTTTCCTCACGAGGGTCGCGGGGGCTGCTGGAGCCTATCCCAGCTGTCTTCAGGCGAGAGGCGGGGTACACCCTGGACTGGTCGCCAGCCAATCACAGGACACATATAGACAAACAACCATTCACACTCACATTCATACCTATGGACAATTTGGAGTCGCCAATTAACCTAGCATGTTTTTGGAATGTGGGAGGAAACCGGTGGGGAATCGAACCCAGATCTCATTGAATTCATTCATTCATACATTAATTTTCTATACCGCTTATCCTCACGAGGGTCGCGGGCATGCTGGAGCCTATCCCAGTTGTCTTTGGGCGAGAGGCGGGGTGCATCCTGGACTGGTCGCCAGCCAATCACAGGGCACATATAGACAAACAATCATTCACACTCACATTCATACCTATGGACAATTTGGAGTCGCCAATTAAACTAGCATGTTTTTGGAATGTGGGAAGAAACCGGTGGGGAATCGAACCCGGATCTCATTGAATTCATTGAATAAAAATTTGTAAGCAAAATGCATGTATTTTGTGATTCATTCATTCATTCATTCATTTTCTACCGCTTTTTCCTCACGAGGGTCGTGCGGGGTATGCTGGGGCCTATCCCAGCTGTCTTCGGGCGAGAGGTGGGGTACACCCTGAACTGGTCGCAAGCCAATCACAGGGCACATATAGTCAAACAACCATTCACACTCACATTCATACCTATGGATAATTTGGAGTCGCCAATTAACCTAGCATGTTTTTGGAATGTGGGAGGAAACCGGTGGGGAATCGAACCCGGATCTCATTGAATTAATTGAATAAAAAATTTTAAGCAAAATGCATGTATTTTGTGATTCAGTTTCTTAAATATGGAGTATAAAAAGTCTGTTTGTCTACTTCCATAGCATACAAGCAGCCCCGCTATGATAACATGCATCACAGTATGTCAACAAAACAACATAATTTAGTACTTTAAAAAAGATTTTAAAAAATTATTTAATTTATTTTATCTTAGAAATGTGTGAGAAGTGTTCATCCGCGACCTCAATAGCTTTGACGGCATATTTACCACATAAATGCCCCAACTTTGATTTACCATCAATCTGTCACTGCTGCTATACTTTGGTTACCCAAGGCACACATTCATAAAGGACACACATACACATTTGCAAAGTGAAGAGCACTTTAGTCGGACACCAGCCTTGAGTCAACAGCACTGGACAAATACTCCAGACACTATTAGGTCTGAAATGACAGGTTGAGGGTGACTGGAAGTGTTCAAAGGGGAAATTACAAAGTGCGATGCAGGGGACAGGACACCGAGCTATGTTTAAATCAGCTCACGAGGGTTGGCGTTAAGTTCCTGTCAGGGATGTAAATAAAGTAAGAAATCCAACACCTCATTGCTTTTGAACTGCAAAGTATAATTGCAGTCTTTTCAGTTTGTTACAGTTGCAACAAACAGGCAAAAATCACATTGTCATGACACTACCACAAGTGCCTAATATTTAGATGTATATCCTTAAAGTAGATCCACAAGAGGTTGACTAATTCTCAAGAATCGGAACCTTCTTGGTCACTAAATGCGTTACATTAACGTTCAGTTTGGACTCTAAGGAAAAACAATCACTGCACTTCCGGAATAACAAACAAAAAACAGACTGTGTACATGTATTTATACTGTTTATTCTGTATATTTTGTACTCTCATTCTGTTTTTTAATAGATATGTGTGCACCTACTTCACCAAAACAAATTCCTAGTATTCGTTTGATCATACCTGGCAATAAACCATTTCTGATTCTGAAAGCAAACAGCAGCATTATGTGTGCTGGCAAGAAAACACTCTGAATGCAACTTCAGCAGAACTTGACCTGGCATGACGGCTGTTGGCCTGAAGGGCACTTGCGGAATTCTGAAAGTAAAGCTGAGTGAGGGTGTGGTACTTGGCCTATTCCATTAGGGATTTTTTTTCCCCTGTGTTGACTATCAAAATGATACTTGAACATGCTGTAACTTCTTTACAGATCTTTGGGCTGCAGAAGAGGGCCAAGTACAGAGATCATGTCCTTATCTGAACCAACCTATTAGCCTATATGTTTGAATGGGTTCATTGGGTTCTCCATTATTGTCATGCAACAAATAATAGGAGTTAACACATAATTGAGCATGTACAAGTGTAGCATTGCCAACATGACATGTTTCCTTATAAAAAAGCATGTTATGGCTTGCCTTGCGACTGAAGGACAGCAGCATGACATCATATTAAATGTCATACAATTTAACAACGAGACACTTCATACAGTACAGTGCTATGTATGAAATACGTAAAAAAAGAATACACTTTTCTAGTGTTCTTACCATTCCATCACAGACATGACCATCCATTGTCAACCGAACTACTCTACTACTCTACTCTACCACCAACCGCAAGAAGAAGAAAACGCAACACCATCATGTATACATGTCAGCGGTGTACCATGGTGAAGTTAGTTTCACGTTGGATATTCGGCTCCATAGCTATAGCGGCAGTTCCCCCTCACTGTGCCCGGACTCCTGTGTCATTGTACGGGGAGCTCGCACAGGAAGTGCTGCTCTAAACACTAGTTCCCTGCACCCCCCCATTAAGGACATAAATTATTATTATTTATTCTAAATTATTTAAATGATTTGTACAAATTACTGTTTACGCTGTACATTGTTCATATTTGATGTAATCTATTTATTCTCCACATTATTTTATTATTATATAATATATAATATAAATATATATTATTATTTATTATTTATTATTTATTATTTATTATTTATTATTTATTATTTATTATTTATTATTTATTATTTATTATTTATTATTTATTATTTATTATTTATTATTTATTATTACACGGGAGCCAGGCAACGACATTTCGTTGGCAATTTCACTGCTGTGTTATTGTGCAATGACAATAAAGGAAGTCTAGTCTAGTCTAGTCTAGTCTAGTCTAGTCTAGTCGTTTATACTAGGGACAGTCAATTTACAATTTATATTCTAAAAATCATACCACAAATTGATCTATAACTATATCAAATGATTAGTCCTACCCTCAACGTATTTTAAAGTATTTTTTTTTCATTTTATTGGGTGGATTTTTTATTGGATTAAGAACCTGAGTCGCAGAGGTTTGTTACAAAAGTCAAACAATATTGTGTAATAAGGATTACATTCAGCAATACTTTGGTTGCATTATTTTTAATGTTATGAAGAACTGTTTTAATAACCACATTAAAATTCCCAAAATTTGTCAAATCGGAAGCCAAAAACTTGATTGGGGCATCCCTAGTTCTCACTTTGTAAAAGTAGCTCTCATAAAAAAAGGCAAGAAACCTCTAAGCTAAACTATTATAATATGTAATATAAAGTTGACTATATGGGTGTTATTTTATGTTTAGAGGGCCCTAATAATATTAAAGGATATATTTACAAGATCGTAAACAGGTTTTCGATGCCATAACTTCCATTTATAAAGAAGGAATGCTAGTCTGGAACCAGTTAACTGTGAAAAAGGGGTTACCGTACTCACCTTTGTGGTTTATATGCAACTAAACACAGTAATGACTTTGCATCCTCTTTGCTTCCAAGCTGATATTTGCACATATACTGCAGTTTTACATGCAAATTCAATCGTGTATCTTGGGGCACTGCAGTTTTAACATGACATGCATAGTCCACAGCAGTTTGAGATGCTCACTGATCAGACCAATTTCATAAAAATTGAAGAATGGAGTTATTTGAACTTACAGGGCTTTGTAAAATCTGTGTGACTCGTTTCTTCTGCTCCAGGACATTGAAGTCCTGCCGGAGATCAGGCGACATATTCCTGGCTCTGAGGTACTCCGGATCGTTGACGTTGACTCGGTCAAAGTAGCGCTCCTTCATCCCGCCACTGGGTGGGGGAGGGGAGGTCACAACCCCCTGGTGGCTGTCGACGCTCATGCCTGGTTGGCTTCAGTTCTTCGCTGAATGGCTGCTGCTATGAATTTGACCTGGGGAGAGGAAATAAACAGGAAAAACATGTTAAAAATAAGTAGGCCATCAAAAAAGAAAAAAATGTCAGTCGAAAGTGATATTCAAGGTGTGGAGCGTGTGTGTGCAGGGGTGTCTAACTCAAATTGCACAGGGGGCCAAAGCTGACCCACAACTCACCCCCCTCCAACTTTGTATCTTTCTTATTATTTATCCTGACATTTTCAAAACTTATTTTAACATACTTAACATATTTTAACCAACATAATTGGTGAACGAAGGGCACTTATAAGCGTCAAAGATGCTCGTTTGAAGTTGCCAACATGACTGGATATGCACCAATAATTCAAACTCTAAAAAAAAAATAATAGTATGCTTCGATTTTGTGAAAATGCGTCATTAGCATTGACAATCTTACAACTGTAAGATGTGAGGGCAAAAGCAACTGTATATTGTTATATGTGCAACCGGAAAAGCTTGCAGATTACACACTTCCCAGCATGCTTTGCCATAGTGGAAATGATCACTTTTGACTGTCGTATGCCTCTTTAAGGTGTTATATACACGCAGGGTGTAATAATTAAAGTGCTGCCATGTTTAAGCCATAGTCAACCACAAAACGGCGATCATTTATTGCTTTTTGAAAAACTGCAATAGAGTGAGGGAGCAATGTTTTGACCATGACGTAGCGAGGGAGGATGCAACCTACAGCACTTTTCATGTAAAAAAAAAGCAGAAAATATGACTTTATGCTGACAGTCACATTTTTAGTGAAGGGCTAAGTTTGAAAATGCAAGCTACCATATTTATACTGATTTATTGTTATAAAACACAACAAACAATACCCAGAAGTGGAAGGTAAGCAGATGAAAAACTCACTGAGGGAGAGTGGAACCGGACAAAATATAAAAATTGCTGGACTGGCTGCTGTAGAAGAGGCTAAGCTGCTGGTGTATTAGGGACGGGCGGGGCCTATGTGAGCTCTACCAGATGGCGTCTTGGTTCAAAGGGCAAACGAATGAGAGGAAGACATTATTTAGGAAAAGGAATCTTGCTTTTATACATCATCAAAAGCTAACGTCGCTTATGATGGCTCTGCCTGAGACTTCCTTTTCTCTATTTACAATTTCTTTGAAGGATTTGGGCTGACACAGATTGGTTAAGTTACACAGGAAGCTCAAAGGGGACTCAAAACCATGGGTGACATTAGAAGAGTGACACAAAGATCACTGTTTTAATAAAAATCCTTATTCCTCTTCGCTTATAATCGCCCGTGTAGGGTACTCAACATGCGTGGAGACTCACCAAAATTTGCAGATGCATCAGGACCCGCGAAAAATATAATATTTTGGTAGTCCTGGAACCCAAAGCTTAAAATTCACTCCTAACCAGGCCACCACTTTGGTGGATGGATTTGAAATCTGGTGGAGAATGTCTCTTGTGATGAACAAAAAGGCATCATGGCCCATGTTCTAAAAAACACAGAACCCTGGTTATTTGGGATAAAAACCAGCCACAGACCAAAGCTCATATTCTCGGACTTCGGCCAAATGAGCCCATATCGGAACTATGTATACTACACAGACGGCTGAGGATAATTTGTGAACAGATTTGGGCTGTTTCGCACTTCAGGCGTTAATAATCGGGTCTACGTGTCCGATTTCATTCATTAAAAGAGTTGCATTGATTTGCTGTGGTGACCCCAGAAGGGAAAAGCCGAAAGAGAAAGAAGACGTATGATATAGACAAGCCTGTTATGATGTCTATGATGTCATAGAGTTGCTACGATTGATGTTATAGTGATAAAATATATTATACCCAACAATAGTGTTGTGTAATACATATCTTGATATTCAGGCTTTACATAATGTTTGGGATGAGGTTTACACAGAACAAAGCCTGTGTGTGTTCACTGTGAGTCCTCACTATAGATGCCCTGAGGCCTGAACGCAGCATTGTTATTATGATGCCTGTAGTGAGATAATACAACCCTGCGATAAAAGCCTGTTGTTCAAGTCTGGAGCTTGTATGTTTCACCAAAACCTAAAGTAACATTACTGACACTACTATGTGTGACACTATACTATGTGTCTTTCAATTCTCTTCTTAATGTCTTGAAAAAAATAAATTAATTTTTGCTTTAAAATACATGAATATATACAGTATGTATTTTACTAATATTTTTGCATCTGAATGTGAAGCTTCTGTGATGAGACTCATTCATTTTCTACCACTTTTCCTCACGAGGGTCGCGGGTGGGGGTTGCTGGAGCCTATCCCAGCTGTCTTTGGGCGAGAGGCGGGGTACACCCTGGACTGGTCGCCAGCCAATCACAGGGCACATATAGACAAACAACCATTCACACTCACATTCATACCTATGGA
Organism: Doryrhamphus excisus; assembly: GCF_030265055.1. Taxonomy (NCBI): domain Eukaryota; kingdom Metazoa; phylum Chordata; class Actinopteri; order Syngnathiformes; family Syngnathidae; genus Doryrhamphus; species Doryrhamphus excisus. The sequence continues at coordinate 4,679,636 of NC_080466.1, read as the reverse complement.
CAATTTGGAGTCGCCAATTAACCTAGCATGTTTTTTTGGAATGTGGGGGGAAACCGGAGTACCCGGAGAAAACCCACGCATGCACGGGGAGAACATGCAAACTCCACAAAGAGATGGCCGAGAGTGGAATTGAACCCTGGTCTCCTAGTTGTGAGGTCTGGGCGCTAACCACTCGACCACTGTGCCGCCCGGGATGAGACTCAACACCTCCAAATCAGATGGTTCTCAGTTGGAAAAGGGTGGAGTGCTCCCTTTGGGTTGGGAATGAGGTCCTGCCCCAGGTGGAGGAGTTAAAGGATCTCGGAGGAGTGAAGGATCTTCACAAGTGAGTGAAGGTGGGAGGTCGACAGACGATGATGCAGTCACTCTACCGGACCGTCTATCTATGGTCCCACCCTCACCTATGGTCATGAGGTTTGGGTCATGATTGAAAGAACGTGATCATGGGTACAAGCGTCAGAAATGAGTTTCCTCCGTAGAGTAACTGGACTCCACCCTAAGAGAAAGGGTGAGGAGCTCAGTCATCCGGGAGAGGGTCAGAGTAGAGCCGCTTCTCGTTCACATCGAGAGAAGCCAGTTGAGGTGACTCAGGCATCTAGTCCGGATGTCTACCGGACGCCTCCCTGGTGAGGTGTTCCGGGCATGCCCAGGCAGGAAATGGCCCCTGGGCAGACCTAGGTCATGCTGGAGGGATTATGTCTCACAGCTGGCCTGGGAACGCCTTGGTGTCCTCCCGGGGGAGCTGGAGGAGGTGGCCGGGGACCGGGAAATCTGGGCTTCCCTACTGAGACTGCTGCCTCCCGCAACCCGGACCCGGATAAACGGAGAAAAATGAATGAATGGATTTTACTAATAGGCCAAGCAAAGTCTGACAAGGAATAATTAGACCAAATGCCAACAATCTGCTAAATGCCAAGAATGAAGAAAGAAGACAACAATGTCTCGAAAGCTGCAGCGTCATTTGAATATGGACACCCCCTCTAAACTCAACTAGCATTCCTTTAGCGTTCCTTTTGTGTGCTTCAAAAGATCATTGTCCCCATCGTGAACTCAGCCTGTCATCAATGACGAGAGAGACTCTTCTTGTGGGGAAACCGATGGTGGCTGGATTAATGCTCATAAAAGAGCTTTGCATCTTTGCATGAATCTTTGTGTTCATCACTGATGCAGCCATTTCCTTTTTCCGGAGCTTGAGAAAACATGACGCCGGAGCACAGTAGTGTTCAAGTTGAAGCTTCTATGAATCAGCGGCAGAGAGAAGACTCGGACTGCAGGGCTCTACATTAAAAACAAAAATGACTTGCCCATGGGGAATCCTTAAGGTGAGAACGACTTGCCCGAATTTGCCCCATGTAAAATGAAAAGCCTGCCATAATGATATCGTCTAATTTTTTGTGGCATCACATGAGAATCTCAAATAAAGATGAAATGATTATCATTTCTTGTGGTTGTTTTCCTACATAGATCATGACATTGCATGGAAATCTGGATTGTCAAGAGACTTCGAGGCACTTTGCCTTTTATAAGTTGTGCACCACAATGAAACATTATTGAATAGACACATTTGTGTACTAGTAAAGTGTTTTTAATCCAGAAAACAAATGCTCAATGGTCAAACAATAATTTGTGAAGCAAAGGTGAGAAAAATACACAGAGAAATGGAACCGCTAGATTTTGTAGCTTGTGCAAAATCAGCACTTGGTATTGGATCTAATCGGTGGTGTTTCATTGTGACCACTTCAAATTGTCACAGCAATGTGATTCACTCACCTTTGCCATCATTTGATTTGCTGCCGCTAATAAAATACTTGTTTAGGAGGCACTGGTTCATCACTTTTTGGTGTTTTCATTCAGAAGTTGTTGAAGAATTAGACCATGTTGGAAGGGACGCCATGATGGATGTTTTCCTAGTCAAACAATCGCTGATTGGTTGATCGCGAACAAGAACGGGTGTGGGTAAAACTGCGGACCGCGGTCTAAATAAATTATTCTGATTGGTCCATTTCAAGATTTGCAAGGATCGGTTTGCAAATTACCACCGGAATTACGCAGTCCGTGTTTCACCAACACACAACAAGAACCGCTTTAAAAAAAAACTCTTGGCAGTATGGCATTCCAAAGTGCACTTGCCCGACGGGAATATCACTGATTGGATTTACTTGCCCCAATTTTGTTTTTAACTTGCCCCGGGCCATCGGTAAATCGTTATTGTCGAGCCCTGGACCGTGTTTACTCAAGAGGTGCTGGACCACAACCTGTACCCTGAGGCTATGTGACTAAAAAACGCTAACCTTGTGACCTTCAGTGTTCAACCCCCAACCCTTGTTCACTCAATTTCGGCACTACCTTGACATTAGCAGTCTTGAAGCCAAACTTTCTCAGCTCATTGAAAAGCTAAACCAATCAGTGCTGGAAATCCACACACACACAACAGAATGCTATTGCATAAGAGGTAAAGATTTAGTCACAATTACAGTTGATCCGCTGGAATCTTGTGTTTACAGTCTGGCCACCTGTGTGTGTTTCTGCCCTTTGGCACAGTGGGAGAATGTTTCTGCATCTATGAGTTCAAATGAGACCAATTAACAAAATGGTGGTAATTGAATCAGTGTTTGACCCATTTTAATGAATTAGGGTTGACAAGTCCTGCTCAGCGGCAGCAACACTAATTGCTGCTTCCAAAATAACAATTGAAATTCAAATGGACATCCTTCTGGAAGACATATTACAGAACTGTTGTATTATGTTACATTTGTTGATTGACAAGTGTTTTTGTCACATGAGATCTCAGTGACGTTGATGCATGACTGCATCCTTTTTTTTTCTTCTTCTTCTTTGTAGAAACAGCTCCCGCCTTCTGTCCCAATTATGACAGCTTACTGTTCATGAGCAGGAATGTTCACCGATGATGCCGCGGTGCTCTAATGACATTTGTAGCTGGTTAGTAGCTAGAAAACATATACGACGCAACCTTCCACGATCTATCTTATACCCATTTTAACCTTTATTCTCATCCCCACATGCTTTGAACGTTAATTAATAATAATGTATTGTTGTAGTACTTAAAAACAGTAACTTGCGGTCAGAGGAGACACACTATGACAACAACAATGGTGGGAGATTCTTAACCGTTAGCATGGTCAGACTGGGACAACTGTTATTCGAGAGGAGACTGAGGGCAGCAAGAAAATGGAACGCTGCAGGAAAGTGGCGGCTGTGTGGTATAATCCAGCATGGTTCTGAGCTAAGGCAGAGCAACAGAATACAGAGGAACCTCGGTTTGCATCAGTCTGGTGTTTTTAAATATAGACCTCCCTATAGTTTTTAAATAGACCTCACAGCTAGGAGACCAGGGTTCAATTCCACCCTCGGCCATCTCTGTGTGGAGTTTGCATGTTCTCCCCGTGCATGTGTGGGTTTTCTCCGGGTACTCCGGTTTCCTCCCACATTCCAAAAACATGCTAGGTTAATTGGCGACTCCAAATTGTCCATCGGTATGAATGTGAGTGTGAATGGTTGTTTGTCTATATGTGCCCTGTGATTGGCTGGCAACCAGTCCAGGGTGTACCCCGCCTCTCGCCCGAAGACAGCTGGGATAGGCTCCAGCACCCCCGCGACCCTCGTGAGAAAAAAGCGGTACAAAATGAATGAATGAATGAATGAATTATAATTATCATCAATTACAATTAAGTGTTTAAAATAATCTAATTTGATTTAACACCAACTAATTGACTAATAAAAAAGTAAACACAGATGCCCAAGCAGAGATTCCGACCCTGGTCTCATCAATCTACTGACAGTGTTAACCATTCTGCCACAATGTGGCAAATACATTGTAGACAACTCTTTGGTCTATAGTATTACCATATCTAACTTATTGTATTTGCCTCATTTACAGAACAATGGTGACAAGATGGGCTGCTCACACCGCAGTTAGAATGTTAGTTAAAAAATAACCCAGCCACTTGACTGCGATGGGAGTTACAAAAGCCAAATTGGCTGGGCTGTGGGACTTCTAGTGTAATTCGTTTCGGGCGGTCTGACTCAAACCGAAACATTTCCCATAAGGAATAATGCAAATCAAATTAATACACCTAAAAATGTTTTTTCAGTGTTAGCATTATATGATGCACAAAATTATTTAAAGTGCATAAAATGACAAATAAGAGATGAATCAGGATTTAACGTCTTGATTGTTGATGGCTATGTGGCGTCGACGAGGAACAACAAAGATCCATACTTCTTAAATTAAATTGTGTTTACCACCTTTTGTTATCTACTATACTAGACTTGTGGTCTAACTTTGTTAGTTAGCAAAGAACTACAAGGGCAAGAGCTGATGATGTCACAGATGGGCAGCAGTGCTGGAGGATATTGACTTCTGGTTCCGGTTTACCGTATAGTCTAGTTGAGACTAAATTAACAGTGCCTCTGCTGGCGGCAGCCAAGTACTGCACTGAATTTTGCCTCAGTTGCTTCAAGACATGATAAATAATTTCCACCCAGTTTACATAATGCAAAACTATAATAATAATAATTGCACATGGAATGCATGGAAGTGCAGACTATTTCGTCCTTGGTGGAGGTCATTCTAGTTTGCAGTAGGGACACTGCAGGGCAATACCGCAGACGTATTTTTTCCATGCTTGGGGAACACTTCAAAGTCCGACTGCTTGTGTATCTATGGGCTGCCACCTCTAAAAATAGACAGCCTTGCGGGTTACATTACTACGCCAACTGTAACAATACCAGGAAAGAATCTGTACGGCAGCTAATTATATCCATACACACACCCACGTCTCAAGTCTACTCGGTGATTTACAGACCAAACCCATCAGTGCATGCCCATATGCACACATAAACAGAGTGGTGTGTTCCAATTTTAAGGCCGCGTGTGAGCCAAAAGCTCAGCAGCTTAAATGGAGAAAAGACACACAAATGCAGATATGTGTTTTTACACTTTGCCAACGAACATCCATGCGCACTATGCACGACTTATTTACGTTTGCTGAAAATAACACCCAAGTGTTGTACTCCTCCACCTGTACCGCCCTTTGCATAGAGACTCCACACATGAGATAATAAGCAGCGATAATCTCCTCTGGCGCTCACACTCACTGCACAGTTAGCGCCATGTGTGTTTATAGTGCAGCAGCAAGCACCCGAGCAAACCCAATGCTAGCATGGAATTCCCCGAAAATTGCACATCAGTTTCAGGGATGGAATGACTGGAAGCCTGGCAGATGTGGTAGACGTACAGTACACAACACAGGACATGATTGAGTTTCATTCATGTGGGGGACCATAACACAGCTGGTAGTCAAAAACACACTACCGCAGACAGATTTAGGAGAGTGGAATCCAACAGCCAAAACAGTGTATACATATATATTTATGTAGTAACAGAACCAACCTTGTACTTCCTCCTCGGTCAGTGATAAGGAAATAACTGGCAGGGGTGGTAGGTGGCAAAGCAAAAATAAAAGCACATGTCTTTTTCTCCCTTTTGCTTGATATCAGAAAAAAAACTCCCACTCACAGAGCAATGATGATTACGAGAGCAGCAGCCGGATATGAACCAAAATAATCAGAAATATAAATCACTGTACTTGTCTGTCTAGAGCCTCCATTCAGATACTCTTTGGTAAGCAAACTGCGGAGCTGCTTTCTCTTGTGGATTCCTGTCCGGGCTCCTTTTCTCCTCGTCGTTCATTTGAGAAAGAAGTATCAACAGCTGTGAGTGTGTATGTGAGAGGATCACTGTGTGTGTGTGTCCTCTGGAAATGAGTGTATGTGTGTGTGTGTGTGTGTGTGTTTGTGTGCGAAAGAAGCTAAAGGAACCACGTGATGCAGGCTTAATCCCCCGCCCAGTGGCTCTCACACACGCATACACACACATAGGTCCATGCAAACACACACACACACCCACTGACCAATCAGAAGCAGGCTCATACGATAATCACCCCTCCTACTCCTCCTCCTCCTCCTCCTCTCTAACTCTCTCACTCTCTGCTCTTTTTCGTTTCTCATTTTTCTTTGATCATTTCACAATCTAGTCTCTCATCCACATTCCACAATCCTGGCTTTCTTTAGGTCCCTCATTCACACGACCCGGACTGCTGCCTTCAGGCAACTGGACTTATGACTGGATTATGACTGCAAACTGATAATGATTTATAAAGACAAACATGGTCAGGCAAAATTCTCTGACACATTCGTAGGTTAAATAAAAGGCAAAAAAAGTGTTTTTATTTTCGAAAAAGTACATATAATGCCATTTTGCTTAGTTTCTTTATAATGTCATTGTTTTTCTTTTCTTTTTCAGTCCAATGGTGCTTTCATTGTGGAAACGTTTATTAAAACCGACAAATCTGTAACTCCAAAACAACAAGCTTTCCGTTGCACTTCAATAGAGGAGAAATATGATCTCAGGGAAAAACTGAATTAGAAACACTTATATGCTAGGACTACGTTAAAAAGCCATAGCATTTCAGTATGTGGAATCAAACTATGGAATGGATTGAGTAAGGACCTCAAACAATGCACAACGATGAGCCAATTCAAGAAACAATACAAGCAGTTGATGTTTGCTAAATACAAGGATGAAGAGTCTTGAACCAGTCATGATGCATTATTAAAACAAACAAACAAAAAACAACCTTAAAGTGTATTATGGAAAGCAGGAAGTGAACAAATGTAACAGTTACTGATTGTAAAAGTACCAGATGGAGGGCTAGGATTTAATAAGCTTTGCTTCTTCCTACTCCTTTTGGACATGTGGAACTGTGAACTGATTATGTGATGCATTCAATTGTAATCTGATGCATGTTCAAATGAAATTAAACCATTACCATTACCATTACCAATCTTGGTAGACATGATCCCGTTCCAGGTTCCCAACTTTAGAGCTACTGGATCTGCATTGAAACGAAAATCAACAGGTCGACCTCACACCGCCAGAACTGATTTAATTTTTAAAATATAATGCAACAGAATGGCATTATATGTACTTTTCGAAAATAAAAACACTTTTGTGTTTCTTTACTTTATTTGCCTTTTATTTAACCTACAAATGTGTCAGATCAAGTCACGGATTCAGCTCAACTTCTTCAAATTGAACTGTGACAAATCACATCATCGAGCCAAACTCCCTCACAAGCACAACCAACAACTTCTCCCTCCTCATTGACACCACCACCTTCATCTCACATACGTAATCTCAGCATATTCCATCTAAAAAAAACATTGGCCATCTTTGCCCTTCCCTCCACCCTCATTCATGCCTTCAAACTTTACCGTAACTGCGTTTTCCATGGACTTCCATGCACAACCCTCATACAGATAAGGAATGTTTTTATTGCTGTATTGTATATCCTTGTATATCCTGTGTACAGTTCCAACTTACTCCAAAATTCAACTTCAGTGTGGTACGAACGGAACTGCTTAAATCGCCGTTAGTAGCAGAATCATCTACTTCCTAATGATTTCTTTTCAACTTTAACTATGTCTTGCTATACTGTATGTGTTTCACTGTCTTGTGTTCTGCCACAGGGCTTGAGCAGCAGGTTTCTGCACCAAAACGTTTAACGAAGAAGACATGCCACGGGTGATAACAAGTCATAAAACAAATACCTGGTGTCATCTATCAGTTAAACTCACAATGAACTTTTGTTGAGGCATGTAAAAAAAAAAAAAAAGAAAACTCTACACTATCTGTTCACCTGCTCCAAGCCATAAACCTGCCAGGGTGATGCATTAACCATAATCTCACTCTGCCTATCTAAATTTGTTTTGTGTAAAATATGTGAAATATGCAACCCTGCCCCCCTCTTGCTAATCTTACACATCTGCTGTTCTACTATGTAAAAAAAAAATGTATGTTTGCCAAATATATATGTACTGTAAGTGTGGGAGGTTGGGGATGATAGATGTAATGTCGGCATTACAGTATTAGTACATGAACGCTTTAAGGGTTTAGGTATGTTTATCATGATAAAAGTTAAAATGAGAGACAGTGATGGACAGTTTGGACTCTTCATAACTTAAAAGGTACAAGTCCCTGTATAACTCACTTCTCATTACTGCATGTAATGTAATGTAATATCCATAAATGTTGTTATCAGTCATGGGCTGCGTGTTGCAGGCTCCAAGAAAATGCATAAAAATCAGTAGGCCTTTAGGGTATTTCAACAAGACGCAATACCGAATGACTTACCCAATATCCTGGTCTCACTTTGCAATGAAACTGCAATCACCTGAGTAACAATGTTGTTAAACAACATACACTGTATTCCTTGTCTCAGTTTTCATACACCGTTTTGGTTATCATACAACAGAGTGTGTTGGTGACTCACTGATCATGCATTTTTTTATTGAAAGAGACGGCTAAATAAGCTTCCACAGAGAGGGGAGCGAACGCAGGTGCTGTTTGTTCACCACTTCTCCACCTCTGACTTGGTGATTTTCTATTTAAAATTTGTTAGCATACAACTTTAAAGGGATAGTTGGTATTCGTTTGACATTAAGTTGTATGGCATCCCCATCGCTAGTGTAGTCTGGCTGCTCAGTACAATATTAAAGCATAACAAAACTTCCCACAGAAAAACAGTTTCTAAATCGAAAATCTAGTATATAATAATGCAAAGTCAGCCAATGTCAAAGCAATCCTCATTTGGATCAGCCTCAACATGTACACCTTCATACTGTGCACCTTCATACTGTGCACCTCTGGCATATGTACCTGCACATTTTGGAATGGGAACAAAAAAAAATAATTCTGGGTTCTGCACCGTTTCACAATCATCCACAAAGATTTCTTGAATTCCCCGGTCCATTCCTTTCCACCACACACTTACAAACACAACCTATTTGGCAAAGGTAATACAGTAAACCTCGGATATATCGGATTCAATTGTTCCCACTGGTTTTGTCCGAAATAAGTGAAATCCGTTATATGCGTATACCGGAAAATGTCCGTTTTACGAATATATCGGATTTATATCCGGTATATGCGTAAATCGGATTTTATCCGTTATAAAAAGGCACTTCCTTGACTATGTTTCCAATGTACCTGGACTGGGCAATGAAAAGAGACGTAAGGTAATGAGAATTTAACTTTATTGGACTCTGAGCATAACAAATTGTTAATTAAGCTAGGCCCTGTTACGCCCGTCAGGCCTACGTTATTTCCAATAGTGAGGTTAAGATCTCATTCACTGCTGTGCTAGTATTATTGACGTCACTCACTTTTATATTTGTCCTAAATCTGGAGCCAGGAGAAAGACAATAGCCAGTGACATCAACAAGATTAGCATAATGTAGGCCTACGTGATCGATTCCCGCGCCCGCCAAACCACTCCTAGCGACGTGAATATAAATCGCGCAGGCAACGCTGCAAATGAAGTCGTATAACGGCCTGTCACGATTCGGCGAATCGGAGCGCCACGATGGCCATCCGATATATGCGAGGGAAATTTAATGGAAATGCATTGGAACGGGACTGGAGATTTTGTCCGAAATAGGCGAAATCCGTTATAAAAAATCTGATATATGCAATGAATTTTTATTGGAAATGCATTACAGAAACATCGGTTCTTTTTTTTCCGATATATCCGAGTCAGATATATCCGAGGTTTACTGTAACACATTTCATGGTTTATGACAGTACAGTCAAACCTCACTGTAAGAACGACAAAATTGGTGAAAACTCCTGGATGGTCGCGATTGGCCAACATCACATTGCAGGGTGCAGCTTGTGAAACGGGTACTTTTTATTGCAGTGTTAGGCTGTGGTCAGCCTCCCTCATGTTTTGAGACATAACTCCAAAAAAAAAAATAAAAAATCATGATGCAATCGATTGTGATACAGAGAGCTGAGAAGCAAAAGGACATGGACTTGGTATAAACATGTTCTGGTATGAAAGCTATTCTTAAATTACTTCTGTTGTGTGGAAGTGACCTGTCAGTTCCAGCTTATGACGCTTCATATCACTTATAGCATGGAAGCGGATCATGCATTGCTAAACATATTCACATCTTTTAATCAAATGAGTCAAATGGGCATGTGTAAGCAAACTGTCCCAACTGCTGACTTTGGCGGATGTCTGCCTGGTATAAACAACCTTTTTGATACAGATCTTGGATCTCATTGGGCAGATGTTTCTATTCTAATGTGTCCGGCGAGTACAGGATTACCTCCCATTTGACTGTTGTAAGCAAAGATCACCATGACAACTATTTCAAGGGGGGGGAAGTGGTGACAGCTATGGCTGACAAATAACTTTAGGCTTGTCTCCTACAGATAACTAATCACAGCTCAGAGGCAACCAAAATCACTTATTGCTTCATGTTGGCTCATCAGAGAGTACGGCCCACTGCTTCCGCTTCTGCGTGTATTTTCATTAAACCAAAAGATTAATGTATACGCTGCCCACGAGTGCACCTTGAAGTAATCCCATACTTGTGTTGATGTCATTCACACCCTCCATGACCCTTCCAATAAGCTGTGGACAAGAAAGAAACAAAACCCAACAGAGGAGGACCTGCGCTAAATGCATACCGGTATCCATTTACAGGAATGCAAAAACACTTGAGCTCATGACTAGGACCCCTGCTCTTTTTCCCAAGAACAAAAAGGCAAACTGGGGTGGAGACCTGGTGAGAAACGGTCATTCTAAACAAAATACATGCTATGATTGAGAGAGAGCGAGAAATACTTTTTTACCCCATTATTTTACTTTGAAGTAGTTAAACAACCAAGGTATGCTAGTGATGCATATTGATATCTCAACAGGAATGACAATAAAATGGTTGTAGAAGCAACTACTTGTGGTATATTTACATCACAACTGCCTGGTTACAGTTTTTATCGATTGTTTAAACACATTTTGTGAAAAGATGCCTCATATTCTCAGAAGTCTACACACAAATCAAAAAATCACTCACACATTTCAACCCCTCAATTTTTCTGCAAAATGAAACTTTACATCCAAAACAGTCTTCATTCAATGCTGGAATTTTGTGCAGAAAAATAAAAATTAAGATATTTGAGAACAGTGGAATGTTTTATCACAGCTTTTATTGTAGAAAATCGGAACCAAATCACTGAAAAAGTTTGTATATTTTTCTGTTTTTAATAAATGCGTTTTTTTTTGGAAAAACCTGATGCGGTCCAGCCTTGCCCAGACCCTAGCTCCAGTGGCCCCCAGGTAAATTGAGTTTGAGACCCCTGGTCTAGATTCTGGTAGAAGGAATTTTTGACCATTCCTCTTTCTAAAACCTCTACAGTTGAGTTTTTAAATCTTAATTCTTCTCAAAATTGTGTTTTGTTTCCAAATGACGCACACAAACCACTATATGAACAAACATTTATATGAACCAGTTAAACACTGATGTGCTCAGTGTAAAACACTGTGATTACATCATATTCATCATGACTTGGGCCTTTTTGTGTTCAGTGTGACACTTCTTGCAAAATTGTTTTTTTGGGTTTTTTTTTTTTACTCAGAACACAAAATTACACAGAAATATATATTTTTAATTTTTCACAGAAAAACAATCTACGAAGTGTTCATTACAGCCAACACAAAGTTCCACATACAGTGGTCTGCATGTAAATGTACACAGCTTCAGTTAAAGAAATAATAATAATCATCAACAAAAAAATCAATCAATAACAAAGCAAAAGACTATGCTGCATGACAGCTTCTGTTTGGGTCAGGCCACAGCACCTCATCTACATCACATGCAAGGTTTTCTCTGGCCAAGCAGCGGGGGAAATATCGCTTAGCATGGCAAATCCAGCCATGGAAAGCATCCGCTGGAATCTCTCTACATGCATCTTCCCATAGCTTGGAGAAGGGGATTGTGTGTTTGTGGATTTCTGACCCTTTGCCCAGCCTCCCTCATTGTTAGACCGCTAATTGTAAAAATGTGTGACAGGAGTGTGAATAATAGGAATATTAATTTGACTGTTTTGAGTGGCATTGTGTTCTTTGTGAAAACAAGAAGTTTACTTCATGAAAATTGTGTCAAAATTCATGGAATTGTGTGTAGTGTTTTGAAAAAAGTGTGTTGTAGATCTGCAGTCTGATTGTAAAGCAGGAATTGTGCTTCTAGTTTAGCGGACTTGGTTCATGGAGTTGGTGCATTGGTTATATGTTGTGGTCATTGTGTCTCAGGCATCACAAATTGTGTGTAAACAATCGAGAAAAACTGTGGGGACATTTTTAAATAAAATAAGCATTTAAAAATGATTAGCATTTAGCCTTTGCAAAAGTGCAATAACAAGTGAAGCAAATGCCAGTATCTCACTTCATGTAAACAGAGACATACCAGCAGGCCGGGGTGTCTCTTTGTGTTGTTATCAGCCTTTACGACTCAGATAGCAGATGTGGAACTATGTAGGTTATAGACTTGATATTTTTTTAAAGCCTGCAGCATTAAAAATCTAGTGCAGACATGCAAAGACCCACACAGGTTAACACACCCATACCGAGAAAGCTGTCACTCAGCTGTTTATCCCGTTCTTAACAGCCCGTCTACTTTTACGTGAGAGTGGGAGTGATGTTAAGCAGCCGCTAATTCATGTTTGAGAGTTAAGGAGGCATTTAGTGGGACGCTAACGTCTAATGTACTAAGACTCGGTCTCATTCATCTCCTGGAGCAATGATCAATGTTGGTGTCGAAACCGCTGTGTTATTTAGTAATGAGACAAGGAGGATGTGGGGGATGACCACACATTGGCCTTGTGGCTATGGGGTTGACAAATATTGACACAGACAGCTGAGGACAAGCGTTAAAGAGACAAAGGGATGAGGGTGCCGATACCACTTTTTCCACCTCTGATATGACACCGTCATTGCAACCTTGAATGTAGGCCAATACCGATATCGGTTCGGTATTAATACAAATCATACACTTTTATGACATGCTTTGTCTCCACACATTCTCTATGAAGAGACATAGAGCATCCATGGGTACAATTACCTGCTTAGTCAAACCTTACAGTATTTAGTGAGGAACCAACAGGTTTGGGCACCCTTGATCATTTTCAAGATTTTCCTTTAAAAATCACTGGTTGTTGGGATCATCCATTTCAGTTAAATATACCATGTAGCAGGTCAACACAGTGATAGATGAGAAGTGAAATGAAGTTTATAGGACTTGCAGAAAGTGTGCAATAATTATTTCAACAAAAGTAGGCAAGTGCATAACTTTGGGCACCCTGACAGAAAAATGACATCAATATTTAGTACATCTTTTGCAGAAATAAACACTTCCTATAGCTTCCATTGAGGGTCTAGATCAGGGTCTCAAACATGCGGCCCGCGGGCCAAATGTGGCCCGCAGGATACTAGTTTGAGGCCCCCGCCTTGATATGAAAGTACATGTTAGTGCGGCCCGCGCAAGTTTGATAAGGATGCTGTATGGTATCATGTACCCAGAAAAAATTATTACGTTTGATTAATGTTCATGTTAAAGGTTAAATAACTGTTAATAGTTATCCTCCCTATCCGTGTGGAAGTGGTAGGTTTTTGGCTATTTAAGTTTAAAGGAAATAACTTGAACCTTTACCGTTTAGGTCGCTAGCTCTCTAGTTTGCGAGTTAGCATGTGTCTCAAGACCCTGCAGTTGCGCAATATGTTGTAAATAAAAAAAAGTATAAATGTGACTATAGTTGTGTTTTGTCATGTCTACAGGGCTCTAATAATGCTTTAATTTTAATCTGAAAAAATAATTTGTCTACCCACCAACTATATGTGGTTTCTTGAGTTTTTATTATTTGCCGTTTTATTATTATTATATTTATTTATTACTGATTAATTTTCTTTATTCTTGAGCTATAGGAGCTGTAGTTAACTATGTTATCCATTTGACCAAATGACAGCTCATGACTTTCCGTGGAACACAGGCATGAGAGTTAGTGCATAATGTTTTAGTGCATGCAAACATATTAACTGCTAAGGAATTATGAGCAGATTGCATATTTTGCAATGAGATGAGCACTATCAATTAGAACTGCATGGTCATACAGAACCAAATATATACCCCTAATGGTTGGGATTGACTGTATATGAACTAAATGAGCTTTTCAACAAAGCAATCAGATTCCGATAATGTCAGCTCAAATTAAACTTAACAGGTTTTTGAGTATTTCACATTCAGTATGACATCAATTTAACACTCACTTTTGGTGAGTATATGAAAATAGTTTGTAAAGTTGTAAATCATTACAATGACCTCAGTTTTCATCTATATACAGTATAGCTTTTTTTATATTCCAAAGTGCCAGATGTAAGTCGAAGGAGGGCAAGCTATAATTATGCGAGTGTGAGGCGGTTCATATGCATTTAACGTCACTATAAAATGATTATAGCAGATGTAACATTTTACAGTTAATGACAACCAAGTTTAGGGGACTCCTGGATAAGAGCGACACGAAAGGGCAAAGCATGCATGCCTCATGCAATACTTTCCAGATCTGCACTTTCCACCAGAGACGGTTACTCTAAATCAGAGCCATGAAAGGAGGAGGTCACCTCCTTTTATTTTTGGAGCTGAAAACCGCAATTCCACCATGAAATTGAACCTGATGAACGTGTACGCCTACATGTTGTCATTGAAATCTGCAACAATGGAAACATGATTAGAATTGTTCCTTTTGCTGTAAGAAATTAATTCACACTTACATTCATACCTATGGACAATTTTCAGTCGTCAATTAACCTAGCATGTTTTTGGAATGTGGGAGGAAACCGGAGTACCCAGAGAAAACCCAAACATGCACGGGTTGAACGTGCAAACTCCACACAGAGATGCCCGAACACAGAATCAAACCCAGGTCTTCCCGATCTCCTGACTGTGTGGCCAAGGAAAGACCAATGATTTTATTAATCACTATTTGTCAATAATAGAACAATGGCATTTCCATTTCACCAACAACTAACAATTTCAAACTATACATAGAATTGTAAATATCTCTCCAGGTCAGATCTTAAAACTGGATGAAGATGACTTGCTTGGAACTGAAAACACTACCCTCCAAAACACAATTAAGCTCCTTTAACCGCTACCGTATGTGCACACACAGAGTCGCTGGGTTTACAATCAGGCCCAGAACATAGCTGAACAACCGTCACTGCTCCATGGAGACGCAGCACAATGGGGAACTTAGTGCTGAATTAGCTTGTGTGTGAATTATTTGACATTCCTTCACAGCTCCCATTGACATCAGCGCTTGCTTGAGAAAGACTTTCAAAGTACATGAATCCTTTTACAGAGACTCTACTTTTTCCTCTTAAAGATCTCTCTGATGTTCTCTACAAGTCCGTTCCTGTTTGTTGTGGACCACAGATCAAAGAAAACTGTACGGAACAAGCCAAAACAGCACTGAAAGTTAGTTTCACCAGACAGCATTTGTTCTCTTTCTTATGGTATTTTGCTTTAAATTGTCATGAACTGTGAACGGTACCTAAATAACTGATTCAGAATCAGTGTTACTGTGATTAAAGAGTGGAGCTCAACCCATTGTAACTCAATGACTGGTCAAAAGAGAATTCATCTGTCCAACAATGGAAATAAATACATGTTGAAAGACATTCATTCATTTTCAACCACTTTTCCTCACAAGGGTTGCTGGAGCCTATCCCAGCTGTCTTCGGGCAAAGAGGCGGGGTACACCCTGGAATGGTCGCCAGCCAATCACAGGGCACATATAGACAAACAACCATTCACACTCACATTCATACCTATGGACAATTTGGAGTCGCCAATTAACCTAGCATGTTTTTGGAATGTGGGAGGAAACCGGAGAAAACCCACGCATGCACGGGGAGAACATGCAAACTCCACACAGAGATGGCTGAGGGTGGAATCGAACCCTGGTCCCCTAGCTGTGAGGTCTGCGCGCTAACCACTCGACCGCCGTGCCGCCTGTTGAAAGACAATGGAACACAAATTTTCTCCTCTTGTAAACAACTAAGGTGAAAACACAATCTGTTCTGGGACACTTCTCAACCCACATTGAATGTGAAACTTATTCACTGTACTTGCACCTACAGTACAGTTGTCCTTTGCTATATATATATATATATATATATATATATATATATATATATATATATATATATATATATATATATATATATATATATATATATATTGGGGTTCAAATATAGCTCACTCACTGTCTTCTTTCTTTTCGGTTTTTCCCTTCAGAGGTCGCCACGGCAAACCAATCTCTTCCATCCAACCCTGTATTCTGCATCTGTCTCTTTCACACCAACTACCCTCATGTCCTCCTTCATTACATCCATAAACCTCCTCATTGGTCTTCCTCTACGCCTCCTACCTGGCAGCTCTAAACGCAGCATCCTTCTACCAATATATTCACTATCTCTCCTCTGGACATGTCCCAACCATCTCAGTCTGGCCTCTCTGACTTTATCTCCAAGGCCTCTAACATGTGATGTCCATCTGATGTACTCCTTCCTGATCCTATCCATCCTGGTCACTCCCAATGAGAACCTCAGCATCCTCATTTCTGCTACGTCCAATTCTGCATCCTGTCCTTTCCTCAGTGGCACTGGTCTCTAGACCAAACAAAAGTTTTAGAACAAAATATGAATAAATAATTTTGTAGTTGACTATGACGTATTACGAGACAAGTCACATGTAGTATTCTGGTCACTACGCATTAGTAACGTTATGAGACATGACATTAGATTATATTACCTTTCACACTGCATGGAGACTGGCTACTGGCTGAGAACGAATGGAGAAAAAAAAGGTTATCCTCTCATTTTGGGCGGAAGTGGTAAGTATTTGGCGTCTTTGCCCTTCCTCCCCACTCCATTTAAAATACTTTAAGTTCAAAATAAGCAAATTGGAAAGGCTAACTAGTTAGCTCGCTAGATCCCGAAGCCTGAGCAACGTGATTATTGGGTTGTTATTTCATGTAAACAGGGCTCTAACAATGTTCAAACCCGTATTTAGAAAGCCATAACAGGGTTTCTACGCTCTATGAAAATATTTAGTTTATTCTGTCCCGCTTTGCTGAAATTCGCTTCCATGGTATTTCATTTCTATTTCGGAATTCTAAATCCATTATGCATCATTACTTCTGTCAAAAAGACATGTGTTCCACATACAACATTTAAAGGCCGTCGACCGGAGGGCTGGTTTGTGTTTGGGGACTATCCATTACACAATCTGACGGAGCAGACAAATGTGATATTTTGGGATCTCTTTCTCGAGTGAGGTCATTATGAGTGAACCAATACTGTGGTCCCATCAAGCCAATACACACACATTCACACACACACAAGGCTATTCGCTCATCGTCACACGCTCAACAGTTTCCAAGACGACTGCAAACAAACAGCCCAAGCAAGCAGTGACCCCACCCCAGCAGCAAAAAAGTAGCAAAGACAGTGAGACTAAAAAAAGTCAAAGAACGTGTGAAGGATCGAGGACATAAGGAGACAAGGACACTGCGTATGAACCACCATGTGCCGTACCGTGCAATGGCATGTGTAACGGCATGAAGATTGTGCTGTTACATAATATCCGCTACACCTAACAGTAACCCCATGAGCCTCCGTACAGTTTGGAGCATGGACACAAGACAAAGGGTCACTTTGACATCTCTTGGAACAAAAAGAGGAATAAAACAGCAGGCAGTTCTTTACCAAAGAAAAGGCCCGTTTGTTGAAGTTTCTTCCAAGGTCAGTGGGTTCCTTTAAGGCACCCACATCCACAAATTAAAGAGGATACTGGCATTTAGAAACATTTGACCACATGGGCCTTTAACTCTCTATTGTAAAGGCCAAGCAATCCGGATCAAACGGAAGCGCTGCATTCAGATGTCAAGAGTGTGGGTCTGAATGAATGAAGTACATTACATCACAAGCATTCAGTGGTTTTCTCCAGCAGTTATTGGAATTACACATTTTTTTTTTAGGCCGTGTCCCTAGTGTTATGCTTACCATGTGATTTTTTTCAGCGTTTATGCAAATATCTTCTATAACAAATAAGGCCAAAAAAACAATGCTGCTCTGAGGAAGACACTCTATTCCAGGGGTCTCAAACTCAATTTACCTGAGGGCCACCGGAGCTAGGTTCTGGGTGAAGCCGGGCCGCATCAGGTTTTCAAAAAAAAAACCAAAACGCATTTATTAAAAACTGGAAAAAAATCAAAAAATGCTTTTGCTTCTGCTATACTCTACACTTTTTCAGTACTTTGGTTCCGGTTTTCCACACCAAAATGTCTGATAAAACATTCCACTGATTTTTATTTTTCTATACACAAAATAAGATAAAAAACAAAAAACAAATTAAGAATAAAGACAATAAATCAATCAATCAGTAATAAATAAATAAAATAATAATAAATAATAATAAAACAGCAAATAAGAAAAACGTAAGAAAGCACATACTGTTGCTAGAGAAATTATTTTTTTCAGATTCAAATGTACAGTATTAACAGTTATTTAACCTTGAACAACAACATTAATGAAACTTAATAATTTTACCCAATTAGCAAGTTAGCATCGTACTCCGTTCCGTCTGGGAACAGCGTCGTAACTTTAACAACATGTTTGATGAGATGCTTTATCTTGACGTGTATTTTCCGTTTTATTCCAAATCATTTCCTGCATTTATTTGTACCCAGCGTCATAAGCCTTTAGCTTCTTTGCTAACCCAAAGCAAAACAGGACGGGGTAACAGGGTAGGGTAACAGTATGGGCGGGGCAAAATCATGCTAATTGTGTTCGGTGTGCACACTGCTTTAAGCTGTCATTTCAACATTAAACTTTGGTAGGGTCAAGGTGGGGGCCTCAAACTAGCGTCTCGCGGGCCAAATGTGGCCCGCGGGCCGCGAGTTTGAGACCAATGCTGTATTCCATCTTGGACCCATTTGTGCAGCACCATGGAACAAACGGGTGGTCCCGACAGGCTTGATTTCAACCAGGGGGGGGCTTTGAAGAGTTTTTGTTTGATTTGAAAGAAATTGTCAGCCTGTCTGTACCATGACAGGAAGCCAAAGAAGCAAGAGTTCTTCTCAGTGAGTCACTGTCCCTGCTCTGTGCTTTGACCCCTTCTATTATATCTGACCGCTCAATAACATGCTGCCAGATCTGAGGGGAAAGACTTTGCATTGGTGAGACCCTCTGTTTCCGGACCCTGACAGCCTTATGGGGGGGTTGTTACGCACATCTAAACAAAACATCCATCAACGAGAGGGAAGTGACAGCAAGCGATGCTGATGACATGTAGGAAGGTCAAGCATCTTGATGCAGAATCCTAAGGGACTCTTTGCCTCATAACAAGCACATCGAGCATCCTGGACACAAGTCCAGGGTGTGTTAGCTGTCCATCTCTGCTAAGGCAGAACCAAATAGTTGTAGATTCCAAGTCCTGCATTAGGGGAGCTACCCAATGTGTGTTTGTGCTTTAATATTTCTGCTATTTCGGGTGGAGCAAAACACATGTAAGTGGGGTCATGCTTGATAGTAACAGCAAAAACATTCATTCATTCATTCTCTACCGCTTTTCCTCGCGGGTGGTGCTGGAGCCTATCCCAGCTGTCTTCGGGCGAGAGGCGGGGTACACCCTGGACTGGTCGCCAGCCAATCACAGGGCACATAGAGACAAACAACCATTCACACTCACATTCATACCTATGCACAATTTGGAGTCACCAATTAACCTAGCATGTTTTTGGAATGTGGGAGGAAACCGGAGTACCCGGAGAAAACCCACGCATGCGCGAGGAGAACATGCAAACTCCACACAGAGATGGCCGAGGGTGGAATTGAACCCTGGTCTCCTAGCTGTGAGGTCTGTGCGCTAACCGCTCGACCGCCGTGCCGCCAAAGCAAAAACATTTAAATGAAATTAAGGACAACAATCAATACGAATACAATATTCATACACTATATCATATTTTCCGCACTATAAAAAGGTGCAAAAAAAAATGGCCAGAAGCACTGAATTGAATACCGAATGAAGTGGTTCTGCACAAATATTACATGTTTTCTATTGATTTGGTTACAAAATATGTTGACATTGTCTTTCCATAAAAATTACTTATTTTGTGCATTTAACTAAACAAACACAAAACAATAAACCGGTTTACCAGAAAATAGAAAGTCATGTTTGTTAGGGTTGCATGTTCCTTCAAAAACAGACCCGATCACACATTTGCAATGTGCTCACTATTTTTAATGTAATTATCATACATAAATGGATATATTGTAATATATCTGATATGATGTGTATGTATACATACATACATATACACTGGGTTGCATAAAATTTTTAATTCATAATATCAATTTGGCTGGCATTCCATTTTTTTCTAATGAACATAAAAATGTCTTTTGCAAAGTTTTTTCGGAAAAAAAAAATCAGAAAATGTGCAATTTCTAGTCTAATTGCCAAAACATTGACCTGGAAATGTTGAGTACAATGAACTTCTATACAGCATGATTTTCTATAGGATTATCAAAAGGGGGCCCAGACCAAAGACCAAGCTGCGACTGCTAGTCTGAAAGGAACTAGTTGTTGAGGGCAGCATCTTAGGAGAGCTGGTAAAATAATAAATGGACAAGTGTATAACAGATTATGTAGGACCAAAGTACCACTCTCAATAAATGTGAAGCATCAGCAATACTGTCTACTCTATATTACTGTTGTTGATGTTATGCTTGCTCAGCTATTAGCTAATTGTCATTAGCAAACTGTAGCTAGCTAATGTTAGCTACAGTCGAGGCAATGAGCACTAAATACCGTGAAATATGACTACAAATCATTCAAATTACAAAAACAAAACCACAAATTTGCTAGTAATATGTCATAGGAGTATAAATACCAACAAAAACATAAAGATCACCTCAGAGTTCTTGAGCTGCAGTGTTTGCCGACCTCAAATCTCCATGGCGACCATTGAACTGTTCACTACTTTATTCCACAAAAACAGATGTATGGTGGCACCAATAATCATGTATTGGAAAAATATTTTGTATGTGTTGTTTCTACATATATTGGAACACTTTTAGTATCAAAATTCAATAATTGTGTTTTTTGATGCACCCTAATATACACATATTTTTACATATATATTAGTGTGTGGAAAAAATAGTTATGGGACATCCGACATTCAAAGAAGGGGGTAAAGGCTAGGGCGTAGTTTAACCATCATTTCCTGAATGTATCTGTTTTTCATCCTTATCAATATTATGCGGTGGTTCCCTGAGTGACGACCCTGCACATGTTTGCGCGTGTGTATGTGTGAGAGTGAGCATAAAGGAAGGACAGGCTTCCTGTCAGGAAGTGGGGTCCAGTAGAGGGACAGTGACTCAATGCCAGAAGTCACAACTTTCTGCTGAAGCCAGGGTGTGCGGGACGGTGTGAATGTGTGGGTGTCCTTTTTGATTGGAAATTCATTCATAAGCAATTGCTCTCTAAATGCTGAGTGTGCATCTTTGTATTGGCAGTAAATGTGAAGACTTCAAGCTAAACTGATGTTTTCATTCATGATGTCCACAAAAGGCATCATTTCACTTGAACCTGAAAAAAAGGGCAATTATCAGCATTTCTACTGGGCCTCAATCTCCATGGCAACCACATAATAACGAGACCACCAAAGAAGAGACCTTTCTTCCACTCATGTCCCTCTCTCCCTCTCCTTTCATATCTTTTTTAATCGTTTGATAAATTTATATATCCACTATCATGACAGATCTATGTGTTAATAAATACTAAAAAGTAAAAAAATACTAAAATTTGTTTTTAAAGCCCCTTTTTGTCCCACGGGAACGCTACAAGAAAGTGGATATTATGTCATCGTGTAGCGACGAACTTTTTCAAGTGTCACGGAACAACTCTAATTATTCTAATTGTGTCCTTTTCCTCAAACACTATTTGCGTGGGGTTGTTTGATGAACATTAATTAATGGTTTAATTTTATTTGAACACGCGTACAAGTTGCATACAATACATAATTCAAATCCACAGTGCCACATGTCCCAAAGGAGTTTGTCAGTTTTATACTCACATGTATTCTTAGTTTAATCATTATCTAATCGAGGTATTACTTAACATGGAGTATATTGTGTATTTTTTGGTCTCTTCCTATTTCCAGTAAACATGTACTCCTTGTAAACATGTGATGTTTACAAATGTAACAAATGTAACCTTTATGATTATGATTTATGACAATGCATTTTTTCCCGGATATGGGAATGATGAGAGTATATTTCGTCATTATCCATATTGGCGTTTAAAGAAAATACTCATTATGTACTCACTCGTCATGCTCTGTGATTGGCTAGTGACAGACAGCAACTTTATATCTAAAGTTACTTGGTAAACAAGGGCACAAGGGCGGCATCAAGCATTCTGCATGTATGTCAGGCATAAGCGGGCTAAAATATTACACCCCCTTCAATATGTTGCGGTATGCACCTTGCAAATCTTAAACTTGTTTCATAGAATACACTGTGTTTTTAACAAGACAGCGGGCGCAGTCATGCATCAGTCACTTTTTCATCTGCTTGATATAAAGTCAGTTGGAAAAACTGCTTAAATAAATATAATAATAATAATAATAAAACAGCAAATAATAAAAACTTAAGAAACCACATATAGTTGGTGGGTAGACAAATTATTTTTTTCAGATTAAAATGAACAAAGCATTATTAGAGCCCTGTAGACATGACAAAACACGACTATAGTCACATTTATACTTTTTTTATTTACAACATATTGCGCAACTGCAGGGTCTTGAGACACATGCTCGCAAACTGGAGATCTAGCGACATAAACGGTAGCCTCCAAGTTATTTCCTTTAAACTTAAATAACCAAAAACTTACCACTTCCACACGGATAGGGAGGATAACTATTAACAGTTATTTAACCTTTAACATGAACATTAATCAAACGTAATAATTTTTTCTGGGTACATGATACCATACAGCATCCATATCAAACTTGCGCGGGCCGCACTCACATTAAATTTTCATATCAAGGCGGGGGCCTCAAACTAGTGTCCTGCGGGCCACATTTGGCCCGCGGGCCGCGTGTTTGAGACCCCTGGTTTAATGTGATCAAATCAACTCCAAGTCCCCAGAGCTCAGGGTTCTCAATAGTGCCATCTCTGGGAGGGGAATGTGCTCCTGCCACAAATGGAGGAGTTCAAGTACCTTAGGACCTACCTAAGTGAGGGAAGAATGGACCGTGAGGGCCACAGGTGGATGTTGTGGTGTCTATAGTAATACGGACTCTGCATCACTCCGTTGTGGTAAAGAGGGAGCTGAGTCAAAAGGCACATAGCTCTCAATTTAACAGCCAATCATGACCTTTGTGGTAGGGAATAACCAAAATTAAAAGTTTTCTCCTATAGATGGCTACGCTCTCTCCTTTGAGAAACTCATTCAACTGGGTGGACGTCTGAGTGTTTTTCTACACTTTGAATCAGTTTATTAAAGGTGTGGTGCTTTATTTGTCACCTCGGAGGTGACTAACAAATGTTCGGTTTACCATGTCATGTTTATGCAAAAGTAGAAGTTGTACACATAGCCAAAATCAAATGTATGCTAACACTAACCTGGTGGACTTGAACTCTGTATAAACTCACTAGCACACCCACCTCAAGCAAAGAGGAGTGTTCTCTCTCTCTCTTTGTTTGATCCAATAGAGAACCAACACAGAAAGATGCAGAGTGAAGCCTCTTGTCATCCAGCCTGTGTGGTAAGGAGAGAGGAGAAAAAATGGAATTATTGACTTAATAGTTATTTTTTGTTTGATTAATCAATTTATTGATTGGCCTGACAGGCCAAAGTAGGAGAGTTCACTCTGATACATTTTTCAGCTGTGTGTGACGATATCCTAGCAATGCATCATCAAGTCATCAAGTCAGACCCGCTTTCTCTTTCTCCCTTCCCTCCCCATGGTCTCATTACAATCTGCTTCTTAGATACGTACGGAGAGTTGATGGAAGGATCTGCCTGTTTTCTCAGTAATGACGCAACATTCTGAGCAAGGAGGTGGAATGTACAGTACGTTGACTCAACTGATATTCTTCAAGGTTGATTTACAAGGTAGCTGATGGAGGATACAGACTCCTCTAAAAACCAAAGCTGAACATTCATTTCCCGTTTAAGACCTCACTTCTGTTTAACCAATCATGGCAAACGCCCACTGTGACACTGGGCTGCTCTCAGATCTGGTGTTTAAAAATGAACTGGGGATTGTTGCACAGAAAAAAAAAATGATGGAAGATTTACAGCCGGTGGGCGATGTAAATAATCTACCATGGTGCATATGGGTTCCCTTTATAAAAAAAAGGCAAAAATAATAAATGGTTTACCCAGGAGACACACAAAAAAAATTAAATAAAATTAAAAAAAATAAATAAAGAGTACCACAAATAAAGAAACACTTCCTGCAGTTCCAAAGTATGGGTCTGATTAAAAAAAATAAAATAAAAAATAAAAAACAACCCTGAACTGAATCATTTAATCCTCTACCCATCTGTCTTCATTTCTTCCCCCCATCTGCCTGTTCACTTTCAGTTTCATCTGTGGACAAAGAAGGAAGGACAGTGCAGCATCCTGGCAACTTGCCACTCAGCTTGGGCGGAAAAATAAACAAGCGTCCCAAGTGTTCTCAAGGAATTTTAATGACTTCCATAAGTTCAGTCCATTTACCTGCCAGACCACAGCCAGCACGAGACAAGCAATGGACTATTATCATTGCACTGATGAGGAACATTGGAGATCAAAGCCAATATTAAGGCTTTGAAGAAGGAAGCCGCAAAAAAAGGAGTTTTCTCACACACGCCAATGAACCTGTAATAATACGGTGTAAACTTTTAAATGTCAACTTTTGTTTCCAACAAAAAAACACACACAATAAACGTGACGACCACCAGAGAAACCTTTTGTTTCTGCTTTGTGGTTATGATGGTCCAAAGACAGACTGTTGGTTTTTACACATTGAAAGTATACTCTCAGCATAAAACTGCACAAATGATTTCAGCTCAAATCACCTGTTGGTCCAAGATTGTGGTTTGCAGTTGTGTTTTATCGGACTGTGTTGTATCATAAAATTATGAATGAAGTGATGAATTGAGTGATGACTAAATTGAGTGGTGCATTAAACCATTAATAGATCATGCCGGACTTGGCCACAATCCCGCCTCTCTCTGCTGGCCTGCACTCAAAAAGTACATTCGTGCTTTGGCACATTTGCTTGTCCCTGAAATTTCTCTGACTTTGTTGAATATTAGTTAAATTAGATACAAGAGGAGCAATCACAGGTATTAAAGGATATGTTTATTCTGCTACATTACAACATTGGGAGTGACCAGGATAGATAAGATCAGGAAGGAGTACATCAGATGGACATCATATGTTAGAAACCTTGGCGATAAAGTCAGAGAAGCCAGACTGAGATGGTTGGGACATGTCCAGAGGAGAGATAGTGAATATATTGGTAGAAGGATGCTGCGTTTAGTGCCAGGTAGGAGGCGTAGAGGAAGACCAAAGAGGAGGTTTATGGATGTAGTGAAGGAGGACATGAGGGTAGAGAGACAGATGCAGAAGACAGGGTTGGATGGAGTAGATTGATTTGCTGTGGCGACCTCTGAAGAGACAACCCAAAGAGAAAGAAGATTACATTCTCACTTAATATGTGGATTACTGTCTCCCTTATTGTAGTCCTTCAGAATATTTATTTAGTGCTAAATTAGACTTTAAATTATTTAAATTATTTAATTTTAAATTAGACTTTATTATGTACAGTTCCCGGGGGAGTGACCGTCCTATGTATTTCACTCTCCAATGATTTGGATTCTTTGTATTTGACTTTTATTATGAATTGTGTCTGCTATTAAAGAATCTGCTTTGAGTACTCGCAGATTAGGATATTCTATGAATTGTGCCAGGGCCCGGGACCACCTCGTCCGATCGTGCCAAAAGGAGGAAATGGTGCCGCACCTGGGTGTAACTGAGTGCGGTAACACTACCCAAACATTCCGTATTTAAGTATTAAGTGGACCCAGAAACGCAATAATTGCCCTGGTGTGAGTACAACCTGGGTAGAAATACAGCATGTCTGAACCGTTAAGCCTTTCAGTGCGGCCTGCTGGAAATTTCCATGTGAAACCTTAAATGATAATTATATTAGCTTTAAAACCTTTAACATTGAAACAGTCGTCAGCAATAGACTATGCAATACTATTTTTCAAATTACCACAAGTAGTACAATGTATAATAATGGTTTCTCAAGTTAGGGTCTGTGCTTTCTAGTGATATACCGGTCACTAAGGTAATCATACTGTACATCAGGGGTCTCAAACACGTGGCCAGCAGGCCAAATGTGGCCCGCAGAAAATCTACTTCTATTTCCGTCTAAAAAAAATGTGTGTTTGAGAACCCCAGTTTGCAGTGATTAGTAGTAGTAGTTACCGTCAGGTGTGAAAACCTTTCAACCCCTGTTACGAGTGCGTTTTATTGAGGCCATGACCCACAGAATGTAAAGCGGAACCTTTGTCACCTCGAGCTGGATGCAAGTCTCTGTTGAGGGCCATAGCAGCACCGTAAATCTTTGGAGTTGCATGTCAGAACAAATATTGAAACCAATTTGAGAGAGTTAGACAAATAGCCAGTTGTGTGGCTGCTATGTTTAGTAGGTACTTTGATGGCTTATGGCCCAATGCACTACCTAGAACAGTGGTCTCAAACACGCGGCCCGCGGGCCAAATGTGGCCCGCAGGACACTAGTTTGAGGCCCCCGCCTTGATATGAAAGTTTAATGTTAGTACGGCCCGTGCAAGTTTGATATGGATGCTGTATGGTATCATGTACCCAGAAAAAATTATTACGTTTGATTAATGTTCATGTTAAAGGTTAAATAACTGTTAATAGTTATCCTCCCTATCCGTGTGGAAGTGGTAAGTTTTTGGCTATTTAAGTTTAAAGGAAATAACTTGAAGGCTACCGTTTAGGTCGCGAGCTCTCTAGTTTGCGAGTTAGCATGTGTCACAAGACCCTGCAGTTGCGCAATATGTTGTAAATAAAAAAAAAGTATAAATGTGACTAAAGTCGTGTTTTGTCATGTCTACAGGGCTCTAATAATGCTTTGTTCATTTTAATCTGAAAAAAATAATTTGTCTACCCACCAACTATATGCGGTTTCTTAAGTTTTTATTATTTGCCGTTTTATTATTATTATTATTATATTTATTACTGATTGATTTTCTTTATTCTTGATTTGTTTATTTATTTTCATCTTATTTTGTGCAGAAAAATAAAAATGAAGATATTTGAGAACAGTGGAATGTTTTATCAGAGCTTTTATTGTAGAAAATCGGAACCAAAGCACTGAAAAAGTTTGTATATTTTTCTGTTTTTAATAAATGTGTTTTTTTTTTGGAAAACCTGATGCGGCCCAGCCTTGCCCAGACCCTAGCTCCAGCGGCCCCCAGGTAAATTGAGTTTGAGACCCCTGAAAATCAGCCCAATAGTTATTGCACAACAGCTAGGGATCAGTGTCTCTGATGTAATCCTGATGTTCTACTGCAAATCAATTCATATCAACAGTGTTGCTAAATGCCTGCTTCATAAACTCTTTATTAACACAAAAGCTGCTTCACATCTGTGCCTTTGTTCTCCGGGCCCACCGTCATTAGCTGTGCATTATGAAATCAGACGATTCGTTTCACTGCACATGTGTCAGCGGTGTGGGGGAACACCCAGCCCATTGGCATGGGCCACTGTTTAGATTTCTCATCTCTTAGGTTATGTTATTCTGTTTCGGGACCAGATGCACAGGAAATGACGACACAGAGAGAAAACAACAGATGAATTCTGCATTCTCATTGACTTTTATGTTCCTTTATGTCCGTAACACTATGCAGACCTAATCACGTCTGTAACCCATTTTTCCTAATATGATAGAGACAATGATAGAAAAGCGCAGATGCACAAAAAAATTATTTTGGTTGTAGCAAAAAATCCAAAACTAACTAGCTGCTATCAGTACTTCAACTCCATTGAAGTTTATTTATGGGTGAAACTGGATTGTCTGCTTTCAAAAAAAAAAAAACTTGCATGTTTAAGTAGAGACTATGTACAGTGAAATAAGACTATATACAGCAAGTACAGAGAGTACAGACTATGTACAGTGAAATGGGTAGATATTATGTAGACCATGTAGTATGCGTATTTGCTCACGCTTAAGTCAAGATCCGAAAAAAGATGATGTTCCACCCTTTTTCTACACCTGAAGCAAGTCAACGTAACAAGTCATGTAACACCTCGCTGCAAATCCCAGCACACATCCGGAACAAGCTGATCATTTGTCAATGGTAGTTTTAGATTGTGACTCTCTCCTCTACTTAGCCACATTCCAGACACACAGTTGTTTGTACAGGCAGGGATCGGTACATTTGCACATTACCATGAATCACCAAATGTACTACCTTGGTACTCACGTACCAGACCCAAGCACTTCAATTTTGAATCGTGTTTGGCGCACACAATGGTTCAAGAGTCTTGAACCAGTCATGATGTGCTACAGTTAACCTCGGATATATCGGACTCAGATATATCGAAAATTCGCTCACAACGGACAGATAAAAAAGAACCGATTTTTCTGTAATGCATTTCCAATAAAAATTCATTGCATATATCGGATTTTTTATAACGGATTTCGCCTATTTGGGACAAAATCTCCAGTCCCGTTCCAATGCATTTCCATTAAATTTCCCTCGCATATATCGGATGGCCGCATCGTGGCGCTCCGATTCGCCGAATTGTCACAGGCCACTATACGACGTCATTTGCAGCGTTTGCAGCGTTGCCTGCGTGTCCAGGTACATTGGAAACATA
The DNA here is from genome assembly GCF_030265055.1 of Doryrhamphus excisus. Classification (NCBI taxonomy): domain Eukaryota; kingdom Metazoa; phylum Chordata; class Actinopteri; order Syngnathiformes; family Syngnathidae; genus Doryrhamphus; species Doryrhamphus excisus. Next base: position 4,650,737 of record NC_080466.1, on the reverse strand, counting down.
GTCAAGGAAGTGCCTTTTTATAACAGATAAAATCCGATTTACACATATACCGGATATAAATCCGATATATGCGTAAAACGGACATTTTCCGGTATATGCATATAACGGATTTCGCTTATATCGGACAAAACCAGTGGGAACAATTGAATCCAATATATCCAAGGTTTACTGTATACGTATATATATATATATCACTATATTGACAGTTACTATGGTACCCATTATGTCATTGTATGGTCATATCACCTCGTACTTTGGTACGAGGTGCATTATTTAAAAAAAAAAAAAAAAAAACCTTAAAGTGTATTATGAAAAGCAGGAAGTGAACAAATGTAACAGTTACTGATTGTAAAAGTACCAGATGGAGGGGTAGGAATTAATAAGCTTTTCTTCTTCCTACTCCTTTTGGACATGTGGAACTGTGAACTGATTATGTGATGCATTCAATTGTAATCTGATGCATGTTCAAATGAAATAAAACCATTACCATTACAATTTACACGTCACCAAACAAACCACACTAGCAGACACACTCAAGTGTCGAAAAACTCGATAAACAACTTTACAATAGACGATTCTCTTTTGTTTACACTTCGAACAGAATCTGTTCTAGAACAACTATAAACAAAACGATGCATTTCCAAAGATGATGAAACCAATTTTGGTTTACAAGCTCAAGATTATCTTGCATACACATTACTAATTAACTAAACAGGAGGAGTCAGAACTCTGTAATCACAACCAGCCACTCTCTTAACACAAGTTCAGCAAAACCTTCCTATGAACTCTGACCTGACCAGAAGTTTAATCTTCAAGGATTGAGACTCCTAGTTAGTCTGGTTTCAAAAGACAAAAGCTATAACTCAGCATTGTGAATGTTGTGTGAAGCCTGTGGTTGAATGTGACTACTGGTTTGGTATAATTAGGTCACTGAAATCGGCATTTAGATAATTGACTAATTATCAATATAAACATATTTTTTAAATAAAAAAATTCAATCAGAACAAGAATGGAAAACTGACAAAAATAAACTTCTGAACAACTGAAAGGGACGGAACAACTTAAAGTATGCGGTATAATTAGGTCACCGAAATCGGCATTTAGACAATTGACTAATTGACTCATTTCAACATTAAACTTTGGTATCAAGGTGGGGGCCTCAAACTAGCGTCTCGCGGGACGCATTTGGCCCACGGGCCGCAAGTTTGAGACCCCTGATGTACATGATGCCACTAAAGACACCATCCAGAAGCTAAGAATATTTATTGTAAGTATTTATACAGTGAAAATGAAAGGAAACAGATCAAATTTGGTGATTGACCCGAAATTTTCTGCTTGCACTGCAACAAAAATTAGGGGCCACTGTGCTCCTAGTTAAAAAAAAAAGTTAGTTTGGAGCCCTGAAAATTGGAAGAATGAAAGACACAGATGAAAAGACATTGACAAAAGCATGTGTGTATAACCCCACCCCATGCTGTGTGTGTGTGTGTGTGTGTGTGTGTGTGTGAGACCTACAGAAAATCCAGAAGTTTTAGCACTTGCTTCACATGATGTGAGGAATTAAACACAGGTGATAGCTCAACTCTTATCAATGGGGCCTAGTCCTTCATCTGCAAACTACGAACACATGTAACACCCTCTCTCTGAACACATTCACGATCCACTCACTAAGTATGCTGACACTTGAGAGGGCGGCATCTCTCTTGTGCACACAGAAAGACATTCGGGGCCCATTCACATGATCTCCCCATTCTATTCTATTCTGTGTAGTAGAAAAGGTCTTTTTTTTAAAAAAAAAAAAAAAGGAAGGGGGGTTCTGTAATTCCATTTACCATGACGGAGCCTTCAAGTGGCCACAGTGGAATGTCCACCTCGGCTTATTATCAGAGTTTTTAAGTTCAGTTTCTCAGAAATCTCTAGTTTTAGTACATAGGATAAAATTGTGCACACTTCCCTAGCACTGGCAGCTCTGGGAAATGTCACAAGTGCACAGAATCAATAAGAATGGAGGGCAGTGAGATAACAGCCTTGGTGGAGGAGAACACTGCGGTCATTATGTACAGAACACAAACCAGGCAAATCATCAGCTACTAGTACTACTATTGTGAAGAAGGGAAAAGGACGACAAACCTTTTGGTTAACAAAAAAGCAAATTGCAGCGTGCCTCAGAATCTTCCTCTCGGAGCAGGAGGATGTGATCCACCTGCACTGCAGTGAAGTCGTATGCCAGCACTGCTGTTGCCTTTCTTTTTCCACTCAAAACACTTCTTCCATTCCAGCCCAGCAATGCAAAACTATTGCCCTCCTCCTATCTGCCCCGGTGCTCTTCTGTCTGACTGTAAGCAGAAAATAGATCTGCCTTATCTGGTTTTACAGTGCAGAGCAAATGCACAGTTAGAGCTGCAGAGGACGAGCCAGCATGTTGTCAAGTACTGGACACTAGTACTGGAAGGGGGGGGTCGTTGTCCGGGAGAAGACAGGAAATGGGGAGGGGCATAGAAGGCAATCTGGAATCAAAACACTTCTCGAAAACAAACCCACATTTTAAATTTACTTTAAATATTTTGCTTTTTTCACAACCATTTAAACTCCTGAGACCGAGCTACCACAATCACAACAATTAGAGGGTATTTTTAAGTTAAAGGTCTAAAATAAATCATTAAACTAAGTCATCCATTGAACGCCATCTTAATAGAATAAATTACTTTTATCATTAGCCTCTTTCAACCAAGCTGTACAGTCCAATACCGTAAGTCAGTTGGTAGCATTTTTTTCACATTTTTTGTGCGTATCAAATGGAATGAAATGGTACAGCTGTCTCAATTCTCTTTTGTGTCACTAAAAGATGTGGGAAATACAACAAAAACAAGGCTAACCTTGAAAGAAAGCTTGTTCCTTCCTGTCAGACTAAACTATTTCATGTTTCCTTCACCTCTTCTGTACAAAGCCATTGTTGGTCAGACACAGAGAGTCCTTGATAAGTTTATTTTTTTTATTATCTTTTTTACAAAAACAACCTTTAAAATGTTCTCTTCGGCTCATCCCATTAACCATTTTATAATGTTTAATGTCACTCCGCCCTAGAAATGTAACCAAAATACACAGTTTTTTAACTTCACAAACTCATATACACTTGTTGTGAGCTGGCATTGCTTTAGTCAGAAGTATTACGGTACTTTTTCGACCCTCTGTATTGAGTTGTGATCTCCTATAGAGCAGCTCCACACAATAACCAGCACAGAAAACTTTTCAGATTTTGCAGAATCTGCACCTATTCCAACTGTATTTCCTTTGATTTGTGCTTCCTGGTCTGTTTTAATTTATTTCACCCATGACCCGCCTCCGGGCATGCCCACTTTGCTGTGATTGGTCACACGCACAAAGTGTTTCCTAACTCTGAACCATATAAGGAAGTCTGCCCCTTTTGAAACCGAGTGTTTTGAGCCATCCAAAACTTATTTCAGGTCTCACTTCCTAATGCGCAAACCTCATTATCTGAAAGTTTGTCATCATTTAACACGAGAATAGAACATTCTAACTACATTTATAGGTCAGAAAAGTGAAAAAAGGATATTGGGTCCCCTTTAATACAAAAGTTAGAGGAAATCTCAAATTACCATGTGATGTGTAAGGTAACACTGTCGTCCGCTGATACTTCACGGCTTGAAAATCACTCCCTCACTCGATCATGGTTTTTCAAAAAATTTCCATTTTACTTCACACTCAAGGCTTCCACACATGCACTGACAGCCACACAATACCAATGTACACATCAGTCGTTATATTACATTGTCAGCCCCTTTCAGTCTAGTAATGGTAAAAACAAGTAACAACACAGGCGACATTTGCACTGCAGGCTATTTTGGATTTGCTTATATGTGACCAGTATTGGTATCAGATCGGTATTGTCAATACCTGCCTGAAATTCAGAGCTATCGCACATCACTGGAGCACATACTGCTACAATCTTTACTTCCGTAAACACACAGTCAGTACAATTGATAAAAGTTATATGATGACAGCAGTTGGACACTGGAACAGATCATTTCTGTGTCCATGATTTCCTATTCAAAATCTCAACAATCTGGAGGTTGATTAACGACCCCAAAGTCGTAGTGTTTGAACTAAGAAGCTTAATGTAATAACTTGCCGTTTGTGCACCAGTAAACCTGAAATGTATTATTTTGGAATATGACAGCTAGTAGGTAAAAACCTTATCATTACTGCTGAATAGCATGGAAACAAACCAGGCAGTAATTGTTGGGGGGCAGAAAAAGCAAGTGAGCCAGCTGAGCATGAATCAATTCACAATCAATTATTCAAGCCCAAAGTGTGGGATTATGTGGAGACAAAGTCCAGCCGCTACTGCTCAGTCTTAAAGTGGGGAAGGGATTGCCTGCTTGCTCGGGTTTTTGGTGTGGCAGATGTGCTTTCATCTTTTTCAATTAATCCTTTGCCAGGACTATAAGAAGATGCATCTAATTATGAGACCGTTTATCAAAGCGACATTGGCTGCAGAACTCTCTCTTTGGGTCTGTGTAGATCAGCGGTCTCAAACACGCGGCCCGCGGGCCAAATGCGGCTCGCAGGACACTAGTTTGAGGCCCCCGCCTTGATATGAAAGTTGAATGTTAGTGCGGCCCGCGCAAGTTTGATATGGATGCTGTATGGTATCATGTACCCAGAAAAAATTATTACGTTTGATTAATGTTCATGTTAAAGGTTAAATAACAGTTAATAGTTATCCTCCCTATCCGTATGGAAGTGGTAAGTTTTTGGCTATTTAAGTTTAAAGGAAATAACTTGGAGGCTACCGTTTAGGTCGCTAGCTCTCTAGTTTGCGAGTTAGCATGTGTCTCAAGACCCTGCAGTTGCGCAATATGTTGTGTTAAATAAATATGTTAAATAAAAAGAGTATAAATGTGACTATAGTCGTGTTTTGTCATGTCTACAGGGCTCTAATAATGCTTTGTTCATTATAATCTGAAAAAAATAATTTGGCTTTTGACTATATGTGGTTTCTTAGGTTTGTATTATTTGATGTTTTATTATTATATTTATTTATTTATTACTGATTGATTGATTTTCTTTATTCTCGATTTGTTTATTTATTTTCCAACTTATTTTGTGTAGAAAAATAAAAAGTAAGATATTTGAGAACAGTGGAATGTTTCATCAGAGCTTTTCTTGTAGAAAATTGGAACCAAAGCAAAGTTTTTTTTATTTTGTTGTTTTTAATAAATGCGTTTTTTGATGCGGCCCAGTCTCACCCAGACCCGAGCTCCAGTTGCCCCCAAGTAAATTGAGTTTGAGACCCCTGGTGTAGATCAACAACAGGGGTGGTTAACATCTCATCATGGAGCAAAGTATGAGAATTCAATGTGCATAAGTAGGTCACAGATGCTATTAGTGAATATGCATAGGATCCTGATTGTGCATGAAGCATGTTCAACAATATATCAGCCAAGCTAATCGTAATTCCTCTTCTTAGTCGCCCCTCAAGAACTACATACCTGTCCCAAAATAAAGCACCTCTGTCAGGCAGGCACCCATACTAGCTGGAGCTGGATGCCTAGTCTAACATTAGCACACGTTTAAGGCCAATGTGCAGAAGGTCCAAGCCATCTCTGTGGGTTAAAAAGGGATGTGCATCTGGATTATTTATGACAGCCAGACAGCTCGTCATGCATGTCTGCAATGCCTCCTCGAGGAGAGAACGAACACTGAGCAGTGTTGTTTGAAAATACACTCAGCAATAATAATAAGCGTGCAAGATCACCGCATAAACAGATTTCACCATTCATTAACAAATCATAACATGCTTGAGATGGAAGAATTCTTCAATTCAAAATTTCTCAACAACTACATGCAGGTTTGTATTAGCTCATCTTACAGTTTACAGATATAACAACCACAATATGTATCATGAATATGCATATAGTGAAACTGGGATATGATACATTGAGCAATTTGTTGTTTTCCATGTAAAAATAGTGACAAAAAGTCACAATCATATTTATTTATTTAACAACCATTACAATACACTCATATGTGACTTTACTCATTTGTATAGACCAGTCATTATTTGCACTATGACCCATTTATCATTGCACTAAAATTAATATATCTGCTCCTGCATATGCTCCTGTGCAATACTATGTGTATATTTTGGATATCTTGTATATATCTTGTCAAATTGTCTTTTTTACTCTTTTTTTAAACTTGACTACTGCACTGAAAGGAGAAGCTCTCCAATCTCGTTGTACATCTTGTATAATGACAATAAAGGCCATTCCATTCCAGATGCCATAATTTGGACAAAATGCCAGCATCAAGTATGGTACTGATTGAGGAATACATATGTCATTCATATTGAATTAATTGAATTAACCTTTCCAGACATGTATGTTAAATGAAAATACTAGGAAAGCTGGGATCACAATGGAAATCAATATCATCGCCCTCTTGAAATAATGGTGTACCCCGTCGCTCACTACAGCCCCCCCCAATAAACCTAAACATCATTGTGAGTAAATTAATTAAAACAAAAAATATTGGTGATGCTACATTTTTTTTTGTCAACTGAAAACCAAAGGCAAGAATCTATTCCAGTAAGGGAGTGGGCATGGAAGTGGGGGTTGTCTCTTTAATTCCCCATGTTGACTGTAACCTCATGTGACAGAAGCAAACCTGGCGCTTCATGTAATGAGTCCACGTCTGGCACAAGGTCAGGAGGAGCTCATTAGGGTTTAAATGCACACTCTGACAGGGACTCTAATCAAATTACCACCATGTGATAGCACATTTAAGCCAAGAATAACTTTGGTCTTCATGCTGAAGACATGAACAAAGCTTCACTACCTAATCCCTGATTCATGACTGCAAAGCATACATACAGTATTGTTTTGTGAATGTAATATTCATTTAACTATGTTTTTTATACTTTCAATTTCTTCTACATAGAACCTCACAATAACCACTTCCCAGTATGATTCCATTGCGGAATGCCGGCTCCATTAATGTTGGCACTTTTAGAAGCTGTTTATGGTATCCCACTAAGAAACAGTAGATAGTGGTTTGTTCACCGTACAGGAGGTTATTTTTGGTTTATTTTTACAATACTCAAGGCAGGGCTCTCAAACTTAATTTACCTGGGGGCCACTGGAGCTAGGGTCTGGGTGAGACTGGGCCGCATCAGGTTTTACAAAAAAAACAACAAAAAAAAGGAAAAATTAATAAACTTTGCTTTGGTTCTGATTTTCTACAAGAAAAGCTCTGATAAAAAATGCACTGTTATCAAATATCTTACTTTTCTACACAAAATAAGATGATAAATAAATAAACAAATAAAAAATAAAGAAAATCAATCAATCAGTAATTAATTCATTCATTTTCTACCGCTTTTTCCTCACGAGGGTCGCGGGGGGTGCTGGAGCCTATCCCAGCTGTCTTCGGGCGAGAGGCGGGGTACACCCTGGACTGGTGGCCAGCCAATCACAGGGCACATATAGACAAACAACCATTCACACTCACATTCATACCTATGGACAATTTGGAGTCGCCAATTAACCTAGCATGTTTTTGGAATGTGGGAGGAAACCGGAGTACCCGGAGAAAACCCACACAGGCACGGGGAGAACATGCAAACTCCACACAGAACTGGCCGAGGGCGGAATTGAACCCTGGTCTCCTAGCTGTAACCACTCGACCACCGTGCCGCCTCAATCAGTAATAAGTAAATATAATAATAATAATAATAATAAAACGGCAAATAATAAAAACTTAAGAAAGCATATATAGTTGGTGGGTAGACAAATTATTTTTTTCAGATTAAAATGAACAAAGCATTATTAGAGCCCTGTAGACATGACAAAACACGACTATAGTCACATTTATACTCTTTTTATTTACAACATATTGCGCAACTGCAGGGTCTTGAGACACATGCTAACTCGCAAACTAGAGAGCTAGCGACCTAAACGGTAGCCTTCAAGTCATTTCCTTTAAACTTAAATAGCCAAAAACTTACCACTTCCACACGGATAGGGAGGATAACTATTAACAGTTATTTAACCTTTAACATGAACATTAATCAAACATAATAATTTTTTCTGGGTACATGATACCATACAGCATCCATATCAAACTTGCGCGGGCCGCAACATTAAACATTCATATCAAGGCAGGGGCCTCAAACTAGTGTCCGCGGGCCACCGCGGGTTTGAGACTGACTTAAGGTATTCTTGGGATCTTTTGTGTCAGTTGGTCGAGACGTTTAAAGATGATGCAGATGTAGTTTGCCCGTGTATACACTAGGTAGAGCAATAACATTAATTGTGCTTCCATGCACTTGCATATTAAAGTGTAAGAGAACACCAATAATATTTTTGGGATCATGCATTTCTGGTTTTAGGAAAATAAATAGCAAAAAAAAATCATCCAGTTGGCTTAATGGAACCCTTTAAAAAGAAAAAAAAAACTTGCTGTGTTGACCAGTGTCAGGTCATTTATCTGCTGCTGCTGACTAGTGCTCTCTTTGCTGTCTGTCACTTTTCAATTTGTGACACGAGGAGGCACTAATGAATAAGCTAACTGAGCTGGACATAACTGTGCAGTGCTTCCCTAACTGTTGGCATGCATGTGCAGAACTTATGAGTGTGTGTGTGAATTTCAACACAACTTATTTTGCACAATTCTGTTGTGGTTGGTTCTTCTGCAATTTGTGCTGTAACCACAATGAGCAATCTCGGTGAAAGGGAATGTGTGGCAGTTGTAAGAAGACATACGGTCTACACAGTTTGGTTTTGTTCACAGGCTGTATCAGTACTGTACTGTACCTATAGTCGTGTGGAAGTCTTGGCATCCTTCCTGATTTCTTTGATTTTCACTTAAATGTTTCAGATCACCAAATTGAAGTAGTCAATTACAACTCAACAGCAAATACCATTTAATTTTTTTTTTATTATTAAAAAGGGAGAAAAAAAATCCAAAGCTACATGCCCTATATGAAAAAGTAATTGCGCCCTCTGTTAAAACAACTCTGGGACTGGTTAAAAAGCGATTTCTACAGCTTTGGGACTCCAGCCAACCACAGTGAGAGCCATTATCCACAAATTAAAAAATATGGAACAGTGGTGAACCTCCCCAGGAGTGGCCACCTAACCAAAATGACTCCAAGAATGCAGTGAAAACTCATCCAGGAGATCACAAAAGACCCCACAACACACTTGCCTCAGTGAAGGTCAGTGTTCATGGCTCCATCATAAGAAAGAAACTGGGCAAAAACAGGCCTGCAGGGCAGAGTTTCAAGATGTGAAACCGAATTAAGGCTCTTCTCAATTTTGCCAGAAAATATCTTGACCGGTTTGATGAGACAAAGGTAGAACTTTTCGGAAGGTGAGTGCCCCTTTACATCTGGCCTAAGAGCAACACTTCAGAAAGCGCATACCAACAGTAAAATATGGTGGTGGTAGTGTGATGGTCCTGGGCTGTTGCTGCTTCAGGACCTGGAAGACTTGCTGTGTGATAAATGGAACCATGAATTCTGCTCTCTACCAAAAAAAATCCTGAAGGGGAATGTCCGGCCATCTATCCGTGACTTCAAGCTGAAACCAACTTAGGTTCTGCTGCAGGACAATGAAACAAAGCACACCCTGATCCTGATCCAATTGAGGTGCAGTGCCATGACCTTTAAAAGGTGGTTGTCCCAGACTAAAATTTTAATTTGTTTGATGATCTGAAACATTTAAGTGTGATAAACATGCAAAAACAATAAATCAGGAAGTGTGCAAACTATTATTCACACCACTGTAAAAGAATAAGTGTTGCCTCATGATGTCTTTATGAGTTTGTGCTCAACATGTGAATAAATGCGCCCCCTTTCCGTGTGACGTGACTCTGGATGAAGGAAGAAAACATTACCGAAAGTCACGTAACAGATGAACAACACAACAGGCACACCTCCTCAGACTAAGGTTTGGGCTCATGACTCAACCGAATACAAATTATCCATCAAGGAAACACCCGGTGTGAAAGGCTTCACCCTTTTTAAATCCAAAACAATGGGTTACATTTTTATGTACATCAGTTGTGTCCAAAGTCCGGACTCCGGGCTATTTGCAACCCTATAATTTCATTTTTGGAGTAGTGATGGGCCAATAAAGAAAAATTAACCACCACCCACATCAGAAAATTATATTTGTACTTTCCTGAATTATACAAAATTTCTGCTCTAAAAATTGGTCTAAAATTGCTCTAAATCAGGGGTCTCAAACTCAATTTACTTGGGGGCCACTGGAGCTAGGGTCTGGTTTTCAAAAAAAACAACAGAAAACGCATTTATTAAAAACAGAAATATGAATAAACTTTGCTTTGGTTTCGATTTTCTACAAGAAAAGCTCTGATAAAACATTCCACTGTTCTCAAATATCTTACTTTTTATTTTTCTACACAAAATAAGATGAAAAATAAATAAACAAATCAAGAATAAAGAAAAGCAATCAATCAGTAATAAATAAATAAATATAATAATAAAACGGCAAATAATAAAAAGAAACCACATATAGTTGGTGGGTAGACAAATTATTTTTTTCAGATTAAAATGAACAAAGCATTATTAGAGCCCTGTAGACATGACAAAACACGACTATACTCACATTTATACTCTTTGTATTTACAACATATTGCGCAACTGCAGGGTCTTGAGACACATGCTAACTCGCAAACTAGAGAGCTAGCGACCTAAACGGTAGCCTTCAAGTTATTTCCTTTAAACTTAAATAGCCAAAAACTTACCACTTCCACACAGATAGGGAGGATAACTATTAACAGTTATTTAACCTTTAACATGAACGATCAAACGTGTTTCAGACCCCTGCTCTAATCATATCAAATCTGCTCCATTCTTTTCTCATGCTTAAGGTGCATGAGAAAAAGGTGTAAAAAAAAAAAAAACTAAACAAAAAAGTCCCACACTAATAATCCTGAGGTATGTCTACGTGGTGCAGTTCACTCATGTTTTCCTCACTATTTCCTTGTCACCTAGGAGTGTGACAAAATGTGTAATTAATCTGATTGTGAATTTCACCACCTACGATGTTTCATTATAATAATTAAAAAGCCACTTTAACTTTTTTTTCCACCTTTCTTCCTCAGTGAGTCAAGTCACCATTTGACACGTCAATCCAGTCATCCTCACAGTGCCATGGCCGACTTGGTAATGGTTTCATTTTATTTTGAATATACAAACAAGTTACAGTGGAATACATCACAGACAGAAAAGGCTATTAAATCCTACCCCCTTTCCGTTTCACATCAATTGCTAATCCATTTGTTGGTGCACTTCCTGTATTCAACATGCATCTTTTACCAATTTTAAATTAGAAACCAAATTGAAGTAGCATAAGAAAAAGAAGAGGTAGTATATGTTATAATAGGAGTTAAGGACTGTGACATTGATAGCATTGACTTCAGTATTGTGTTAATATTTATATGGGGTCAAAAGCATTTTGTTTAAATGTTCAACTCACAAATAAGTCAGGAAATCAATAATGACACAGGTTGCTCAAGGGCACTAAATTGTACCATTTCAAAATAAAATGTAATCTTTTATAATACACATGGGCATTTTGGTAGTCTGATAAACAAAATACATTAATGTAAGTACCGTGGAACAACTGCGAGCATGTCTGGTTAACAATGGAAATTGACGGCAAAATGTTACCTCAGTTTGCGTACATTTTCCAATTCGCATACAATGTGGTGGCCTTTTCGTCATTATGTTAATACACACTGCATGAGCACAACTATGTTCTTAATATTTTTATCGTCAAATGTCCTGGCAAGCAGCAACGGGAACTCGTTCATTGACAGTCTATGATGTCATCAACGATTGACTATTCTTTGCTAGCTAACACAGTTACACCACAAGCCTCTGTTTTTCTTTTTCATCACAACTGCAAAAAAACTCAAAATAAGTAGTAATGGTAATGGTTTTATTTCATTTGAACATGCATCAGATTACAATTGAGTGCATCCCATAATCAGTTCACAGTTCCACATGTCCAAAAGGAGTAGGAAGAAGCAAAGCTTATTAAATCCTACCCCTCCATCTGGTACTTTTACAATCAGCAACTGTTACATTTGTTCACTTCTTGCTTTCCTAATATAATTTTTACATTTTTTAATTATTATTATTTTTTAAATTTATTTTTATTTTGTATTTTTTGTCAAGTACCAAAGTACGAGGTGATATGACCATCCAATGACTTAATGGGTACCATAGTAACTGTCAACAAAGTGATATATATATATATATATATATATATATATATATATATATATATATATATATAGCACATCTAAACACCCCTTTGATAAAGACAGTGAAAAACACTAATTGAATTCCCAAAACAAAATCTTGATGCCACCGCTGTCTTTGTCTACAATCATGTCTTAAATCAAAGTAAAAGTGACCTTAAATGTTCATTCATCTCTTTAATTTGTCATATATAAGTATTTATATGCATCTCCGAGTGTTTTCTGCATGCAAAACTATAATTGTACAGCTATGAAAACTTTCTGTTAAACTTCGAAAGGTTCTGACCAACCTCTAAATATTGATTAATATTGATTAATATTAATAAAATGTTACCCCTTTTATTTTTTTTTCAAACATAATGCTGGCATGAGGAAAATAAAGACCATCCTCATATTTACTGTAATCTTTTGCCGTCCTTCGCTGATCGTGTAAGTCTTTGACTTTGGAGAGCTGCCGGCCTCAAACTGGAAAAACGAGACATGAAAGCGAGAGTGGTAGAGGTAATAAGTTTATCCTTTTAGAAGCCGAAAAATGTTTGTGATCTGGCATGAAGTCATATCCTCATGCCTCAGTCATTTCAGAGGTATCGCCCTGTTGAATAGGGAAGTCTTTTTCTCCATCTTATGATCAAGTACGTGGGGGTGGCATAATTTGGGTGGTAGAGTGAAGGTTGCAGGTTCGATCCTCTGTCCTTGCATGATCGTCAATTATTTAAATACTCAAACTGTTGGAGGAATTGTACCTATTATGTACTTTGCAACGATTTAGATGATATATATTTTGCAGGCTTGCTGTACCGGCAACTAAAGGGAGGGTCAGACGGGCCTCTGCCCTTGATAACCATCTATCTGCACAAACACCAACTGTATCAACACCAGGAAGCCTGACCCACGGTTGGACAAGATATGATCTATGAAAAGAATGTATGAAGTTATTTTGGAGGGTGTCATGCTTGCCTGCCGCTATAATGATATCAGCCAACTGGGAATAGTGTATGGTAGATTCACCCAAAACAATGTATGGGCGTGTGCAGTGAAGGTTGTGCAACAGCCTTGGTGACTCGAGGTGTTGCCTGCACTGCCGGGAGTTGCGTGTAGATGGATGTTGAATATGAAAAGCTCCAGATGGCACCATAGCTCTGCAAAGTCACTTCTGTCCTGCTTGGTTGTTTACGCTACGAGTTATTCCATGACGAATCCTATAAAAGGCGCAAAGTACAATTCAAGGATATATGAATAACCCCTTTCTGCAGTCTCTTGTACTAAGTCAGGCAGAATTTCACACTTGCTTGCATATCACATAGGCATCGTGGAACCCATTCTTATTGTGTGACCATCGTTATGAATGTCAGACTGGCAGACAATATATACTAAAAATACTGGCGGTGTCACACTGAGGTGGGAAAAATTGAGAAATAAATTATTGCAGTAATCTGACTCATTTAATGCGACGAAATATATTGAATCTATACTGCAAATGTGAAAAATTATGTGTAAAAGTAAATGTGAATAATTACTTTGCAAGTTGATTTTGTTGTGTACTACTTGAGGCCGGCGGCACAGCGGTCTAGTGGTTAGCGCGCAGACCTCACAGCTAGGAGACCAGGGTTCAATTCCACCCTCGGCCATCTCTATGTGGAGTTTGCATGTTCTCCCCGTGCATGCGTGGGTTTTCTCCGGGTACTCCGGTTTCCTCCCACATTCCAAAAACATGCTAGCTTAATTGGCGACTCCAAATTGTCCATAGGTATGAATGTGAGTGTGAATGGTTGTTTGTCTATATGTGCCCTGTGATTGGCTGGCGACCAGTCCAGGGTGTACCCCGCCTCTTGCCCGAAGACAGCTGGGATAGGCTCCAGCACCCCCCGCAACCCTTGTGAGGAAAAAGCGGTAGAAAATGAATACTCTGAAGCCCTGATAGTCAATGAAGCATAGTCCATGTTGCGAGGATCTGTACACAATTCCTGGGTGCTGAAAAAAATCCCAGTTCTTGTTCTTTTTCATATTAATGCAAAGGAATTTGGACATATGTAAAGATTATTCTTGTTTTCAGAATGGTGGAATAATAATAATAATAATACATTTTATTTGTAGCGCTTTTCAGAGTACTCAAAGACGCTTTACAGTAGAGAAAAAGATATAAAAATAGAGTTGTGTAAAAACAGAGTAAAAGATGCATTAAAATACAATATCCAAACATTAATTCAGAGCTAAAACAAGGCTAAAAGCGGGGTGGGGCGCAGCACTAATGAAAAAAAAAGTTAGACATTAAAAACAGATTTAAAGAGGTGGGTTTTTAGTTGTTTTTTGAAACTGGGAAGGTCAGGGCAAGCACAGAGTGAATGGGGCAAAGAGTTCCAGAGGGTGGGGGCAGCGATGGAGAAAGCTCCGTCTCCACAGGTTCGGAGCTTGGTCTTACAGGGGAGTGCCAGGAGGTTAGAGTCTGAGGAGCGAAGGGGATGCGGGGGATTGTGTGGATGACTGCAGTGTGACTTTTGAAATTGTTTAGCAAAGCACAATTATGTGGAAAAATAATTAAAAAAACAGTGTAAGATGGAGATAAATCAAATTAATAATAGTGATTTGAAAAGTTCATGGAGTTTGCATGTTCTCCCCGTGCATGCGTGGGTTTTCTCCGGTTACTCCGGTTACTCCCACATTCCAAAAACATGCTTGGTTAATTGGCGACTCCAAATTGTCCATAGGTATGAATGTGAGTGTGGTATGAATGGTTGTTTGTCTATATGTGTATAGACATATGTCTATATGTATATTAATCATGTGTCTTTGTCAGCTCTTGCCTCTGTTGTCTGTCCGAGAGGCCATGAAACAGATTTTTCCGGAACAAAACATCGCTGCCAGAGTGATGATGATGATGACATCTTTGGGATACAACAACATGCTTCTTTGGACCACCAGAGGAATGACATCACTCCTCTACACAGTCAGGAACAATTGTTCTTGAAACACATATCATTGACCATAAAAGGACACAGAAGCATGGTACACCAGGATATCACATAGCCATGATCTCTATGCTGTTTGTGTAACCTCCCACCCAAAGCATATCAGTGGCCATCCAGCATGGACCAAACAAAAGATGGGTCCTATCCAGTTATTTCCTATGCTGAGATAAAGGGAATTCAGTCTTCCCATGTTGCGACAAGTCCCAGAGAAGTGATATGACATCATACGTCTGCCTCAATCCTTTCTGTATGTATATTCTGAACTCCTGTTGTATTCATTCATTCATTTTCTTCCGCTTTTCCTCACGAGGGTCGCGGGGGTGCTGGAGCCTATCCCAGCTGTCTTCGGGCGATAGGCGGGGTACGCCAGCCAATCACAGGGCACATATAGACAAACAACCATTCACACTCACATTCATACCTATGGACAATTTGGAGTCGCCAATTAACCTAGCATGTTTTTTTTGGAATGTAGGAGGAAACCGTAGTACCCAGAGAAAACCCACGCATGCACAGGGAGAACATGCAAACTCCACACAGAGATGGCCGAGGGTGGAATTGAACACTGGTCTCCTAGCTGTGAGGTCTGCGCGCTAACCACTTGACCGCCGTGCCGCCCTGTTGTATGAGCAGATAGCTAAAAATGTAAACAAAGTGTAGTTTGATTTAACTGCGTATTTAAACTGAAAAGGTGATATAAGCACAAACGCGTGAAAGCTTATTCTGAAGGGAACGTTTGGTTCTCTTAAGGTATAGATTAAGAACATGCATGCGTGGTACAGGTTTCTAAGTGTACACCAGCAAAAGGTGTTCAAAGCAAAGTTAGAGAAGACCACAACAGACAAGCGACTGGTGTTGCACTGTTTCTTTACAAATTAACAGTAACTACTGCCATGCATGTACTGTATTTACTGTATATTTCAGCATTTTCAGTTGTTTTTGCAGGTCAGTGAATGTGATTCAAATGTTTTGTTCTCACCATTTAACATTTTAAAAATACTTTCTGCTCATTTCATATGTTAAGATCTCATCCAGGATAAGTAATTGTGCATGTAAAATGACCATGTCACAGATTAGAAACAGTTACCTTTCAAACTAATTTTTATATTAAGACTGGACTTAACCGTACTAGATAATGAATATTTTTGTAGAATAAGATTCTGGTACACGTCCGGCCAACACAATAAATCCAATAAACAAGCACAACATTAAGGCGCTGCTAAGCTGTGTTGACAGGGTTTTAGCTGTGAGACAGTGAGGATGAGCGTCATCATTTGGTACACAAGCTGACCCAGTTAAATAAAAGGACAACACAGCAGCAAACAGTACGTACCCACGGTAACGCCAGCCAGGCACAGACCTGCCAACTGTGATTTATCATTGTGCGTGCATGCGTGCGTGCATGTGTGCGTGCACAAACTGGAACAGGAACCAAATCATGGCTGTGCCCTCTAGATCTGAGTAAATAATGTGATGAAAGGAAACCATTTCCTTGCATTCACAACTAATCAGGACCCTGAAATAGTTAATTGCAATGTTTGTTTTCTTGTATAAAACTAAAGACTTCCAGTTAAAATTGAGGACTCACGCAATCAGCTTTCATATACTGACGTGTTAAGTATGCTTCAAGGAAGACCAGCTTGCTTACAATCGATCACAACACAAGACATAACATAACCGACACAGCCCAATGCCAGCATTACACCTAAGCCAGGGGTCTCAAACTCAATTTATCTGGGGGCCACTGGAGCTCGGGTCTGGGCAAGGCTGGGCCGCATCAGGTTTTCCAAAAAAAAAAAAAACGCATTTATTAAAAACAGAAAAATATACAAACTTTTTCAGTGCTTTGGTTCTGATTTTCTACAATAAAAGCTCTGATAAAACATTCCACTGTTCTCAAATATCTTATTTTTTTTCTGCACAAAATACGATGAAAAATAAATAAACAAATCAAGAATAAAGAAAATCAATCAATCAGTAATAAATAAATATAATAATAATAAAACGGCAAATAATAAAAACTTAAGAAACCACATATAGTTGGTGGGTAGACAAATTATTTTTTTCAGATTAAAATGAACAAAGCATTATTAGAGCCCTGTAGACATGACAAAACAACTATAGTCACATTTATACTCTTTTTATTTACAACATATTGCGCAACTGCAGGGTCTTGAGACACATGCTAACTCGCAAACTAGAGAGCTAGCGACCTAAACGGTAGCCTTCAAGTTGTTTCCTTTAAACTTTAATAGCCAAAAACTTACCACTTCCACACGGATAGGAGGATAACTATTAACAGTTATTTAACCTTTAACATGAACATTAATCAAACGTAATAATTTTTTCTGGGTACATGATACCATACAGCATCCATATCAAACTTGCGCGGGCCGCACTAACAAACTTTCATATCAAGGCAGGGGCCTCAAACTAGTGTCCTGCGGGCCACATTTGGCCCGCTGGCCGCGTGTTTGAGACCCCTGACCTAAGCAATCAGAGAGGACGATTTTCAACAATTTCCATCAAAAAGGGAAGACATCCAAGCTCTGGAGCAAGACCGCATAAGGAACACAGAGACCGACGGGAGGGGTGTCTTCATGTCGGAGGAAATGGGTGCTTGGGCTGGAGAGGGTGAGGCGCGGAGAGGTAGCACACGAACATGCATAAAAACACTTTGGTAATGAGGTAATCACACTTGCTCTATTAACACCACCGATGCATAAAAGCTACAAACATACAATGATAATCACATCATTTGGAAAAAAAATTATTCATACTCTGAAGTGCTTAAGATAAACCTGCTATGTGCCATTGATGCTGAGTTTGATACTTGGGGAATTTTTTTTGATGTGTCCCTTTCGGTCAGGTTGAATGTTGAATAACAAATTGTCTGGATATGAATGTTTTCTTTTCTTTCTGATTCTGAGTCTAAATATATAAAAAGCAATGTATTTAATGACATGCATTTTGTAAGGCGCATTTGTGAATATGTATCTTAACCTTTGACAAGGGTGGGGCGCTGATTATATAATTATGCCTGTCTGTCATATAATCATGTATATACTTCTCAGGATGTATGATCATTTACATGATCAAATGGGGGGAATTGTGATCTTATATTTTTAGTTAATGTGCTAATTAAGGTCAGAGTAATTTCCTAGCAGAACAGCCTATGCTGTGTTATGATTATTTGCTTGTGGCTTGAGCCCGTTTCCATTGTCGTTTCCATGTCAACAGGTTCTGATTAACCCGGCTTCTTCGTGAGCACAGATAATATGAAGGGGTACATGTCTTGTTTTGCGGCAAACTTCTAAAATAATAAAACTGCACATAGTTAGGATTTCTAACTCTACAGGGCTCTACATTAAAATCAAAAATGACTTGCCCATGGGGAATCCTTAAGGTGAGAACTACTTGCCCGAACTTGCCCCATGTAAAATGAAAAGCCTGGCATAATGATATCATATATCAATATATGCTGATAATTCATCAAATAATAGTACTGACGCATTGCGTTGAAGAATTAGACCATGTTGGCAAGGACGCCATGATAGATGTTTTCCTAGTCAAACGATCGCTGATTGGTTGATCGTGAACAAGAACGGGTGTGGGTAAAACGCGGACTGTGAACTACGGTCTAAAAAAAACTATTCTGATTGGTCCATTTCAAGATTTGCAAGGATTGGTTTGCAAATTACCACCGGAATTACGCAGTCCATGTTTTACCAACACCCAACAAGAACCGCTTTAAAAAAAAAACTCTTAGCAGTATGGCATGCCAAAGTGCACTTGCCCGACGGGAATATCACTGATTGGATTTACTTGCCCGAATTTTGTTTTAACTTGCCCCGGGCCATCGGTACTTTGTTATTGTCGAGCCCTGCTCTACCTGTCCAACGTCAAAGTTGAACAAAGCAGTGAGCTGCTCAGCAGTGGATGTCATGTCCACTTGCATGAAGGGATTTGTAATGAATGACACACATGGTTCAAGTTGATTAAAGTCACAAAACCTGTCCTAGCCTGTTAATAACTTGGGAGTACTTGTGTACTGCTTTGTCCAAAGTTGCAGGTGCAGGAGCATTGTTATCTAACACTCACCGCACAAAGGGATAGTGCAGCATTTTTTTTTTTGTTCTGTAAAAGCACTGAAAAATGTTCATCTTTGTTTTATATGCATTTACTGCAATTATGTGAGTGACGGTCTTAACTTTACCTTGCAGCTCACGATTCAAATCTTTCAGTTTCTCAGTCAAGTCTGTTAAAAAGGCTTGGTTAAGTATCCACCGACCCGTCACACCGAATGCTAAAGCACCTGCACGTAGTGATATCCTGATCCAGTGATCTAAGTTCTCCGACATAGCGGTGACAGTCACCAAGGAGCGGTATGTGGAGGTCCTCAAAACCTTCAAGAATGAACTCCAGACCATCTACCCGTCGCTCATGAGCAAGTTCTGGTTCCAGCAAGTTCTCACACCTCGAACCTGTCCCGCGATTGGCTGAAAGAGAACTTCGGAGGCCGAGTGATCAGTCTCAAGACTGATTTTGAGTGGGCACCCCATAGCCCCCCTGATTTTTTTCTTTGGGGCTATCTTAAGGACAGAGTCTACACAGGGAAACCCAGAACCATTACGGAACTCAAGAAAGTCATCAGGGAGGAGATAAGAGCCATTACCAATTCAGTCTGTAAGAACATCATGGACAACTTCGTGCTGCTCAAGAAATGCATGGAGCTAAATGGAGGCCATCTAGAACATATGCTGTAGAATGGAGAAAAAAAGTCCAAAGAACCTAATGTTTTGATGTGATGTTTTGAATATAATAAACTAGTTATGACCACAGTTTCATTTCATTCAGACAAAACACTAGGAAACAGGGCCTAATTAGAGTTGGGGCCCGTTTTTTTTGGGTCACCCTGTATTTTTCTTTAAAAGAAAGTAAAAAAAAACTCTCTTTCCCAGTCACTGTGAAAATTTTAAGTCCTTTTTCGCTTTTCTGCCATGTTTTTTTAAGCTAAACTGCACAAGTAAGCTAACTCCTCATCACCGCTTCACTGTATGAGGAAAGCGTTTGAGGTGACGCACGCACACATGAACTTTTACTTGAGGTCAGAGTTCGTTATACATAAAATATTCATTCATTCATTCATTCATTTTCTGCCGCTTTTCCTCACGAGGGTCGCGGGGGTGCTGGAGCCTATCCCAGCTGTCTTTGGGCGAGAGGCGGGGTACACCCTGGACTGGTTGCCAGCCAATCACAGGGCACATATAGACAAACAACCATTCACACTCACATTCATACCGATGGACAATTTGGAGTCGCCAATTAACCTAGCATGTTTTTGGAATGTGGGAGGAAACCGGAGTACCCGGAGAAAACCCACACATGCACGGGGAGAACATGCAAACTCCACACAGAGATGGCCGAGGGTGAAGGGTGGAATTGAACCCTGGTCTGCGATACATAAAATATCTTTGTTTTAATTTTTGATGTTATAAGACTTTATAAAAAAATACATTAATGTAAGCAATTCTGATTCAAAATTTAAGGTACAAAATAACAATGATAATTTGTGATCAGTGCTATTTTTAGCCTTAAGTGGTCCACACGGGCGCATTGGTGACCCCTGGTATATTGTAATCAAAGTGTCATCTCTTCAGTGTTTTCCCATGAAAGATAAAATGCTGGCAGAAATGTGAGGCGTGTACTCACTTTTGTGAGGTACTGTACTGTGTGTGAACACCGACATGTAACCAAGTGTCTCATCTTGGCAGTTAATACAGCCATTAACCGTGCGGTTAAACTAAAAGCGTCACAACTTCCCACAGAAAGCATTCCAACTATGGCTTTACAATAGCATGACTCAAGAAGCCACATAACATGGCGTGACAAAAGTGTAATTAGCACCGAGCACTGTAATCAAGGTGAAACCACAGTTTGAGTTGGCACCTGAACTAAGACAGAAAAGCTTTGGCCATTTTGACATGAATATCGTGAAATTATCTGAACTCCTGCGTGTGTTGCAAGCAGAAAACATGATTTATTACTTCATGTTTTGTTTTTGTTTTTTACATCACTTCTTTTTCTGCCAGAACTGTACTTTGAAACAGTGGTTCTGAATTGGTTTGGCTGCAGGACGTACCATCACACTAATGACAAGCGGCGATTAGAACTGCAGAATTCAACCTCCATGTGCAATAATAAGGGCTCTAAATGCAATATACTAAGTTCTATGTGAAGTATTTCCATAATGCCTCATATTAACTCACTAGCAAGATCTCAGTGTATAGACTGGTCATATATCTCATCTCGTTTCATATTATCTACATACTGTTGATTGTAAAAAACTGTTGATTTTTGTTAATACTTGGGTTGTTTATATTGTTTATTTTTCTATATTGTGTATTTTTGTACTGTTTAACTGATTTCTGTACTCTTGCTGCTGCGCAATGCAAATTTCCCCACTGAGGGACGAATAAAGGCATATCTTAATCTTAATTGTTTTGTATTCTAGTTGAATATCTGTGCAGTTTCAATTAAGGTAATACAAAACAACAAAGCGTGCCAAGTTTAATGAACATTTCAGAATAGATTCATGGTATATCTGAGGTCCTGTTCACATTTGGTGAACTTCAACTCTCACTGGATCGTTTCGCAGCAGAGTGTCAAGTGGCCGGGATAGGAATCAGCACCTCTAAGACCGAGTCCACGGTTTGTGCCTGGAAAATGGTGGAGTGCCATCTTCAGTTCGGGGATGAGATGCTGCCCCAAGTGGAGGAGTTTAAGTACCCCAGCGACCCCAGATAAGCGGTAGAAAATGGCTGAATAATGACGCCATGGCTCTCTGTTATTACGATGCCGGCACAGTGGAGCTCCCCACAGAGTCACATTGAGTCTGCCGGCTTAAGAACGTTATTCTGACATGAACACATCAACAGCAGTGCAATTCCAACACAATATATGCATCTCTAACTCCAAACAAACAAGTTCATTCGTCATTGCAACAACACTTCTTCTATGTCACTCCACCGACCGTGAGATGCATTCAAGGAATCTCCGAATATCACAAGAATGCGTTTTACGGTATGCGTGTATATGTGGTCTAAATTAACAGAAATGGAAAGAAAAAATATAAATGTAAATTATTTGGAAATCTTAATATAATAATCCCAGAAAATTCAATTAAAACATGTGAATACAATAACATGACAAAATGAATTAAATCACAAGACCAGTTGTGACAGTTTGTTGAAGGTTTTGTAGCAATGTGGGACATCCATTTTTCAATTACTGGGCAAAATCATCCAGATGTATTGCGTTTTTGCATTTAATTCACTGACATTTTATTCACTAACCCAAAAAGCAGACACATTATGCTGGTTAAAAAATAAGTGTAAAATGCAAAAAACTAAATTCATTCATTCATTCATTTTCTACCGCTTTTCCTCACAAGGGTCGCGGGGGTGCTGGAGCCTATCCCAGCTGTCTTCGGGCGAGAGGCGGGGTACACCCTGGACTGGTGGCCAGCCAATCACAGGGCACATATAGACAAACAACCATTCACACTCACATTCATACCGATGGACAATTTGGAGTCGCCAACTAACCTAGCATGTTTTTGGAATGTGGGAGGAAACCGGAGTACCCGGAGAAAACCCACGCATGCACGGGGAGAACATGCAAACTCCACACAGAGATGGCCGAGGGTGGAATTGAACCCTGGTCTCCTACCTGTGAGGTCTGCGCGCTAACCACTCGACCGCCGTGCTGCCCCAAAACTAAATTCTACAGACTAAAATTCTAAATTCTCAAACAGATTTCATAGGGCCCTAATCAAAATTCTTCAGCTCACAAAAGTTCCAGAAACTATTGAAAAAGATCTGTAACCTTTCTGGAAGCTCGGGAACTCTTTTGGCCTGGGTTGTTTTTGCAGGGGGGGAGTATTTCTAAATACCAAAGTAAATAGAAAAGTTCCTTTAAAGATTTATGCGGTAGAAAATTAGTTGTTGTGACCAAACCCAGAGTTGAAGGCTGAAAAAGGCCAAATTGGTGACAAATGACAACACACCTCACAGCGAGGCAAACCACCGTAATAAAACACTCAGCTATGCTATCTTGTAACAAAGAAAAACAACACTGGCATCTGAGACTCATTTTGTCTTGTATAGAAAAAGTGTGGAGTCACATGTTTTTCATAAGTCCTCGAAGCAGAACAGAGTGAGGTAATGATGAAGTCATCTCTGTCCTCTTGAAGTTCACAAGTGCAGGAGGACAATAAATCTACTGGGATTTCTCCAACCACAGACATGTATGTCTAAGAAATAGAAAAAAATACTGTCCAAAATCTGATTTATAGAACTTTCTGTCAATAAGAAGTCAGTTATAACTCATAAGACACCTCCCTGAGCAACAACCTTATTGTGTGGAGGAGTTTGCATCCTAGGAGCCGGGAGAAATTCATAGTGGAACCGCTGCTCCTCATTGAGAGGAGCCAGATGAGGTTGCTCAGGCATCTGGTCAGGTCTTCAGGCCTCAGGCCTCAGAGAAGACCCAGGACACATTGGAGAGACTATGTCGCTCAACTGGCCTGGGAACGCCTTGGGATCCGCCGGGAGGAGCTGGACAAAGTGCCAGGGAAAGGGAAGTGAGGGCTTCCCTGCTGAGGCTGCTACCCCAGCAACCTGACTTCGGATTAGCGGTAAAAGATGGATGGCTGGACAGTCAGTAGGAAGAATACAAGCAATCTGCAGCAAGGGAGAAATATACTTCCACAATGTCTATACTTGATTAAATAAAGATACACTGAGCGTACACTGTCTATGCTAACGTTTCTCATCGTATTTATGTCTAAGATGTCTACCATATTGGGTAATACAAGTGTAAAGGTGACTATAGGGGTGTTATTTCTTGTACGCGGGGCTCGTTTAATGTTAAAAACCTGTATTTAGAACAGGGGTCTCAAACTCAATTTACTTGGGGGCCACTGGAGCTAGGGTCTGGGTGAGACCCAAAAAAACAAAAAACAAATGCATTTATTAAAAACCAAAAAATTTAAAAAACTTTGATTGGTTCCAATTTTCTACAAGAAAAGCTCTGATAAAACATTCCACTGTTCTCAAATATCTTTTTATTTTTCTACACAAAAAAAGATGAAAAATAAATGACCAAATCAAGAATAAAGAAAATCAATCAATCAGTAATAAATAAATAAATATAATAATAATAAAACGGCAAATAATAAAAACTTGAGAAACCACATATAGTTGGTGGGTAGACAAATTATTTTTTTCAGATTAAAATTAAAGCATTATTATAGCTCTGTAGACATGACTATAGTCACATTTATACTCTTTATCTACAACATATTGCGCAACTGCAGGGTCTTGAGACACATGCTAACTCGCAAACCAGAGAGCTAGCGACCTAAACGGTAGCCTTCAAGTTATTTCCTTTAAACTTAAATAGCCAAAAACTTACCACTTCCACACGGATAGGGAGGATAACTATTAACAGTTATTTAACCTTTAACATGAACATTAATCAAACGTAATATTTTTTTCTGGGTACATGATACCATACAGCATCCATATCAAACTTGCGCGGGCCGCACTAACATTAAACTTTCATATCAAGGCGGGGGCCTCAAAGTAGTGTCCTGCGGGCCACATTTGGCCCGCGGGCCGCGTGTTTGAGACCCCTGATTTAGAAGATCATGAGAAGGTTTTTCTATGCCTCTATCGCGATACATGGTGCATGTCTCCACAATGGATTAATCTGAAGATTTATGGCTGATTATCATCAATACAGGGCTATTTTACAGTCAAGAGGATGTTTTTCCTTGCTTCCATTGCTGCTTGCTAATGTGGGGTTCAGTTGCTTCTCTTTTTGTATGAAGGTTGGGGTTTTATATCTGCTCCATGTGTAAAGCGCCTTGAGATAACTTCTCTGGTGAAATGGCATCATGTATACAAGGAATGTTGGCTGACTTGACTTGAAGTTCCATCTTTAATAACACTTTTCTGGAAATAAACACCCCCGCTATAATTAAGGCATTTAGAAGACTTGTCATGGTTGGCAGCATTGTTATCAAACTGCAAAAACAACTTTCATTGACGTTCCTTCCTGGGGACAATGACAAATCAACTTTTGGTTTATCTGTTATGACGAATACTTTGATTGTGCTCAGGCTAAGCTAACCATACAGTGATTGGTCCACTTTGCACCTAAAGTCCAGGACATTTATGAATGCAGTCTATGGCCGCATGAATGCTAAATGTAGTCTAGTCTATTCCATACACACATACACGTACAGTGAAGTCATGGACTGACTGTATAATAATCAAAAGTGAAACCTCCAGCACGCTCGTTCACACGCAATAACTGTGTGCATGATAATGATGGTCAATTAAATTCATGACCTCATCTTGCAAAGAAATTAATGGCAGCAGAAACTTTGTCCAAAATAAATAATCACGGCAACTCCTTACGAGTTAAGGGAAAAATAGCCCACATATTAACAGACACTGTAGTTCAGCAGAATAGAATGTATCATTTACAGCCAATAATGCCAGCGCCCCTCTTCCAAGTAATTAATGACAGCAGCCACCTACAACTTAGTCAAACATCAACTTGTTTTTAAGAGATGTTTTGTATATCAGTGAATCAGGCTAAAGGGGAGCTATTATTATTACTATCATGCCCACTCCACTGTGATTGGTCACTCGCACAAAGTGCTTCCTAACGATGAACCATATAAGGAAGTCCGTCCATCTGTGACATCACAAAGGAACGGTTTTACCACACCTTTTCAAACAGAGTGTTTTGAGCAATGCCAAACTTCTTTCACGGCTCACTTCCAAATGCACAAACGTCATTATCTGAATCGTTGGCATCATTTAACGCGAGAAGACAACATTCTAACTACATTTATAGGCCAGAAAAGTGGAAAAAGCATAATAATAAGTATAATATTTACACCCTTGGCACCCTTTCTCACACATCACAAACCAACAGGAGCTCATCACAGTGTGGAACACATAATATAACAGTACCCCACAGACTATGTGGGTATCAAAATAGATGCTGACACACCAATATTCTGAAATGTGAATATTTACAAGTCGCGAGTTTGCAAGTCGATTTCGGTGTGCGCCCCCAAATGTTCTGCTGGCACTCCTAAAAGTTATAAAGTTAGGGGCCACTGTGCTCAGATTTTTCTCCATTGGTTTGGCTCATTTCTTGCAACAGAAATTACATAAATTTAAAATAACCTAGTACCATAATAAATAACCTCCAACCAACCTGGAAATTGCTCACAACGGAATTGATTTGGTCACTCATTCATTCATTCATTTTCTACCGCTTTTCCTCACAAGGGTCGCGGGGGTACACCCTGGACTGGTCGCCAGCCAATCACAGGGCACATATAGACAAACAACCATTCACACTCACATTCATACCTATGGACAATTTGGAGTCGCCGATTTGGTCATTTCGTCAAATTGCAAATGTACATGCCATGTGTAGGTCCATCTTGGTGAACAATTACTTACAGGAACCTACAGATAAAACCGTTATTCGACATTTAGCACAATTTTCAATTTAACAGATCATTCTGATCTAAACTGATGCTCCATTCTCAAGTATATTATTTTTCTCTCCAAAACATGCCGGCAGCTAGGAGACCAGTGTTCAATTCCACCCTCGGCCATCTCTGTGTGGAGTTTGCATGTTCTCCCCGTGCATGTGTGGGTTTTCTCCGGGTACTCCGGTTTCCTCCCACATTCCAAAATCATGCTAGGTTAATTAGCGACTCCAAATTGTCCATAGGTATGAATGTGAGTGTGAATGGTTGTTTGTCTATATGTGCCCTGTGATTGGCTGGCGACCAGTCCAGGGTGTACCCCGCCTCTCGCCCAAAGACAGCTGGGATAGGCTCCAGCACCCCCGCGGCCCTCGTGAGGAAAAGCGGTAGAAAATGAATGAATGAATGAATATGTCAGCTTCATTTCATTGGATACTATATATAAATGTTGTGGAACTTTGGATGAGTTGATTATTTAACAGTCAGATGAAACTAGAACTCATGCTGTGATGTGGATGGGAATCTGTGTTGTGAAACTCCTACTTTTTTTATTTATGCGTTTAAATTGCTGTTTATTCCATATACTGAACACAATTTTCGCATTACTCCAATGTGTGGAAGATACGTTCCGTTTGTGAGTAAAAATAGTTCCACTTTCCTTGGCAGATTGAGTGCAATGTGTGACGTCAAACATTGGATGGTATTGTTATGCTAACATGTAAAAAAGAAAATCATTTTTACTCGCAAATGTATTTTATCAGCTCGACAAAAAAACGACTTTTTTGCAGGTGCTTTTACAGGTGAACCCTGGTGTTGTACTGATCCATCCAAGTATATAAAAGCAACTTAGAAGGATCGTTACATTTTGTTGGCACAGAATTAGCTTTGAAGCATGACTGAACAGTTTTGGGAGATATATGAGCTTTTGCAAGTGCTGAAATGCAAGACTATTTTGGCAAAATAAGCTTTTACTTTGGGAATGTAATATCTGTTTAAAGAAATTATCCAAACCAATTGAGGAAGAACTGTAATTGACGCACGTCATACCGACAGACAGCCAGACACACAGAATGCGGTTGTTAAACATGACAACCATTTAGACAATTAGGTTATTCCACTTAAGGCTCACCTTGAACCCAAAATCACTGTAATTATCAAACGTGAGTGGCTGAGAACGCACTGCCTTCAATAAACATGACTCACATATCAACTGTGAGATCTTCTCCAATGTGACAGCGAAAGTGACGGGTGCGCACTTACCTTCCGTGACGTCAGTCAATCATCAGCAGAGCCAAATATACCAAACCAAAATGGAATTTGGACTGTGGTTCGACTTCGGTCTGAACGCGTTCAGTGACATTCAGTCAATTAGAACACAGCAGAGTGCAGCGTGTGTGTTCATTCATTCGTTCAGAAGCGGAAGCGTTGTCTCACTAACTGGCAGGAAGTTGGGTCCCATTCCTTTCAGAGGGGGATGTATTTTTGGCAAATACTTAGCTGCTTTTAAAGACACATGTGTTACGTCAAAAATTTAAAAGCAGAACATTTGATTAAATGATTATATCATTGCTTTATTATAATTAAGGGGGTATTGTATGGGCATGACATATTTTTTATATACATGTAGAATGTTGCAATAGCTGTGTTTAGACAGGAAAACTGTGACTTGAAAGATGCTGTGCTGGCTCCATCTAGCGGGTATGCAGCTCAAGAACTAAAAATATATTTTTGAATGAAAAAGAGGTCATATGGGTCCAATCACTTGAAAGCAAAAGTGAAATTCCAGTAACTTCAAGCTGTTGCTAGAAAAGCTATGTATTTAATTATTGATTATCCAGTTTACAGTATATAAAACTTATAATGTTTTAGTTTATACAAATGCATTTCCAGGCTTTTTCTATTAGAAAGTGCATTACTGAATACAAAATGATGAAACACTGCCTAGCTGGCAACCAGTCCAGGACCAGTGAGGATAACCGGCATAGAAAATGGATAAAAAAGATTAAACAGCTCACCCAACACTAGAACAAAAAAAAAATAACACAAAAATATACATAATACAGTTTTTTAAAAAATAGCAATAACATCGAATTCTTTCAGTTTCAAGATGACGAAAACAGTGACTGCGCTGTTTTTTATTTTAATTGTTTATCTCACTTGAATGTGGACCATCCGGTCCTTAGACACTCTTATTCATTGCTCCTCCCTAGTTAATTCTATGTTCCCCATTCCTCATTTAATTAATTGTTGAGGACAGTCATTAATTAACATCAATTAGAGGACAATTAGAGGACAATCTTCAGTTAACATAAATGTCTTGTTCTTGGACCAGGAACACTCCCAACATAAAAACCTCAGGTTTGACCTGACCAGGGGAGGCAGCGATAATATTAACTCCTCTTTCGCTGTGATATTTATATGAGTTTCACTCTGTTTACCTGTGCGGGTGTTTACCAGTAGCTTTGTGTTTTTAATGTTTATAACCCAAATAACTGCTTACAACAGAACAGTGTGGCACAGTTTATGAGGTGTATGCACCACGATGCACGACGACTACATTTCAGCAACATAAAAATCAACTGACCGACACCACCGCCCATCCGATGCATATTCTGCTGTACTGCACACAGACTGTAAACCTGCTTTGTGTTTGCGCTGTGCCTTTTTGCAGGGACACAGAAATAGTCACATCGCAATTGTAGCTTCTGTTGCAATCAGGGATACTAAAGCAAATGATGGACCTAACCCACTTCACCGGCCCTCTTGGGTGTGTAAATAACTGTGTAGCCTACCCAAAACAGCCCAAAATGATGAGCCATTGGGGTGGGTGCTATTCTTAGAGTATGTTACTATTTTGCTCAACCCTGTCACAAGGGCAGCTGAGTAGTACCGTTTAAAAATAGATTCTAAAAGCAGTAAAATAAATGTTATTTTGATTTGGTACCACTTCTGTAAACCACACCTGCATATTATATACAAAGAATGGCCAGGAAAAAATGGTACATATTTTCTTCCATGCAGGCATGGTGTACTAGTATATTTTAAAATTAGAATGATTTTCTGCCGTAAGATTTTCCTAAATGTACATGTTTACTGATTGAGAGAACTATGTTTTATACACTGTGCAAATACTAACATCATAAGCATGCTTCCCTTAGTCACTGGCCACCTCCACCCATGAATAATTTTCCTCCCTCCCCTACCTACATACAGAAGAAACACCCTTAATAACCAATCGCACGCTGACACAGACAGATGGTTATTGAGCTTGCACACTTCTACAAACCAGTCGCACAGGATACATACTTGGAGAGCACACTTATGCACACACATTTTGTAGCGATACTTTTTTTGCATCTGCCAAAATGTGCCTCAAAGTTCTCCTGCTCCTTAGCATCATTGGTGAGTGAATTTATTATTAATGTTAAGTTGTTAAGCAGTATCAAGTGTAAATATGCTTTTCAGGGACCTTATACTTGGGATGGAGGCAGACTGTGTGCAAATTGGTATCAGATCAAAGGGTTATTTGCTTGACTAATTGCCTGATTAATTTTGTATTACATGTGTTTGCGTGGAACCGAATATTCACACATGGAAGGAAAACCTTTTAAGGTCTCAGGTTCTTACACACTGCTAAGATTGGCATCTTTACAAGGGATGCACCGTATAGTGTAACCCAGATAAAGTGAAAACCTGAAAAGTGATCCTGAATTTCAGTTTTAGTCTCTATTAGTATTGTATCTATTTTTTTACTTGAATATTTAGCACCAGTTTGGTTAAGTTAGATGCATGGACTAACATATGTTGATCTCAATTTGAAAAAAAAAATTGCAAGTTGTTCCTTGTGTGAAATCCAGCAGTAAATGACCTTGTTGCAGGTCTAATCAAAAAAACTTTAAGGCTTTTCCACTGATATGGAATGGATTTCATCCAAAAAACAATACTTCCTTGAGACCATACCCATTGATTTTCCTGTTCAAGTTGTCCTTCATCCATCCATAATATGATTTACTGCAGTTAAACTTTATAAAATCCCACATGAATTAAAACATAAACTCAGTTTAAAAAGGACGGCCAAGCTAAAACTGAAATTTAGAACAGGACATACACATGTTATGCAAATAATTTCTCTCATTATTACATTCGGTAAGCGGCTTAAAATATTTGAACAAACATGTGGAAGAGCACTTAAACCTGCAAATAAAATGATGGTACATAAATATTAACGCAAGACGTTGGTGTGTCTAAATAGAACCGAAAATGTCTGTAAAGAAAAAGTAGGTCAAGAAGGATTAAGTTTGTGTAATTATGTTTAAATAATATGTGGGAAAATTCACATATTTCAGGTGAATTAATAATGGCTATTGTAAAAGAATATTTTACAAATTGAATTATGGCAATGGATATATTTTTAGAATTGCTATATATGTATGGTAATAAATAATATTTTCCTGTTCTTAGCTATCATTCGTCTAATGGATGTAATTTTTTTTCTTCTGTAAAGAAAAAGTAGGTCAACAAGGATTAAGTTTGTGTAATTATGTTTAATTAATATGTGGGAAAATTCACATATTTCAGGTGAATTAATAATGGCTATTGTAAAAGAATATTTTACAAATTGAATTATGGTAATGGATATATTTTTAGAATTGCTATATATGTATGGTAATACATAATTTTTCCTGCTCTTAGCTATCATTCGTCTAATGGATGTAAATTTTTTTCTTCTGTAGAGAAAAAGTAGGTGAACCAGGATTAAGTTTGTGTAATTATGTCTAATTAATATGTGGGAAAATTCACATATTTCTGGTGAATTAATAATGGCTGTTGTAAAAAAAATATTTCACAAATTGAATTATGGCAATGGATATTTTTAGAATTGCTATATCTGTATGGTAATAAATAATACTTTCCTGCTCTTAGTTATTATTCGTCTAATGGATGTAAATTTTTTTCTTAGATTCAATTTCCTGCACTCAGTTCCTGGCACCGCTGAACATGGGTGGAGTCATGGGGCAGGTACAATTGGACTCCGCCACCGACATGGCCACGGTCAACATTTCTGGTGCTGGGTCCTGCGGTGCCTTAAACTTTTCCCTCAATGAGTTTCCTGTCATGTACGGCCATTTTGCTGAACCATGCACTGAGGCAAACATCGGCGTTAGTGTTTTCACCTTTACTGCTGATCCCACCTCAACCTCCACTGTCAATATCTCAAGTCTCTTTCAACAACGTTCAAACCTGGATGACCTCTCGCTAACTCTGCAGACCTGTAACAACACTCAAGTATGCACTGTTGTAAGTTCTGGAGAAACCGTCTCAACAAGTCAGGCCAGGTTCAATGGAGAGATTGCTGGCAATGTTTACATCCGACGTAACCTCGGACAGAACAGCGCACGGGTCCTTACAGATCTTGTTACAGTCGGTCAAGTCAATGCCTCACAGACCAATACAACACTCTACGGCTCGGTGAGCTCAGCTGCAAGCTGCGATGTTCTCCTTGGCAGTTTAGATACCACCGCTTTGACAGATCTGGGTGTCGTTAACATCGGAACCCCTTTGCGACTCGGAAAGTCTCGCCTGGACTTGACAACCTTCCAGAACAACACTGCCTTTCTCCTCCTCCGCCCAGGATCAACTTTCATCTGTGCTAAAATCTATAATGTGCCCGAGAAACAAGTGAGTGCTCTCGTGGATATGAAAGGGATAAGTGGATACATCAGCTTCCGCCAGGCTTCCCCTTTTGATCGGACAGAGTTGAAGGTCGACCTGAGTAACTTGCGGAGCCTGGTTGGTCCGTATCACGTCCATAATTTTCCCGTACCTTCAGGCAGAACATCCTCCTCAAATCTTTGCTCCAATGACAATTTGGGTGGCCACTGGAATCCATTTGGTGTAAACACTAGTTCCCCAACATACCCCACTGGGCCAGGATCAACACACGACATGTATGAAGTGGGTGACCTCAGTGCAAAGCATATGTCCCTTGCAAATATGGCCGATGCAAATATGACATTTGAAGACTTCAACCTTCCTCTTTTTGGACGGAACAGTATTGTTGGTCGGTCCATTGTGATTCACCTACTAGATGGTGCCAGGTACGTCTGCGCCAGCATTGGCTATCCTGGTGAAGTCGTGGTCGGTAGAGCCAGGTTTCAGAGCTCTGTGGTTGGTGACATGGTGTTCACCCAGCTGAAGAACAATCCTCTATCTGACGTATCCGTTTTTGTGGTTCTGTCTTACGGAAACACCGCAATGGCTTCGACCAGAAACCACAACTGGCATATCCACACTTACCCCATCAGCTCAGAGAGGGACGATGACGAGATGCGCTGCAGCACAACAGGAGGTCATTGGAACCCTTTCAATGTCGACACGGAAGACATCAGCTATGATCTCCACTGTGGCCCATATACACCGATAGCCTGTGAAGTGGGAGATTATTCAAGTAAACACAGTGTCCTCAACCTCAGCGCCACAGTTGGGGGAGTGGAATCCAAAAGTTTCTTCACAGATGTCACTTCCTGGTTGCCAGGGTCAGGCGCTATTGGTCGATCTGTGGTCATACATCAGGCAGAAGGAGGAGGCCCAAGGATCGCTTGTGCAAATATCACCATGGTGCGTGTCCCCAAAGCAAGCCTAGGACCTTGGTTTGGTTCTGGCATGACAACCGGAAATATCCATTTTTACCAGTGGATCCCAAACGGCCCCACACGTGTAAACGTGTCCTTGTTCAATCTGAATGCCATGGCTGGTGGTTATCATGTTCACATTTTGCCCGTCAATCCAAACGATACAAACCCATGCTCAAATGCAAACATTATGGGACACTACAACCCGCTGTCCGTCGACATATCACTGTCCCCCCCGCCTGGAACTGGCACAGTTGACCAATATGAGATCGGTGATATCAGTGGGAAATTTGGATTGCTGACAGGCCTAACGGAATCTGAGGAGGTCTTCATAGACAGTAACCTACCATTAACTGGACCTCATAGCATCGTTGGAAGATCTGTGGTGATCCACTACACCAATGGATCCAGGTGAGAGCTTAAAGAACATGTTTAGTCTTCTGTACAGTTTGTATTGCGTAGGTATGCATGGTTTAGTACCTCCAGAAACAGGATGGAAAAAAAACAAACAACTGACCTCCTTTTGGAGGAGAGTGTAGAATGTTATCTGTGCTGTTGTTTGCTATCCATTGAAAGTGACTCAACAATCGTTCCATGTGCAAACAACCTGTAGTTTCGTGTTCATTTATTTGTATGTCAATGCACACTTTTACAGGATGCAGTGTGCGACCATATTTGCTGACCGAAATACAGATGGCGAATGGGTCAACGCCACGGCTGTTTTTAGTGGTTCTTTGAGCGGGACAGTTAAGCTGGTAAGCATCACAAGTTTTCACAAATGAATATTGAGTATTTATGTTGTAATGGTAAGATAGAGATTTGATTAGTACTAAAGTTGCATGAGGGATGTTCAAGAAGCCGAGTGTTAGTGTGAGTTAAAAGTAGCATTTATCAGAACCTATTGACTAAGAACTGGAATGGATTGAGTAAGGACCTCAAACAATGCACAACGATGAGCCAATTCAAGAAACAATACAAGCAGTTGATGTTTGCTAAATACAAGGATGAAGAGTCTTGAACCAGTCATGATGTGCTATATATATCACTATATTGACACTTACTATGGTACCCATTATGTCATTGGATGCTCATATCACCTCCTACTTTGGTACGAGGTGCATTATTAAAAAAAAAACCTTAAACTGTATTATGGAAAGCAGGAAGTGAACAAATGTAACAGTTACTGATTGTAAAAGTACCAGATGGAGGGGTAGGATTTAATAAGCTTTGCTTCTTCCTACTCCTTTTGGACATGTGGAACTGTGAACTGATTATGGGATGCACTCAATTGTAATCTGATGCATGTTCAAATGAAATGAAACCATTACCATTACCATAAGAACTGAAACTTAACAAGACAACATCTGAGTTAGCCCTCCACCAGGGCCCCCATGCTGAGCTCTGTGACATCCATCAAAAGGAGTTACCAAATGAGGAGCTAGGAGATAAAGAACATGCTTATTTTTTACTTTTTTTTTTTAAGTCTGCCTAAAGAGCGCAACATGCAGGACAACCCATTATTATGTAAGATATGTCTTATAGTATATGCCCAGATCCATTATCCACCTTTGGTTGGTCTTTCAGGTCCAGCAAATGTTTCCTGATGGAAGTAGCAGTGATACTACACTTCTGGTGAACGTGCAATCTTTGGCAAGAACCAACGTAAGCATGACATACTTACTGTGTACTGACTTCTACAGTATGTCTGTTCTTGGAACAATATCATTTTTTTTTGTTCGTTTTGCTTGAATGATAGATCCAACAAATAAGGTTTGAAAAGTAAGCACTGCAATTTCTATGAAAACAATGAACGCAATCATCTGTCAAGATTCAAGATGTTTGTCATGTGTACAGTCAAAACAGAGTACTAACAAATACAATAAAACGGGGTTGGGCTATAGGCGATGTACATCACAAAACAGTATAGCAGTTGAAGTTTAGCCATTGCCAAAAAAAGAACAGTACAAATATACTGTAAAATCATGTATGCATTTTCTTCAATTACTACAATTTCAGGTTTATTGCACAGTTTTAGCCGGATTGAAGAAATATTGCACAGTGTGGTTCACAGCTTATACATTCTCCGTCCAAAAGTCAGATTGCTGTTTTTAGTCACTGTTGTAGCTGCGACATGGAAGACGCGTGAACATGAAGTGAACATGCACATGACTTTTACAGTAAATGTTCAGTCCGGCACAAGTAGGAACTTAATGAAACAAAAATGGCAGACCACGTAACTGTTACTGTATTCTTGTAACACCTCTCCAGCTAAGTAAACGCTTACTAAATCAAGTACCCAGCAGTCACAAACGAATCATTGAACACTCCAGGATTCTTCAAGGTTTTGTTGAATTGGTTCCCCAGCAATGTGTCGCAGGCCGCATTTTGAGCACCCCTGCATTGCTTACAAACTTGGATTTCTTTGAAATGAGAACATAAACTGAACAAGTCAAGCAGTTTATTAACAAAGGCAAGCAATGTATTGAATTACACTATCAAGTTCTACGACTATGTGACATGGCAGCGATCAGATGTCAGACAATGATGTGCAATGTGATCAGGAAATAAGATAAGGTGCGCTAGAAATGAAAGAATTATGGAGCTGCAGCTGTGGATGTGAATGAGTGGAGATAGACTAAAAAATAGCTATTTCTTTTCTCATGGATTTGCGTGATTAAAAAGATATCAGAAGTCAGAGTAAGCAAATGCTTCCATCTCAAAAACAGATTTTTTTGCAAACAAAAATTGCAAGAGGGCGGCACGGTGGTCTAGGGGTTAGCGCACAGACCTCACAGCTAGGAGACCAGGGTTCAATTCCACCCTCGGCCATCTCTATGTGGAGTTTGCATGTTCTCCCCGTGCATGCGTGGGTTTTCTCCGGGTACTCCGGTTTCCTCCCACATTCCAAAAACATGCTAGGTTAATTGGTGACTCCAAATTGTCCATGGGTATGAATGTGAGTGTGAATGGTTGTTTGTCTATGTGTGCCCTGTGATTGGCTGGCGACCAGTCTAGGGTGTACCCCGCCTTACGCCCGAAGACAGCTGGGATAGGCTCCAGCACCCCCCGCGACCTTCGTGAGGAAAAGCGGTAGAAAATGAATGAATGAATGAATGAAAAATTGCAAGAAAGCTTCGAGTTGGGGCGCATTTAGTCATCTGGCAATCCAATCTACTTTATTTATATAGCACATTTTATAAACACTATTTCCAAAGTGCGGCACAAACTAGTCACTGGGGCCTGCCACATAATTTTTATTTTTTTATTTATTTTTTTTACAAAAAGTGAATAATTTAGACCACTTTTTTCTTGCTTTTGAAATCTGTTACAATTATCTGTCAATTTAAGATACTAGTTACATAGCCATGTTTACATTACCCAAAAAATGTTTTGAAATATTGTTTATCATCTTCTAACAAGTGCAAAATATGAGAAAATGTCCTTAATGCTTATGAAAAATTATGCATTTTAATGTATTTCTAAGCACGTAAATTAAGACTAAAACAGTAGTCTGTACTTTAAACTGAAGAAAAAAATCAATAATCGGTTTTAATGAAGCGTTTGGGGGACGCTGGAAATTTTGGGGCCCCCAGCAATTGCCTGTATTTGCTTAATAGTATGTCTGTCTGTAATCTGGAAAAAGCATTACATGTAATCTGTTTTTCTGTATTTTCTATCTACAGCTCACCGAAGCATCGCTGTTCATAGGCAACTACCAGTGTACTGATTACCAGGGAACCTTTAACCCTTACAACATGACATCAATGGTGAGACAAAAAGGCTTGGGCAATGCTTTTTTTTTAATGAGAACTGGTTAATTATTACTATCTCAGTACAGTACAGTACTCGTACAGTAATGTTACTACTGTATGAATATGCAAATTTGAATTAACTGATCATTTTTACTAGCATTATTTGTGGAAAAACAATTTTTTTAATTATTTACATTTTTTCAAAAAGTATTCTCTAGTCCAGTGGTCACCAAACTAAGGCCCGGGGGCCGGACACGGCCCACTTCCACATTTGACCCGGCCCCCTGAACAATAAAGCATGTACATTTTTCTGTCATAGAACTGGAAATGGTAACCTATTGTGACGTGACTACAACCACACTTTGCCCCAGTCATAGAACATAAACAAACATACGACTCTGACCCTGGCCCCCTTCAGAGGAAAGAAAAGTCATGTGGCCCTCACTGGAAAAAGTTTGGGGACCCCTGCTATAGTCAGTGTTTCATATTTTTACATTTATTCTCTTTTCAGAATCCCAGCTGTTCTCTCGACTACCCTCTGAGCTGTGCAGTGGGGGAGGTATCAGCAAGACACGGCCCAGTCAGCTTGACTCAGGAACAACTCTACACTGACAGTATCATTGAGCTTTCTGGGGATAGCACAGGTGACAACACACTCTTTGCAGTTCCTGGATAAAAAAAAAAAAATTGTTTATTACGCTTGGTGACATGATGAATGTCAGACCAAAGTACAGTTTAAACAAGGCATATTTTCTCAATGCTTTGACTTCAAATAAGACGATAGTGTGAATACTATGAGTAATAACTCAAAAGTGGTTCTCATTTTATGTCTTTCAGTGTTACAGCATTTTGTGGTTACAATGTCAGTCCCATAAATTAGTACCGTACAATAGAAAAAAACTTTGTTATGGCGGAAGAATATATAAGTGGTCACAACTATGCTCACTTTTCAAGTTTAAGCTCCGTTATGTCTCCCAAGTGTGATGCAGACTTGAGGTGGAAGCTGAAAAGTGACACCTTAAAACGCTCATTAGAGAAGAGGAGACATTATCGTTGATTGCATGCCTGGTCCAAGCCGCTCAAACACTGCAACCATCATCAAGAATGTTAAAGGGGATCTATTATGTTAATTTTTTTACCCTTTGTATTGAGTTGTGGTCTCCTATAGAGCAGCTACAGCAATGGTCTGTTTTAATTTATTCCACACACGGCCCCCTGTGATTGGTCACACGACCCAAAGTGCTTCATAACTATGAACCATATAAGGAAATCCACCTCTCTGTGACATCACAAAGGAACGGTTTTACCACGCCTTTTAAATCTGAGTGTTTTGAGCCATCCCAAACGTCTTTCAGAGCTCACTTCCAAATGCGCATACCTCATTATCTGATACTTTGGCATTGTTTAATACGAACAATACAACATTCTAACTACATTTATAGGTCAGAAAAGTAGAAAAAGCACAACAGATCTTATTCTTCTGTATTGTCAAACATACACCCGATCCCTGAGTGCCACCAAGTGGCCCAATTATGAGTAATAACTACAGTATCAGCACAAAGAATTAAGATGTTATCTTTTGAACATGTGAAAGGATCTTCTACTATGAAATCACTGACAGTGACGCATAAACTGCATGGTGGTACATACGTTTATAAAATTCCTCTTGCTGATACAACAGAGACCTATCACACTCTCAGAACGGGGCAAATTGTGCAATTCAGCAACCAAAACTTATGTTTGTTTCTTTTGGCTTTTTCCTGATTACGGAGTCACCACAGATCTTTTTTGATCTGCATAGTGATTTTCTGGAGCCCTTTATATCCTGGATGCCCTTCCTGATAAATACCGATAATGCTTACAAGTGGAGATTCGAATGCAGGGCATCCGTTCCAAAGTCCAAAACATTAACCACTACACCACGCCAGGCTCGCCACAGCAGATCTTTTTGATCCGCATACTGATTTCAACCAAAACATATGCGTTTCAATAATATATGGCATTTGTGTTGCTTGTGGTCATAGTGGTCCACAGATCTGTGGTCCTGAAGGACGGTGATGACATCATCGGATGTGCTGACATCCTCCCAGTATCTCCCTCGGCAACCCAGACCTTTCCCACAGTGGGAAATTACAGCAGGTGAGTGTATAAATATCATATATGAATATCATATTATAGGTCTTCTTAAAGGGAAATAATTATGCTCATGTTTCAACCCTTTGTATTGAGTTGTGCTCTCCTATAGAGCAGCTACACACAATAACCCTCACAGAAAACTAAAAGGTGCATTATTTAAAAAAAAAAAAACTAAACTGTGTTATAGAAAGCAGGAAGTGAACAAATGTAACAGTTACAGATTGTAAAAGTACCAGATGGAGGGGTAGGATTTAATAAGCTTTGCTTCTTCCTACTCCTTTTGGACATGTGGAACTGTGAACTGATTATGTGATGCATTCAATTGTAATCTGATGCATGTTCAAATGAAATAAAACCATTACCATTACCATTACCATTACCATTACCATTACCATTACCATTGCCATTGCCATTGCCATTACCATGGTTTGTCTCAACTAAGGAGAAACACCCCCTAATAACTGATCAGGAACAGTTAAGTATAATTCCCTTATGAAAACAAATTAAATGTGTTTTGAATTCTAGGTAGATGGTCGACCAATCATTGAGTTTGCCATTTCTCTTTAAGCTCACGGGAGATTTTTTTTTTATTTTTAACTGAAGGATTTTAAGTTGACAGCTGTTTCTTTAATGTAGTGCTCATCATAAACAAGAAATAATCACATAAATTGTAATTAATTAAATATCAATAACTTGCTGGTAAACAAGGTGATAATGTCCTTTTTTACCCCCCCAGCTATGAGTTCCGGATGAGGGTTGCTGCTGCCCTGCAGGTAGCAACAGCAAGAGTGACTATCCTTGGCCGTAGTCCCATATCTATAAATAATGGAACATGCCAACAAGTGACCTTTATGGTATCAGGTAAGCAATAAGGCAATTCTAAAACAATATTTAAATACAGACAATAACATGGGTGGCGACCAGTCCAGGGTGTAAACCGCCTCTCGCCCAAAGACAGCTGGGATAGGCTCCAGTATACTCGCGATCCTAATTAAAACTGATGGATGAATGGAACATGCAAATGGACGTACAAATGGAAATACATGTGGTAGAATGAATTGGGTTTAACACAATACAGTGTAATACAAACCTGGAAACATAACATACACACAAACATAACACACAAACCAAGCCTTTAATCCCTCAGAAATCCTCATCTTGGAAGGCCTTTCTTTAGTAAAATGTTTTCAGTTGCCAGTTCAATTGTGATTCTCAAGTATGGACAACATATGTGTAACTGAGCATTGTCTTTCTATTGAAGGGGAAGTTAGTGCAGATCTTCTGAGCTCTGTCAGAAACAGTGAGCTGATGGGAATGTTCAGAGAGTCGGAAATCTGCCTCCCAGGTGAGTGTGCTATGTATTGTGATCCTCAGATGTGAATTTTTGAGTGAATAATGCATTCATGAGATTTCACACGATGCGTTAACATTCATGTTTACCGGATCAACACATAGAATGACGACACAAATGATCAATGATAGTGAGTGATGTAAAACATTCTGCATTTCTAGGACAAGAGCTTGCGATCATGCAACATTAAAATATGACAATAATTTTTGTTTAAGAGAAAAGCCATGGCAGCTAGAAGCAGACCGTGAGCTATGGCATGATACTACTTGCATGATAATAAACCTCATATAGAAGTGGCAGTGGATGGGAACCACACGTTAAAGGGATGGATTGAATTCTTGACTTGTTGTAACGACATCCCTATCGATAGTGACTTACCCCCCATTTGTTTATGTGAGATGAGTTCTGGTCAGCTTTTGAGGTTGAACATAGTTCCGGTTAATTGCGTGGCCCAATTAAGTCAAGAGTTTGGTTTCTCAAAACAACATGTGTTGGAAAGTGTAATTCATCTGCATCACAAAATCGTTTCCCCAAAAAGTCAAACCTCTCAATCGCTTGGCGTTACTTTCTCAGTACACACTATAGGTGCAAGTTTAATTCTATTTTACTACGTGTATGTAACGAAAAAATCACCCCTTGTACACTTGGGTACTTCAGGAAATTTCTGATTATTTAATTAATAACTGACATAATAGCTCTGTTAATATTTCAAAATGATTTTCCCAGATTCCTGCAGTCAGTTCCTGGCACCGCTGAACATGGGTGGAGTCAAGGGAGAGGTACAATTGGACTCCACCAATGGGATGGCAACTATCAGCATTTCTGGCGCTGGATCCTGCGGTGCCTTAAACTTTTCCCTCACTGAGTTTCCTGTCATGTACGGCCATTTTGCTGAACCATGCACTGAGGCAAACATCGGCGTTAGTGTTTTCACCTTTACTGCTGATCCCACCTCAACCTCCACTGTCAATATCTCAAGTCTCTTTCAACAACGTTCAAACCTGGATGACCTCTCGCTGACTCTGCAGACCTGTAACAACACTCAAGTATGCACTGTTGTAAGTTCTGGAAAAACCGTCTCAACAAGTCAGGCCAGGTTCAATGGAGAGATTGCTGGCAATGTTTACATCCGACGTAACCTCGGACAGAACAGCGCACGGGTCCTAACAGATCTTGTTACAGTCGGTCAAGTCAATGCCTCACAGACCAATACGACACTCTACGGCTCGGTGAGCTCAGCTGCAAGCTGCGATGTTCTCCTTGGCAGTTTAGATACCACCGCTTTGACAGATCTGGGTGTCGTTAACATCGGAACCCCTTTGCGACTCGGAAAGTCTCGCCTGGACTTGACAACCTTCCAGAACAACACTGCCTTTATCCTCCTCCGCCCAGGATCAACTTTCATCTGTGCTAAAATCTATAATGTGCCCGAGAAACAAGTGAGTGCTCTCGTGGATATGAAAGGGATAAGTGGATACATCAGCTTCCGCCAGGCTTCCCCTTTTGATCGGACAGAGTTGAAGGTCGACCTGAGTAACTTGCGGAACCTGGTTGGTCCGTATCACGTCCACAATTTTCCTGTACCTTCAGGCAGAACATCCTCCTCAAATCTTTGCTCCAATGACAATTTGGGTGGCCACTGGAATCCATTTGGTGTAAACACTAGTTCCCCAACATACCCCACTGGGCCAGGATCAACACACGACATGTATGAAGTAGGTGACCTCAGTGCAAAGCATATGTCCCTTGCAAATATGGCCGATGCAAATATGACATTTGAAGACTTCAACCTTCCTCTTTTTGGACGGAACAGTATTGTTGGTCGGTCCATTGTGATTCACCTACTAGATGGTGCCAGGTACGTCTGCGCCAGCATCGGATATCCTGGTGAAGTCGTGGTTGGTAGAGCCAGGTTTCAGAGCTCTGTGGTTGGTGACATGGTGTTCACCCAGCTGAAGAACAATCCTCTATCTGACGTATCCGTTTTTGTGGTTCTGTCTTACGGAAACACCGCAATGGCTTCAACCAGAAACCACAACTGGCATATCCACACTTACCCCATCAGCTCAGAGAGGGACGATGACGAGATGCGCTGCAGCACAACAGGAGGTCATTGGAACCCTTTCAATGTCGACACGGAAGACATCAGCTATGATCTCCACTGTGGCCCATATACACCGATAGCCTGTGAAGTGGGAGATTATTCAAGTAAACACAGTGTCCTCAACCTCAGCGCCACAGTTGGGGGAGTGGAATCCAAAAGTTTCTTCACCGATGTCACTTCCTGGTTGCCG
The DNA here is from genome assembly GCF_030265055.1 of Doryrhamphus excisus. Classification (NCBI taxonomy): domain Eukaryota; kingdom Metazoa; phylum Chordata; class Actinopteri; order Syngnathiformes; family Syngnathidae; genus Doryrhamphus; species Doryrhamphus excisus. The sequence goes on along the minus strand of NC_080466.1, from coordinate 4,607,704 downwards.
GGGTCAGGCGCTATTGGTCGATCTGTGGTCATACATCAGGCAGAAGGAGGAGGCCCAAGGATCGCTTGTGCAAATATCACCATGGTGCGTGTCCCCAAAGCAAGCCTAGGACCTTGGTTTGGTTCTGGCATGACAACCGGAAATATCCATTTTTACCAGTGGATCCCAAACGGCCCCACACGTGTAAACGTGTCCTTGTTCAATCTGAATGCCATGGCTGGTGGTTATCATGTTCACATTTTGCCCGTCAATCCAAACGATACAAACCCATGCTCAAATGCAAACATTATGGGACACTACAACCCGTTGTCCGTCAACATATCACTGTCCCCGATGCCTGGAACTGGCACAGTTGACCAATATGAGATCGGTGATATCAGTGGGAAATTTGGATTGCTGACAGGCCTAACGGAATTTGAGGAGGTCTTCATAGACCGTAACCTACCATTAACTGGACCTTACAGCATCGTTGGAAGATCAGTGGTGATCCACTACACCAATGGATCCAGGTGAGAATATGTGCCTTAGTGTTTTTGCTAATATTTAGAGGTGTGTATCAATAAAAGTATAAAAAAAAACAATGAATAAAAGTGGGGTAATAGTAGTGTAGGCATGTACCTGGAGAAACCTCCTGGGACAAAGAAAGATCTGTCATCCTTTTGCCGATGGTGTAGAATGTCATGTGCTCTGTGGCTCTTCCTACTTGTGTTTTTTATGTTCTCTATTCATTGAGGTGACTCAACAAGTTTTCTTTGTGAAAACTCCTTTTTACAGGATGCAATGTGCTACCATCTCTGCTGACAGAAATACAGATGGCGAATGGGTCAATGCCATGGCTGTTTTTAGTGGCTCTTTGAATGGGACAGTTAAGCTGGTAAGCAGGCTAATTCTTCAATATCATTTTGTCCAACTGGTTTATTAAACCACTTTTATTCCCAATGAAGTACATACCCAGTTTGGTTAAAAATTTGGTTTGTCCGATAAAAATCACAGAAATGAGCCGAACTGCCACAAAAACATGACAGTGTATTTGGACAGATAGTGAATTACAGGAAGCTGGGTCACACTCATTAGCTTAACTTAGCATCCGTATGTCGGTGGGAAGAACCTACGGACCCGACCAACTACCAAGCTGACCAAGACAACAGCTGTGTCTGTCAGCCATCCTCTATTGACCCCATGCTGTGCTCTGTAACATCTATGAAAAGGAGTATTTAGGTAGAAGACAATGTTGTTTTTTTGTTTTTTTTAATCTGCCTGGCTCCAAGCACAAAATCAGGACAACATCACCCAAATCCATTTTCCATCTCCGTTTGGTCTTCCAGGCTCAGCAAATGTTTCCTGATGGAAGCAGCGGTGACACTACCCTGCTGGTGAACCTGCAATCCTTGGCAAGAATCAACGTAAGAACTGCATACATTTATTTTTTCTGAAAACTGAAACATTTTAGAGCAAGTTTCAAAGAAGAAGGTTTGAAAATAAAACATCATGATTTACACTATTATTACTGTAACCTCATGTTGTTGAACTATTTACAATACTACAGCCTTTGGCCCTACAGAATTTGGGCGGCCAGTTGCTTTCTAAGTATTTCAACTTTTAACATACAAACTGGTAACATGACTTGCAAGTCGGATGTCTTATTTAGTAAAAAAAAACAAAAAACAAAAAAAAACTGGAAAATTAAATGACATAGTTTGATGTGGTCTGATGTTTAAAGTGCTCCTGAGGAAAGGTGACATGAGAACATCCAGCTGATAGTATAACACTTTGACAGATAAAATTAGACAAATAATTCAAGGAAAATTATAAGCATTAAATAGTGTGAGTGTGTGTGTGTTAAATATATGTTCTGACTCCCCTTGGACAATTTTGTTAAGTCAATGCGGCCCACGAGTCAAAATATTTGCCCACCCCTGCAGTAAACAATTGTTGACTGACACACGATTCTATCTGAGTACTCTGTCTTTGGTATTCATTCATTCATTTTCTACCGCTTATCCTCACAAGGGGAGTCGTAGGGGTGCTGGAGACTATTTCGTCTTCAGGCGAGAGGCGGGGTACACCCTGGACTGGTCGCCAACCAATCACAGGGCACATATAGACAAACAACCATTCACACTCACATTCATACCTATGGATAATTTGCCGTCACCAATTAAGCTAGCATGTTTTTGGAATGTGGGAGGAAACACACACATGCACGGGGAGAACATGCAAACTCCACACAGAGATGGCCGTAGGTGGAATCAAACTCGGGTCTCCTAGTTGTGTGGCCTGCACGCTAACCACTTCTCCACTGTGCAGCTGTGTTTTGAGACAAATATTCTTTTTATTTGCAGCTCACAGAAGCATCACTGTTCATATCCAATAACCTCATCGGCACCACCAACAACAGCCAGTGTTCTGATTACCAAGGAACCTTTAATCCTTTCAACATGACATCACAGGTGAGACGAAACCACTTGGATTAGAATCGCCAATCAGCAGAACATTATACAATGATCTTTGACAGCATTAATTGTGATTCAAAACTACATTTCATCTTTTTACATTTATTCTCTTTTCAGAATTCCAGCTGTTCTCTCGACTACCCTCTGAGCTGTGCAGTGGGGGAGGTATCAGCAAGACACGGCCCAGTCAGCTTGACTCAGGAACAACTCTACACTGACAGTATCATTGAGCTTACTGGGGATAACACAGGTGACAACACAGTCCTTGCGTTGACTATATAAAACGCCTATTTGTATTTTATTACTGTAAATGGTTGTGTCAAAACAGAAGAACCGAAACTAAGCATAGAGTACTTGGATGCCAGACCCAAGTGTAGTTTAAACAAGGCATACTTCCTTCATGCTTTAGCCAGAAATGAGACAATAGAGGGACTAACACGGGTATTAACTAGCTGTTCAACCGGAAAGATTCCATTACAGTTTCTGTAGATGGTGTTTATATATTTTGAGTATACAATCTGTGAGGAGTCATCTTATGTCTATTTTGTTGTTTTTGTGCACCAAGTGGTTCTTGGTGTGTACACAATCTTAGGGATTTATGACCTTAATAAAGTTTATAAAAAGTCAAGGTCACTTTTACACACAAATTCAACAACTAAAATATTTTCCTTTCAATAATATATGGTGTTTGTGTTGCTTGTTGTCATAGTGGTCTACAGGTCTGTGGTGCTGAAGGATGGTGATGACATCATCGCATGTGCTGACATCCTCCCAGTATCTCCCTCGGCAACCCAGACCTTTCCCACAGTGGGAAATTACAGCAGGTGAGTGTAGAAATATCCTATTTTAAGTCACAAACATAAATAACAAGAAAATTATTATGATGAACTTGATTGTTTGTGCACATTGTAACAGTATTATTGTATTATTGTATTATGTATTACTATTATTATTATTATTGCAGGAACACCCCAAACAAATAACAAGAAATAGGTCAGTATAATTCCATTCTGGATTTGTTTTGAATCAGGTGTTCCGCCGATCATTGAGTTTCCAATTTTTTTTTAGGGTCATGGAAGATTTCAGTTAAAACTGAAACATTTAAAATGTATTAATTTGTTATTTGACAGTGTTTATGTGATATTATTATCATAAAAATTAAATTATCAAAGGAATTATCCTCACTAGAGTGCCGGGATTATGCTGGAGCCTATCCCAGGTTTCTTCACCCTGGGCTGGTCGCCAGCCAATCACAGGGCACATATAGACAAACAACCATTCACACTCACATTCATACCTATGGACAATTTGGAGTCGCTAATTAACCTAGCATGTTTTTGGAATGTGGGAGGAAACCGGAGAAGAGCCACGCATGCACGGGGAGAACATGCAAACTCCACACAGAGATGCATGAACGGGGAAACAGACCTGGGTCTCCTAGCAGTCTCCTGCGTGCTAACCACACTCCACCGTGCATCCAATGGAATTTAATTGAATTAAATATCAGTAACTGGCTTTCAAGTTCAACTTTTCAATGTTTTCTTCCCCCTCCTCCCAGAACTGATTTCAGGCGTAGGGTTGCTGATGTTCTGCAGATGGTACCAGCAAGAGTGACAATCCTGGGCCCCAGTCCCACATCTATAAATGATGGAACATGCCAACAAGTGAAATTCATGGTAGCAGGTATGCATTGAGTCACACCCTCTAAAATTTGGTTGGCCTGCCTTGAGCTTTGATTACACACATTTGCTGTGGTATCCTTTCCACAAGCTTTTGCAATGTCACTAGATTTATTTATGTCCGCAGTTGCATAACCAGTTTTGGTTTTAACTAATGAATGCAAAAATTAATTTAAAACAACAAAAATTACATTCATGTATCTACCATCATTTTTATGTCAATATGACTATAAATATAATGCATAAATACATACAGTATACAGTCATCCCTCGTTTATCACGGATAATTGGTTCCAGACCCAACTCTGTTAAGTGAATTTCTGTGAAGTATTATTTATATAGTTATAATTTTAAATATAAATAAATAAATAAATAAATAAATAAATAAATAAATAAATAAATAAATAAATAAATAAATAAATAAATAAATAAATAAATAAATAAATTATATATGAAAAAAATAAAATTAAAAAAAATATAAACTGAATATTGTTGTATTCAGAACATAGAAAACCTACTTACGACCTAAGTACAAGGTTTAACACTATTAGAGCCCTATAAACATGTCATAGCATCCCTATAGTCATTTCTACACTTTTATTACCCAATATAGTAGTAATACTATAGTAATAGTAATACTTCTTGTCGTGGCTAATGCAACATAGCATTTGTATAGAGTCACAAACTTAGAGTCCGACATTTTTTCAAGTTTTATTGCCAACCTTAACACCAAAATAAAGATTTTTTTTAAATTAATAATAGACGGCATTCAACCACGAAATGGTTAATTAATAGCGTGATGTTTCTATATGTTTCTAAATCTATAACGTTGTAGTCACAGCTCAAAGAGATACACACTATTTTTGCCTGGCATGTCAACATTTTAATTATCATTGAGAAGCATGACGAACTTATGTGTTCTTTCTTTTCTCAAAGGGGACGTTAGTCCAGAGCTCCTGATGTCCGTCAGAGATAGTGAGCTGATGGGAATATTCAGAGAGTCAGATATCTGCCTGCCGAGTGAGTGTTTTTTTTTTATAATACCATCCTCAGATGTGTAATGTAAATACTTAAGTGAGAACTGTATTCCAGACTCATGTAGTCTTGACTGGTTTTGGTGTGTACATGTACACACATCTACATTTATAAAAGCTAAATAAGGGTAAGATGAAATGGAACTACGGTATAATTGCATATTTCATTTACAATGATTAGGTTTGTGGAGTTTTCAGTTTTAATTCTTAATGTGAATGACGTGATTTTATCTTCACAGGAAGTGCAGGTTTCCTGTTGGGGTCCACAAACATTCTCATCGCTGTGATGTTTGCTGCTGCTTGCCTGCTATCTTGATTACACAACTTAATTATAGTTTAGACATACCGCCATCTCCAACCTCATGTTGTTGATCTGAATGTGTTCATGGAATAAGAGTGCGCCGCAGGTTAATGTGGTCACGTGACCTTCACAAATGATGTATTAATAACAACAAACTTCACTTTCCATATCATATATCATTCGTGTATTTGCACTATTAAGTATTTGGGTGAGATCGGTTACCATTCCAAAACTCTTGTATATATGGATGTACTATATTTTCATGTACATTTGTATGTAAATTTGATTAAATAAATAAATCCACTGTTTCTAAAGTGTGCACCAGTTATTTTTAATTCATGTTGATTAATAATTGTAAGCCAAAATTATACCTTGAAGAGTGTCTACTTTTCTGACCTATTAATGTAGTTTAGAATGTTGGATTCTCGTGTTTTATTTATTCCACCCATGGCCCGCCTCCGGGCATGCCCACTCCGCTGTGATTGGTCACAAGCCCAAAGTGAGTCCTAACTATGAACCATATAAGGAAGTCCGCCCCTCTGTGACATCACAAAGGGGCAGTTTTACCACGCCTTTTGAACCCTAGCCTTTTGAGCCATCCCAAACTTATTTCAGAGCTCAATTCCAAATGCGCTAACATGAGAATACAACATTTTAACTACATTTATAGGTCAGAAAAGTGGAAAAAGCATAATAGGTCCACTTTAAGAAAAAATAAAACAATAATATTTTCATTTTCAACTCATTAGAAAAGACTAATTAACTTACCGCTAACCGTGGTAATTTATTTCATTAATTACGTCAAACCTTTTTAGCATAATGCATGCTCATGAGGAAACGCTCTCTGTTATGATTTTAATGTTATTCTCACATGACCACATCAACAGCAGTGCAATTCCAACCACAGCTTATAGGTAAATACATGAAATAAGCCACACCATTACACTTATTTGATATATTACTGTTGTACACCACTGAAAAATACACCAGCAAAAATAAACATTGTTGTGAAATGCATATGGCTCTGACAGTGTCTCTAAAATGGACACCTCATTGTAGTTTTTATATGGCTTTTACGATATTGAGCATGTTTGTGTCCGTGCGTGTACACGCTTATGCTTAATTATTGCATTAATAACAACTTAGACGTAGCTAAATAGCGAGTTATTATGTTAACATCTTCTTAAAAGATGGTCTATGAATGAACAATACAAAAAGAGGCGAGTCTGCATCCCTCCGTCTCTACTGGAAGAAACGGGAGTCACGTGACAGTGACGTCACCAGCGAAATGGCTGCCTCCTGTCAGTAAACTAACACAAGGTCCAAACCCTTAAGAAAACGCTTGTTTTTTTTAATTCGTCGAAAGAATCACATCGACAAGGAGAATCAACCGGGTGTGTATTCATTTATTTACCGACTACTTGGTGGTTATTTCAACTTAAACCGGAGCAGAAGTTCGATGTGTGGCACAAAGCGAATCATATGGCAGATGCGGAGTGTTTGGGGGATGAACGAGGCGTTTGCTCATCCCACGTCTGCTCGGTGAACTCACACTATTGTTCGTTATGAAAGACCACACCGACCCAATTGTACTTTCAGCGCATTAAATCTTAGAAGCAGTCCAAAAAATCCTCAAAGGGGTTATCCTGTTCGCTATACCACACCCAGGACCATTGTATTTGTGGCCTTTTGTAAACAGTTATATTTAAAACTCATGCATTTTTAAGGCTAGCAATTTCACGTTAAGAATGTGAATATCATCTCCTAAAAACAGATTTCCAACAACACAAGAGTGATTCATCGGATTCCTATTTGTAAACATCAATCGCATGCGAAGTGGTTAGCCAATAGGAACGCTCATCGATGACAAATTCTACAACCTGATTGGTCGACATATGACCGGGGTTTCCGCATGTAACTGCCCTTCATATTGTTGACCCAGCAGTAGGTGGATGCATCGTGAATCTGAATTAGCTTAAATCTTGCATGTTGCTGCTGTAAATCAAACAAGAGAGGCACAATGGGAGCTTTTTCTGCCCGTGACAGGAAAGGGTTGATCTTTTTACAACGGTTTGGTCAATATTGATACCAACGTTGGGAATCGATGTTATCGGTATTTGGATAGATCCGCCCACCACTAATGGGCGATACAGCAGAGTTTGCTAACAAACAATCCGATACTGTCCGTATTACGTGAAGTTTTTCAGGAGCTTTGACTGAAACACAGATAAGAAACATATATTTGAACAATTTAAATACAACATGTAACCTCCATCCATCTATTTTGCTGGCAACTCCAACCTATCCCAGCTTTCTTTGGGCTATAGAGGCAGGATACAATAACAACAAAGTAATACAATTGTTCTCCTTATTCGTTTGCAACTGCAAAATAAATAGTAGTGCAAAAATAACGAAATAATTACTTTGTAAACACTAATAACGATATATACCTGTACATACTGCTATACCATCGATGTAACGGAATAACAAAAACAGATATTTGTGAAGAATAATACTGATAATACTCATAAAATGATACTGATACTACCCTTGGTACTATCAATATTCATTCATTTTCTACCGCTTTTCCTCACAAGGGTCGTGAAGGGTGCTGGAGCCTATCCCAGCTGTTTTCGGGCGTGAGGCGGGGTACACCCTGGACTGGTCGCCAGCCAATCACAGGGCACATGTAGACAAACAACCATTCACACTCACATTCATACCTATGGACAATTTGGAGTGGCCAGAACATGCAAACTCCACACAGAGATGGCCGAGGGTGGAATTGAATCCTGGTCTCCTAGCTGTGAGGTCTGCGCGCTAACCACTCGACCGCCGTGCCGCCCTACTATAAATATTTTGATTAATTTGTCCACCTAGAATCTCTGATACAATTCAAGCTCAGCAATGTTGCATTAACTTTTTGAGTAATACTAATGCTGTTCATTTTTGAGTGACATTGTTTGTGTTGATTTAACAGCATTTGCATTATTGTTGAGTGTTTGGTTTTTTTCAGTGATTTGGACTTAAACTGAACATTCATATGTGAAATAATATTGATAGTACTGTGCAAAGAGGACTGCATTTATGCAATTATCTTTAAGAGAATACAATCAGAACCTACAAACATAATAAACAGAAGAGGGCTATATCTATAGTTTGAGGTTTTAAAAAGCACTTCATGTGGCCTCCGCTCTAGTGTGTATGCTATTACCGTTTGTACTGCTATTTACAGTGTTATATGTCACTAGTCCTTCTTCCCTATTAAAATCAACAAGCATACATTATAACGATAAATAATAAATGCATCATTCATTCATTCATTCATTTTCTACTGCTTTTCCTCACGAGGGTCGCGGGGGTGCTGGAGCCTATCCCAGTTTTCGGGCATGAGGCGGTGTACACCCTGGGACTGGTCGGCAGCCAATCACAGAGCACATATAGACAAACAACCATTCACACTCACATTTATACCTATGGACAATTTGGAGTCGCTAATTAACCTAGCATGTTTTTAGAATGTGGGAGAAAATCGGAGTACCCGGAGAAAACCCACGCATGCACGGGGAGAACATGCAAACTCCACACAGAGATGGCCGAGGGTGGAATAGAACCCTGGCCCTCCTAGCTGTGAGGTCTGCGCACTAACCACTCGGACGCCGTGCCGCCGATAAGTGCATCATTCAATTAAAAAATGATCTATAAATACTTATCATACCTGTAATGTTCAATTTCAACAGGAATATTTGTGCGCAGAGACCGAATTTACCACTTGTTGCTGTCGGAAAAGCACTTAACGTGTCACTTGATTTATGAAACATCAGTAAAAGCATTTTTCCCCCGGCATTGCCAAGTCAGCACATCACAGAGGGTAAAGATCCAGGTGTGACCTCTGAGCTCCACGTTCATAGACAAGTCATTTACACTGAGTCACTCCCTTTTCCAGTCATCTGAAGTCGCTGGAGCCATCCAAATGTCTGGTAAATTCAGTGCTGGTGTGGACTTTACAAACATCCAGAGCTACGGTGTATTATGTGACTGCTAAATGAAGACAGCGTCTTGGCATTAATATTGTTGTGTTTTTTCCATACAGACAGAAACATGTCACCAAAGATCACAGGAGAGCTGCTCAGGCAGCTCCGACAGGTGATGAAGAACTGTAAATACTTCTCAGAGCCTCTCCAGGCATACATTGTCCCCTCCGGTGATGCCCATCAGGTAAGTCATTTGTACCGCCTTTCAACCACAAGCTCACAAATACGACTACTTGTGTGATTCTGCTGTCCTATGTCTGACCTTCACAATTAATTGTTGTTAACCCGCCGCCCCTAACCCCCCCCCCCCCCACTCACCATGTGCAAGTCACGATGTGATGTGATAGGACTTCTTGGTGTTTACTGAAGCTGATCTATCCCATTTTTTCCATTCTTTAAGAGTGAATATATTGCACCTTGTGACTGCAGACGGGAGTTTATTTGTGGATTCAATGGCTCAGCAGGTACTTTTTCTTCATGTGGGCTTGATTTTTGAAGGCTTAGGGGGTCTATACTCACCTTGCAATTCACCATGCTGGCTTATGGATGATTGATTGGAATTAAAATTTCCCAAGAAATAAGAGTAATTCAATTAATCATCCTATGTTTTGGGTGTATTTTTCTTAAAACACGTTAATCCGATCTGATTGTATCTTGCATATCCCAACAATGGTGGCAGGTTTTGTGGACATGTCTCTGTGTGTGTTTTGATGCATAGGTACAGCCATTGTGACAGAGCAGTATGCTGCAATGTGGACTGATGGTCGTTACTTCCTTCAAGCCGGCCAGCAAATGGACAACAATTGGACACTTATGAAAATGGGTAACTCACTCACAATGCAGTTTGCTAAATGCAACAACATAATTATTGGACATTGGATAGCATTACTGCCCCTAGTTCTCTGTCGGTGTGTCAAACTAATGTAAAAATATAACCTATATAGCGGTTAATTAGTTAGCCTTCAATGTATTCATTCTCAACTTAAAGTGTTTTAAACAGAGTGGGAAAGAAGGACAAAGTAAGAACCAAAAATATATCACTTTGTTCTCATTGGGAGTGACCAGGATGGATAGGATCAGGAACGAGTACATGAGAGGGACATTACATGTTAGAGGCCTTGGAGATAAAGTCAGAGAGGCCAGACTGAGATGTTTAGGACAAGTCCAGAGGAGAGATAGTGAATATATTGGTAGAAGGATGCTGTGTTTAGAGCTGCCAGGTAGGAGGCGCAGAGGAAGACCAAAGAGGAGGTTTATGGATGTAGTGAAGGAGGACATGAGGGTAGTTGGGGTAAGAGAGACAGATGTAGAAGACAGGATTGAAAATATTTTCAGCTATATTTTGCGCCTGTACTTGGAGTGTCAAGCTGACAAAAATACAGTGAAAGTTTTTAACCAGAGTCAGTTACAGTTAATATGAGGCAGTGGCGGGGTGTACATATTGTAACTGGGCCATCAGTGGGGAATTGACCAGCCAGAATTTGATTTCACAATTCCTCAAATCGGCCCGATAATTATCGTGCACCCCTATTTTGTACCCAGATGTACTTATTTTATTTTTATACAGGGTTGAAGGAAACACCCTCTCAGGAAGACTGGCTGATCAGTGTCCTGCCAGAGAACTCCAAAGTGGGAGTCGACCCATGGATCATTGCTGCAGGTATTTTGAGGTTTCAATTCACATTTTAAAATTCCATGCTGGAAAAATGAAATAGTAATGCTCATTGTTTCAGTGTATTGCAACTATAATACGGTAGTAGAAGGGTATCTTGCAAATTTGTTTTAGATCCTCGCTATTCTCAAGGGGATTACTACCTACCAAGAACCCCTGAAAATGACAAACTGCAAATGATGGATGCAAAATGCACATTTTAAATTCAAAGTAAAAGTAAATAACTCAATTAGTGCTGTCAAAGTAAACGCGTTAATGACGTGTTAACGGAAGTTTCCTTTAATGGTGACAAATTTTTTGATGCGCGATTAACATGCACTCCTCCTGTTTTACCCTCGACCCCAACCGTAGTTTGAGCACGTTAACTCTGCAGCCACAAACTGGAACAAATATTGATGGGAAATGGAGAAAAAAGTATTTAGATCGGTAAAGTTAGCTTCAAAGCCCTGGCAGTTGGCTCTTGTAGCAAGACCAAAGTTCAGTCATCAAATCTTACCTTTATGCTTTCCCACATAGTATCAGCATTTGGGAACAAGTACGAGGTGAAAAAAGGGGTAAAATACATCCAACTACATCCATACAGCCCTCTTTGCATCGGAGAACGGTGCGTTCAAAAAAGTAGGACAAATTGCATTAAACATTCAAAAACTGTGGAAATAGTTAAGAGTATTATAATAATCCTTTCTGAATAATCCTTTTCCTAAATAGGCTTTTTACTAACAAATATAGAATTTAAAACCAGTATCATGAATAAACAAATCTTATTTTGAGCTAACACAAATGAACAAAAACATGTTAGTGTGAGAGGTCTCATTTGCTCACATTTTGTATTTGCTGAAAATTTGTGGGCGAGTTTAAGAGCTAATATGCTAATACTGAAGGAAAATAGCAATAGAAAAATATGCTTGCTGGCTGTATTTTTTTAAATAATGGCCCAAAGTTCCCAAATTGATATCTCTTTACACAAAATTTGATGTAATTATTGTTGTACTTTCACATCGAATCGTTTACCACAAAGGGATTTCCTTTACTTATTATAAATAAAAATTATTATTTTCATCTGTGATTAAATGTGATTAACTGTGAGTTAACTACGGATACATGAGATTAATCGCGATCAAATATTTTAATCGATTGACAGCCCTAATGTCAATATGTTGGACATGAATGTTCATTCATTCATTTTCTACCGCTTTTCCTCACGAGGGTCGCGGGGGTGCTGGAGCCTATCCCAGCTGTCTTCGGGCGTAAGGCGGGGTACACCCTAGACTGGTCGCCAGCCAATCACAGGGCACATATAGACAAACAACCATTCACACTCACATTCATACCTATGGACAATTTGGAGTCGCCAATTAACCTAGCATGTTTTTGGAATGTGGGAGGAAACCGGAGTACCCGGAGAAAACCCACGCATGCACGGGGAGAACATGCAAACTCCACACAGAGATGCCCGAGGGTGGGATTGAACCCTGGTCTCCTAGCTGTGAGGTCTGCGCGCTAACCCCTGACCGCCGTGCCACCCGGACATGAATGTCAAATTGTAAAACTTTTCTCACTGGTTTTCACATAAACCCTGCATGTGTTTCATGTCAGACCAGTGGAAGACCATGTCCAAGGCGCTGACAAGTGCAGGACACTCTCTGGTAGCGGTGCAGGATAACCTCATCGATGTGGTGTGGACTGACCGCCCTCAAAGACCCTTCACACAGCTCCGCACTTTGGGATTGGACTACACTGGTCAGTAAAGGTGTCATTTCTTTTGTTTGTAAATTGTCAAAACAATGAACCTTGACTCTTATCTTTTCAAGTATATCTTTTTTTTTTTTCATTTTCATCAACCTTTCTTTGGATCACGTTTTCCCAAAATCAAGACTATGAGGTTTTGACAGTATCTTTCATTTAGGTGTGTCATGGCAAGATAAGATCACAGCACTGCGAGCCAAGATGACTGAGAGGAAAATCACCTGGTTTGTCGCTACAGCGCTGGACGAGATAGCATGTACGTCAACGACAGTAATGGGGACAGTTTACATTGAGCATAAAGGAAATATGTGTAGAACAGGGGTGCTCATTAAGTCGATTGCGATCTACCGGCCGATCGCGGAGGTGGTACTGGTCGATCGCTGGTCGATCGCGGCGTGACATTAAAAAAATATCATCCCAGCATCAATGCCGTCACTTGATTGATATACAGGGCAGCCATTCAGATGACAACTGAATGTTGCCCTTCGGGCGACCAATCAAATCAAACAACGTCTCTAAGTGCAGCAGAACTTACAATGTCAGCCTATCATCCATCCCCGTTACTTGATTGACATACAGGACAACCAGTCAGATGACACCTGAATTTTGACCTTTAGGTCACCGCTCATGCGTAAACAGCGATGCAAAGTGCTAAGCTAGTCGGCGAATTGCGTCAGATTTTAAGCCCTCGCTAAAGTTTATGGTCACTAAAATGAGTGAAGGAGCTGGACCAAGTAAAAAGGCAAAAACATATCACTTCCATACGGAATGGGAGGTGGACTTTTTTTTCCACAATGTCTTTTTCGAAGTGCGTTTGCCTCATATGCCATTCTACCATCGCAGTACCAAAGAAGGGAAATGTGGAGTAATGTGGAGGTAATTACAAAAAATGTTAATAGTTAATTATGTGTGTTTTGCAATATTGGCTCATTTGGTTATGTAAGGTACATCAACATACATTGTACGTACAAATAATCCTCAATACATTTGAAAATAAATAGATGTTTTGCATTTTTGTAGTGGGTAGATCATTTTGACTCGGTCATTTTAAAAGTAGCTCGCATGCTGAAAAAGTGTGAGCACCCCTGGTGTAGAATTTGAAATTGACACGATTGCAGCTATTGTGGTGCAAGTCTTCAAAATGTTTTCCACTGCAAAAATAAAATATATTCACAAATATGTACATGCACATTAGTCATACTGTAAGTACAACTTAATCTTTATAATTTTTTCCTCTTAAATCACTAGAGGAGATGCAAGAGCAGAACATATTTGGCGTGCTGGGGACGCCTGGTACAACATTTCACATGTAGAACACATTTTTCTGTCACCATCCTCAAACCTTATCAACTGTACTGTAATTGAAAGACAGTCTTTGAAGTAACATACCTGTCATACGGCATGGTGGTTCACCACAATAACAGATCTTACAGATTTGGGTTTGAATCTCCGCCTTGGCATCTCCCTGTGTGGAGTTTGCATATTTGCATATCTCCGTGTGTGCGTTTTCTTTGGATACTCCCGATTTCTTCCCACATTCCAAAAAAATATTACTTAATTACTTTGAATAGATTTCAATATTATATAATAATTGGGACGGATATTTAACTTTTGCTGCTTTCACATTTTCTATCAGGGGCTGCACGGTGTGAGAGTGGTTACACAGCAGGCCAGCTAAGAGACCTGAGTTCAATTCCAGTTTGTGTGGAGTTTGCATGTTCTCCCCGTGCATGCGTGGGTTTTCTCCGGGTACTCCGGTTTCCTCCCACATTCCAAAAACATGCTAGGTTAATTAGCGACTCCAAATTGTCCATAGGTATGAATGAGAGTGTGAATGGTTGTTTGTCTATATGTGCCCTGTGATTGGCTGGCGACCAGTCCAGGGTGTACCCCGCCCTCTCGCCCAAAGACAGCTGGGATAGGCTCTAGCACCCAACACGACCCTCGTGAGGATATGCGGTAGAAAATGAATGAATGAACGAATAACTGGAAATATGGCTGCGCGGCAATCGAGTGGTTAGCGTGCAGGCCTCACAGGTAGGAGACCCGAGTTCAATTCCCCCCTCGGGCATCTCTGTGTGGAGTTTGCATGTTCTCCCCGTGCATGCGTGGGTTTTCTCCGGGTACTCCGGTTTCCTCCCACATTCCAAAAACATGCTAGGCTAATTAGTGACTCCAAATTGTCCATAGGTATGAATGTGAGTGTGAATGGTTGTTTGTCTATATGCGTCCTGTGATTGGCTGGCGACCAGTCCAGGGTGTACCCTGCCTCTCACTTGAAGTCAGCTGGTATAGGCTGCAGCATACTCCCCCCCCCCCCCCCCCCCCCCCCGGAAAATTTCAAAGTACACAACTATACAACTACGTGATCAACCCTGTCTGCTTTATCACAAATCCTTAAGGCAGTTTCACGTATACGCAAGTCAGCTGAGATACCTGATCACGATCCAAGGACCCTGGGATGCACAGATGTCCCACACTACTTGTCTGTTTGAGCACCTTGTTGACCATGCCTGAAGAGCTCTTGGTTCTGATTGTTTGTTTGGTTGTAGAGGTTCTGTTAATTACAGCCATTCTGATTGTCATCAGCCTGCATTTGGACATTCACTTTCAAGGAGAATTGCTGCAGAGCCTCAGTTGGTGTACATCTGTTGCACATATTACTTATTATTTAAGATGCATGTTGAATATGTTTAATGAAACCCTGCAGCGTTCGCTGTGATTTTAATAGTTCACATTTTCTTTCATGTTCAGGGCTTTTCAACCTCCGTGGTGCAGATATCGAGTACAACCCTGTTTTCTTTGTGTATACCATTGTGGGGCTCAACACAATAAGGTAAAGACATACACAACATAGTTTTAGTATTGTTGACACAGTCCAAACAAATTCATAATGATACAATAATTGGTTTTTATGCTGAATTTAGTACTTGAAATTTCAATATCGGGCCAATTACTTTTAAGTCAGTGGTATACATTTTATGTATGATATTTCTTCTTTTTCCCCTATTTTATATATGATTATTTTGCCTGATAATCATACAAATATCATACAAAATTCCTAGATTTCCTTTAGTTATTTCTGTATTCATTATCTTTCTACTTGTTTCTCTCTGCAGGCTTTTTGTGGACCAAAAGCGCCTTACCGATGTGTCGCTGAGAGAGCATCTCCAGCTCGACACTCCCAGCAAGCCCGAACTCCGCATCCAAACGTTCCCGTATGAATCGGTGTACACCGAGCTGCAGGCCATTTGCGCCACCCTCAGCCCCAAGGACAAAGTGTGGATCTGTGACAAAGCCAGTTGCGCTCTCACGCAGGTCATCCCCAAGGTGAGAGAGCACTTGTATGTGCATAAATAAAGACAGTTACCGTAAGTGTCTGCTGTAGCTGCAGATTATTGTCCATTAAGATTATGTTTGGTATAAACAAAAAACTTGATATGGCAGCTATTAATAAGCTGATTTTGTTTGCTTGTCGTGTTGTTTCAGATTGCGATCGTTGGCATTGAATGAGCTTTTGTGTGTGTGAGAGTAATCACATTCCAAGACATCTCAGTTTCAGGAAAATTCACGTCTTCTGTGATCTTTTCTGCTATTTTTTCCCCTAAAAAATCACGTTAATATTCAGTAGATTCTCGATACCTTCATTTGACATTTTACTGGTACACATTTCTTCTTTTATGTAAGCTATTTTTCACAACACCCTTATTTTGGTACCACTATTAGACAAGTTGTGTGCTGCTTGTAATTTGAAGGCTTGAAGTGTGTTGTGTTTTGAAAATGAGATAATGAGATAGCAAGCTGGGTGTCTTTTACAGCCGTGGCTGTTGTCCTTATTTCACACACAACTTGCACAACAAGGTGTCGAAACAACTCATACGACCTGAGTGGCACAGAAACTGCCGCACTAGCATGCTCCACTGAACTAAGATAACACAGCTATCTTACATCATTGCTGTACATAAGTAAGTCAGACATAGCTGATGGTTCAGGTTGACATGTGTTGTTGAGGACGGGGCTTCTTAGTGTTTGTGGAGACATGCTGCTATGTACACTATTAATCAAAAGTTTTAGAACACCCCAAATATTTCCAGTTCATTCATTCATTCATTTTATACCGCTTATCCTCACGAGGGTCGCGTGGGTGCTGGAGCCTATCCCAGCTGTCTTTGAACGAGAGGCGGGGTACACCCTGGACTGGTCGCTAACCAATCACAGGGCACATATAGACAAACAACCATTCACACTCACATTCATACCTATGGACAATTTGGAGTCGCCAATTAACCTAGCATGTTTTTGGAATGTGGGAGGAAACCGGAGTACCCGGAGAAAACCCACGCATGTACAGGGAGAAGATGCAAACTCCACACAGAGATGCCCGAGGGGGGAATCGAACTTGGGTCTCTTACCTGTGAGGCCTGCATGCTAACCACTCGATCGCCACGCAGCTATATTTCCAGTTATTCATTCATTTTCTACCACTTATCCTCACGCGGGGATGCTGGAGCCTATCCCAACTGTCTTCGGGCGAGAGGCGGGGTACACCCTGGACTGGTCGCCAGCCAATCACAGGGCACATATAGACAAACAACCATTCACACTCACATTTTGGAGTCGCTAATTAACCTAGCATGTTTTTGGAATGTGGGAGGAAACCGGAGTACCCGGAGAAAACCCACGCATGCACGGGGAGAACATGCAAACTCCACACAGAGATGCCCGAGGGGGGAATCGAACTCAGGTCTTCTACCTGTGAGGCCTGCACGCTAACCACTTGTCACCGTGTAGCCATATTTCCAGTTATAGTTTATTGAAATTTAAGTTGTTCAAGGCCAACAAATAGCTTAAAATGATACAAAGGTTAAATGCCAGAGGTTAAACAAAAGTAAGGTTATGCAAAATGGAAAAATATGGGTCAACAATTTAAAGCTAATTTAAAGGTTTATGAAGCCTTAGCAGTTGGTGCAACTAATTCCTAGAGGTGCTCCAAGGTCTGGGGTACTTCCTACCTCCTCTGTATCTGTAAAAACAGAGTTCGGAACACACTGTGGTACCATAGTCATGTACATTAGTTATACTAGAGAAAATAATTTGTTTCTACAAAAATGGCTACACTTAAAAATGTTGGTTTTTGTTTCGAAGAAATTGTATTGTGTTAAAATGTTTGAGCGGTTGTGTATCAACTGCTGGGAAAACATTGCCCACACAAATCTTCCTTCTCCTCCCATTGATAGAATTTCATTCATGTAATCAATTTCCGCGAATTTCTACGTTGAACAGTAAATTCTATTTTTATCGGCCAATTCCGCGATTGTAATGGCAATTCTGTGAACACGGAAATTATTGTGCGCTATTTATTTTTGACCTGTCCCGTTTGGCAGCATAGTCATGCAGTAGTACTGTAAATGAACTGTGTTTATTTTAACAGGTGGGTCTGGTATTTACTTTCTGTTAGGATGTATTGCACTTTCATTTTTAAAAACACTGAACAATACATGCTTTGTAAGTGGATAGACAAAAAGGAAAGCATTAAAATAGCAACATATCACATTAACATTAACATTCACTGGGATTGGAATCACGTCCACGTCCACTTTAGTGGGTTCAGGAATAAACAGAAATCTAATTGCGGAATCTGGAATAAACGGATAATCTTATGTCCGTATTCACACTGACTTCATTTAACTTATATGGAGCTGCCTTTAGCAAGAAACTATTCTTTATTACAATATTGATCCCCTTGTTTACAATCATATTTTTGTATTGCTTATCCTTATTTGATCTTATTCTAGGACAACGTTAAAAAGACATAGCATTTCAGTATGTGGAATCAAACTATGGAATGGATTGAGTAAGGACCTCAAACAATGCACAACGATGAGCCAATTCAAGAAACAATACAAGCAGTTGATGTTTGCTAAATACAAGGATGAAGAGTCTTGAACCAGTCATGATGTGCTATATATATCACTATATTGACACTTACTATGGTACACATTATGTCATTGGATGGTCATATAATATGCATTATAAAAAAAAAAACAAAAAAAAAACTTGAACTATATTAGGAAAGCAGGAAGTGAACAAATGTAACAGTTACTGATTGTAAAAGTACCAGATGGAGGGGTAGGATTTAATAAGCTTTGCTTCTTCCTACTCCTTTTGGACATGTGGAACTGTGAACTGATTATGTGATGCATTCAATTGTAATCTGATGCATGTTCAAATGAAATTAAACCATTACCATTCTTTTTTGTATTATAGCCTCAGAGGTCTCCCATCCCCTACACACCCCTCTGCCTCGCCAAGGCGGTGAAGAACGCAACAGAGATTCAAGGCATGAAAACTGCTCATGTACGAAGTCCAATACACTCCTAAGTTTTCACAGTCACTCTTCATCAGCAACATAAGTGACTTTATTCATGTTTTCTAAACGTTCTGTCTTCTTTCTTGCAGATCAAGGATGCAGTTGCTCTTTGTGAACTCTTTGCTTGGTTGGAAAAAGAGGTAGGAGTGTTATGTTGAAGAAAATATACAATATAGGCAGCAGTGAAGGAGGAACCATGCATATGATGCTAATTGAAGACTGTAAATTATAAATGTGAATATGTGTAAATGGTACTTAATCAATATGTGCCCTTTTTTTTGTTTTTTCCCCATTCCTTGCAATTGTTAGCTTTGGAACATTATAAGAGTTAAGATGCCTAACGGTTAGGAATACACTTTGTGCAGGGTTAACCTGTGTTTCTTAAGTTCTGTAATAATGGTTTATAGATTCCAAAGGGCACGGTGACTGAAATCTCTGCTGCTGACAAGGCTGAGGAACTACGCAGGTGATGTCTATCCTTTTCAAAGAAATACATTTTTATCATTTGGTTGACAAGCTCATCCTGTTAGACTTCATTTCACGTTTTCACGAGGGCTTTCTCAAGAATAAAAAAAAAAGTAATATCTCCCGGAGTAATATTGCCCTCTACTGGATGTGTAAAAACAACAAGCCGAAAACAGTGGCTGCATTTATCACTATAAGGCGTTATCAAAATCTTAAGACCCGTTGGAGTGCGACCAAAAAAATGTGGAACCTGTAATTAAAAAATAAATCAATCAACTTATAAAGGCTATAAAACTATAAAAGCCAAAATTTGCCCAAAGTTCTTATTTTCACACGATCATGCCCTCCCGATGGCTAAAGCTACATTTTTTGAAAGATCCTGAGCATTACAGAACAAAAAAAAATTCAAGTGGTAGACCAAAAAAAATTACACCTGAACTGAGCCGGAGGATCTGATTGGCTGTCCGTCAAGACACAGGGCGGTCCTCGACCCAAATGAGGGCCGACTGCAGCGCAATAAATCCCATTGAGATCCAACTGTGCAGAAGGTCACTTCTAGCTAATTTTCAACTGGTATTCAGATTTTTATCAGGTCATTGTTACAAGTAACTCAAGGAGGTCTTTGCTCCATTCCCATTATATTCTACTGTAAGTTTTCCCCCCAACCTAATTTTCAAAAAAAGTACATCTTTGTTATGTTTGTTTTTCATATTGTGCCTTAAAACAACAACTTTTGTTTAATATTACAACTCTATGCTCGTAAAATTACATTATATTTATGCATAATATTGATTAGTAGGCCATGTCAATGTTTTTTGTCATTATAATATGACATTTCTCTGTTAATATTTTGGTAAGGATAAAAAAAAATTCATACGTCAATATGTTATTTTTCAACTATGTCAACATTTTTTTTGTAATTATGACTCTATTGCAATAATATTTTTACTTGATTCGTTCAACAAAACATAACCTAATAACCTAATTTCTGTAACTTAATTGTCTAAATTTACATGAATAGTTGTTTGGTTCTTACAACTTATTTTTTTTATTAATATACTATTACTTTATATACTTCATACTATTCAATTATGCTATTTTTTTCTCATTATATTACATTATTAAAGATAAAACTTTTTTCTTTTAATACTTTTTACTTTATTTTTGTAAAATTACTGCTGATTTTAAAATTTGTGCTTTTTTTGTTTGTTTTTTTTTATTTGCTGTGGGGCAGTAAAAAAAAAAACCAGCCATGAGCATTAGTTTGGACTTCCTTGATTTAAGTAATATGTTATGGTTTAAAAAAATGTTTAACATTGTCACAAGTAGCTTTGTAATATTTTAAATATGCAACACCCTTTTCGCATGCACCAGCGCAGTTAAGCTCTGTTTTTTACCTTTGCAGCCAACAGAAAAATTTTGTGGGCCTCAGTTTTCCCACGATCTCCAGTGTTGGTCCCAATGCAGCAATCATACATTACAGGTCAGAAAACAGGTTATTGCTTGTACATAATTTGGCTTGTTCTACAGTATCATTCAAATGGCCTGTTTGCTTGCTTTGTTGTTGTTGTTGTAGGCCTTTGCCTGAGACCAACAGAACACTCACCGTCAATGAAGTCTACCTGATCGACTCCGGAGCTCAGTACATGTAAACAAAATATTCACACGCGAATATTTGACTTTGTTTGTGCTTTGCTTGACACGTTCTGGTCTTTTGGCAGTGACGGCACCACAGACGTCACTCGGACCGTGCACTTTGGGACTCCGTCTGCGTATGAAAAGGTGCATTATTGTTTAGTTTAGAGGGCGTCTATCAGACAAGCCGTTATAACAATTGATATTAAAAATACATTTATTAAGTCATTAATCCAATTTCTGATGTTTATCTTCAAGGAATGCTTTACTTATGTACTAAAGGGACACATTGCTGTCAGTGCTGCAATATTCCCCAATGGAACCAAAGGTAAGAATTGGAGACTTTTATTTCAATCTTCTTGTATCACTACAATTAGGCTTGTCACAATAATCGATAATTGTGCTGTTAATTATTAACCGATATTCTAAAAATTTGACTTAAAAAAAAAAACTGATGCAGCACGGTGGTCTAGGGGTTAGCGCGCAGACCTCACAGCTAGGAGACCAGGGTTCAATCCCACCCTCGGGCATCTCTGTGTGGAGTTTGCATGTTCTCCCCGTGCATGCGTGGGTTTTCTCCGGGTACTCCGGTTTCCTCCCACATTCCAAAAACATGCTAGGTTAATTGGCCACTCCAAATTGTCCATAGGTATGAATGTGAGTGTGAATGGTTGTTTGTCTATATGTGCCCTGTGATTGGCTGGCGACCAGTCCAGGGTGTACCCCGCCTTACACCCGAAGACAGCTGGGATAGGCTCCAGTACCCCCCGCGACCCTCGTGAGGAAAAGCGGTAGAAAATGAATGAATGAAAAAAAACTGATAATTGAGATTATCATTCAAAGATCATTGTGTCAAGTCATTATTATGTCACGTCACATTTGGGCCACTCGATGGTACTCATGGTGTCAAAAGAACTACACACACACAGCAACAAAATAGACAATACACTACCAACGTATAAAGCAGATTATTAACCAACTACTATATGAGCTCTAACCATGTTTTTCCCAGCACAAAACCTGTACAACAAAGCACTCTGGGAAACAGGAAGTACTCCCACAATGCTAATGATCTATAAAAAAACCTTCAATACAATCTTCACACAAACACAGCTATGTAGTGTATAGTTAAACTATCGTAGGGGATCATATTTGAGCCAATCACCCTGTGCTTAAATACAATCCTATATCACCGCTTCTTGTGCATTACATCGCACGACACTGCGAAGTCACACTATTTTACGCTGTTTTGTTTAATATTTACTCCGCGTATCAAAAGCCTCAGTAGTCGTTGACTGCCAGGAGGAAGGCTGCATTGCACAGCCACACTGGGACTTTGGCATTCCGCTTCCAAATTATCGCCTTTGCAGTTAAAAAAAGAGCACAAAGAGGCTTAATAGCTGAGAAGATGCTCACTCTTTTCTGTGTTCATTTCATATAGAGCCAATAATACATAGTAGACGCATGCGGAGTTAACCCTCTTGGCATCCAGCCATTGTAGCACAGACAGATGGTGGAGACACGCATACATCCAGGACTCAGAATTACCGATCTGGTTTCACTGCACTAAGCTGAAAATGACATTTAGGACAGACCTGCATCATGAACACGAAAAACTGTGTTGAAAATCGTAATTGCCCGACTTTGATTCACTTTCCAGGCCACCTGCTGGACTCGTTTGCACGGGCTGCCCTATGGGAGACGGGTCTGGACTACCTTCACGGTACAGGTCACGGTGTTGGCTGTTTCCTCAATGTCCACGAGGGGCCCTGTGGCATCAGCTACAAGACTTTTGCTGATGAACCTCTGGAGGCCGGCATGATCGTCAGTGATGGTACGGAATCGAACGATTGAAATTAAACTTTTTTTTTTTTTAATTGATTACTGTCAGTCTCAGGGATGTGATATTACAGTAAACCTCGGATATATCGGAAATTCGCTCACAACGGACAGATAAAAAAGAACCGATTTTTCTGTAATGCATTTCCAATAAAAATTCATTGCATATATCAGATTTTTTATAACGGATTTCGCCTATTTCGGACAAAATCTCCAGTCCCGTTCCAATGCATTTCCATTAAATTTCCCTGGCATATATCGGATGGCCGCATCGTTATGCTAATCTTGTTGATGTCACTGGCTATTGTCTTTCTCCTGGCTCCAGATTTAGGACAAATATAAAAGTGAGTGACGTCAATAATACTAGCACAGCAGTGAATGAGATCTTAACCTCACTATTGGAAATAACGTAGGCCTGACGGGCGTAACAGGGCCTAGCTTAATTAACAATTTGTTATGCTCAGAGTCCAATAAAGTTAAATTCTCATTACCTTACGTCTCTTTTCATTGCCCAGTCCAGGTACATTGGAAACATAGTCAAGGAAGTGCCTTTTTATAACGGATAAAATCCGATTTACGCATATACCGGATATAAATCCGATATATGCGTAAAACGGACATTTTCCGGTATACGCATATAACGGATTTCGCTTATATCGAACAAAACCAGTGGGAACAATTGAATCCGATATATCCGAGGTTTACTGTATAAGGCACTGTGTCGATTCTGAGTCATCCAGGTCACGGCGGTGATTCGCACAAGTCTTGAATGGAGGCTGAAAGAAGCCATCTGTCAAATTAGACATAATTTTTGTCTAATACTCTAAAATAGAGGTGAACGTTTCCGTCATCACATGCGGTCATCTAACAACAACATCCGAACACCTCGTTCTGCTAGATGCAGTTTCCAAGTGGTGTTCAAACCTTTATGAATGATTTCTTTGCCAGAGTAATCACACTAAAGAAGGATTTTCAATAATATCACATATACCGTCAGATGGCAGAGGTAGATGAGGGTCAAATAAAGGTCAAATCCATAGCATAGCTTTTATCATAATTGTCAATGAGTTACATTCTGTACTTTTACCTCTTGTTTCTTGTTTTATGTTTAGAACCAGGGTACTATGAAGATGGAGCTTTTGGTATCCGTGTGGAAAACGTGGTTCTTGTCGTACCAACAAAACCCAAAGTAAGACAGTCAACTGAAGTACATAAAGAATGAGTAAATGTAAATGTATTTTTTTTTTATGTCCATGCAGTACAATTACAGAAACAGAGGCAGCTTGACATTTGAGCCCTTGACTCTGGTTCCCATCCAAGTCAAGATGATAAACACGGAGCTGCTCACTCAGAAGGAGGTAAAGCTTTTAATTGCTCATGGTTTCAAATTCCACAGAAGACTATTTTGTTCTAGACGAGCCTTTTTTGTCCCTCAAATGTACGAGTTATTTAGTAGAGACGCACGATATTGACTTTACCAATATCCAATGTCCAGCACTCTGACATCAACCTATGCTGATATAAGCAGCAGGTCTTCCCTCAAACTCATCACATCTTGAACAAACACTTTATGCTTATTTTTCTGTGATGCCATTTCATGAATAAAAACACATTATGCAAAACAAGATGAATACAGCCATGTAAGTTATCGGCAAAATGACATATTTATTTGAATATTTTGCCTCAACTGAAGTAAACTGTCAAAAGAAACATGTTCTAGTATCAACAACCACAACAGGTTAGTGTTCTGAATATATTTACTAATAATCTCACCATTTATACATTTATGTAACATAATATTTAATTTCATTTAGCACAGCTAGGAGACCAGGGTTCAATTCCACCCTCGGCCATCTCTGTGTGGAGTTTGCATGTTCTCCCTGTGCATGCGTGGGTTTTCTCCGGGTACTCCGGTTTCCTCCCACATTCCAAAAACATGCTAGGTTAATTGGATACTCCAAATTGTCCATAGGTATGAATGTGAGTGTGAATGGTTGTTTGTCTATATGTGCCCTGTGATTGGCTGGCCACCAGTCCAGGGTGTACCCTGCCTCTTGGCCCAAGACAGCTGGGATAGGCTCCAGCATCCCCCGCGACCCTCGTGAGGAAAAGCGGTAGAAAATGAATGAATGGATGAATGTCATTTTTTGCAATAATCCCCCAAGAATTGCACTGATTATAAAAACATGTATATTTCTTCGAAAATATCAATTTTGTCTTTTTGTTTTAATTTTATCATTAAGAAATGACAATGGATATTCCTATGTTCAGGGTTGTCTTATATTTAGTTGTCTCTTGCCACTTTGTGGTTCAAACATCACACCCTCACTCCCTCACTCTATTGCTCTTTTCAAAAATTAATAAATGATTGCTGTTTTGGCGTTTGACTTCAGCCTAGGAGTAAAAAAAAGTCATATGTAGTATTCTGGTCACTAGTAATGTTACATTGTTGAGACTTTACCTTACATTACATTATCTGAACACTGCATTAGAGTCAGACCAAAAAAAAAGTTCTCCCATTCTGTGTGGAAGTGGTACACGTTTGCCTTCTTTGTCCTTAAGTTTAGAATAAATAAATTGGAGCCTAACTAGCTATCTCAGTGACATTCTATGCTTAAAGCAGCGGCCATTTCTTATATCCCTGTGATTCCGTCGCCTGTGCATAAGAGTTGCGCAATGTGGTGTAAACAAAGACTAATAGGAGTGTAAATGGTGACTATAGTGGTGTAATTTCATATTTACAGGGCTCTAATAATGGTTAAAAAAAGAAAAAAAGATTTAGAAAGTGATGAAAATATTCAATTCATTAATATTTTATCCTACTCCACGTAAATTAATGTATAGTGGTCTGGAACCACATAACCATGATAAATGAGGGATAACTGTACTGTATTTTAATAAATCATAAACACTTTGACAATATCTCGTTTGCCGCAGTGGGACTGGGTGAATGAGTACCACAGGGTGTGCCGCGAGGTGGTCGGAGCGGAGCTGCAGCGTCAGGGCAGGAAGGAGGCATTGGACTGGCTCATCAGAGAGACCCAACCCATCATTTGAGGGACCGGTTTGGCCAAGAGTACTGTACCAAACGGTGCTGTGCCAGTCATTGTTTGTAATGTTATGTGTCTCATTGTCCTCTGTGACTCTTCTTTTGTAACATGCATTGTATCAAGAGTTTTATTAAACATCATGGAAAAATCAAATCATCTTTCTTTGTTATCTATGAAGTCAACTCTATCTAAAAGTTTGTTTAACCGTCCTCTTGTGTTTGGGTCGGCACCGACCCGTTTTACATTTTAATGCATAAAAAGAATCACATAACATTTGTTTATTGCGTCAAGGCTTTTTGACTTTGTCAGAAAACTATTTCAACAAAATAATTAATAATAATAATTTTTAATAATAATAATTTTTACTACATTTTAAAATGGTCTGGTTGAAATTATGACCACCGGTTATAATAATATGACTATAAAGCAATATTTTGATCCACAACTGAAATAAGTGTACAATTAGCCAACACAATAACAACCAGCTAATCTTCTCATCATGTAAGCTTCAGGGGTTTCTCATTTTGACCGCTTTTCTAGTACACCAGCAGAAAAACAATGTCCAGACATGTGATGTGAATTCACTCATTTGATTGGCTGATTTCACATTTACAATTTGGATCATGGAAAGAATGGCAGGAAGTACAGTGGAACCAAGATCTGGACCTGTTCTGCTTTTTCATTTCACTTTATACTAAAGTTCTGTTGCTGAAAACAATCACTTTTTTCTACTCTTTCTTGATATTAATATACACGGGTCAAAATTCACCCGAACACCACAGATGTTTCTTTAGTGATTAATACTAAAATGAGAAAATAAATAAAAGAGATATGTTCTATAGCCCTCAGTAATAGCCAGGTAACAAAAGAACCTTCAATTTATTAACATGATTCTTTTGAAGGGGCGACACGGTGGTCAAGTGGTTAGCGCGCAGACCTCACAGCTAGGAGACCAGGGTTCAATTCCACCCTCGGCCATCTCTGTGTGGAGTTTGCATGTTCTCCGGTTTCCTCCCACATTCCAAAACATGCTAGGTTAATTGGCGACTCCAAATTGTCCATAGGTATGAATGTGAGTGTGAATGGTTGTTTGTCTATATGTGCCATGTGATTGGCTGGCGACCAGTCCAGGGTGTACCCCGCGTCTCGCCCGAAGACAGCTGGGATAGGCTCCAGCACCCCCATGACCCTTGTGAGGAAAAGCGGTAGAAAATGAATGAATGAATGAATGAATATCATTTTTTGCAAAAATCCCCCAAGCATTTCACTGATTATAAAAACATGTATATTTCTTAGAAAATGTCAATTTTGTCTTTTTGTTTTTATTTTATCATTAAGAAATGACAATGGATATTCCTATGTTCAGGGTTGTCTTATACTTAGTTGTTTCTTGCCACTTTGCGGTTCAAACATGTACCCCGCCTCTCGCCCGAAGACAGCTGGGATAGGCTCCAGCACCCCCCGCGACCCTTGTGAGGAAAAGCGGTAGAAAATGAATGAATGAATGATTCTTTTGAGGTTAATTTTACCATTTTTGGATATTGAAATCGAGAGGTATAGTGACAAAAAAAAGGCCCAATATAGTATAAAAACCAACATTTTCATGGATGAGGAAGCCTGAGAAGGTAACCATGAGACATGAGAAGCAAATTTGATGGTAACTTATTGTTTTTAGTGTATTTTATAGCTGATTTAATACATGGGTCCAAGCCAAGGTTAGCCAAGGAAGGTTAACTAAGGCACTATGATTTCTACTGTTAAACCCGGAATCTTGCAGAAATTCCACGGGGACGGACCGCTCAATTGTGGCCGGATCATCACAAACACTAGTCCACCTCTCGCCCGAAGACAGCTGGGATAAGGTCCAGCTTACTCGTGACTAAATTACATACACACTAAATTAGAAACACACAAGTATTACCACGCAAAACCTGCTACACATCGAATACTCAATATCGTAGCTGACATCCAAATACTGAATCATCAAACATGCTGACCCAAAGACTTGGACAACATCCCAAAATTGCAGTTCTACAGTTCCCATGATGCATCTTTTGTAAGATCAACACGTTTCAAAGTTCCGTCTGCAAGGTTTATGGACTTGCATTAAATCCGTCATCTTTCCAGCTGTGCCGTGATTACTATGATGACATCATTACGGCTTGCATTGCAAAGTCTTTCCAGAGCCACAAAAATAACCGTTTTCGCTAGCGATCATGTGTCATCACTTATGGGATGGACTATAGCAACATCCCAGAATCTGTCCACATCGCCATCCTCCATCACATTCTAAAGTTGCATGTAAAAAATGGGAGGGTCCAGGATGATGCCGCTGCGGGGGTCCTCAGCGTACTCCTCAATGGATGGTGGCATTGAAATCCCAGCTCGCCTGGTTGGGTCTTCTTCATCCTCCTTGGCTCCCACAGGAAGTGGGTTGCTGTAGATGTAATAGATCCTGGAGTTGTCTTTAGCCGCCTCTGTTCTCCTGAAGAAGGCCAGCGGGTTGATGAAACTGGTTGACCTCCTCACCGCTCTGACCGCTACCGGGTCCATTGGCTCATCCCGGGTCACTGCGCTCTCATAAATATGAGCCCTCTTTGACTGCCTGATGAATAAGAGGCCGTCGACAATGATCTGTTATACAAATGTGCACGGAAATCCCAGCAGCTGTGACATCAATGAAATGAACTGATATTGTGGCCAAATGTGGCCCGCAGGACACTAGTTTGAGGCCCCCGCCTTGATATGAAAGTTTAATGTTAGTGCGGCCCGTGCAAGTTTGATATGGATGCTGTATGGTATCATGTACCCAGAAAAAATTATTACGTTTGATTAATGTTCATGTTAAAGGTTAAATAACTGTTAATAGTTATCCTCCCTATCCGTGTGGAAGTGGTAAGTTTTCGGCTATTTAAGTTTACAGGAAATAACTTGGAGGCTACCGTTTAGGTCGCTAGCTCTCTAGTTTGCGAGTTAGCATGTGTCTCAAGACCCTGCAGTTGCGCAATATGTTGTAAATAAAAAGAGTATAAATGTGACTATAGTCATGTTTTGTCATGTCTACAGGGCTCTAATAATGCTTTGTTCATTTTAATCTGAAAAAAATAATTTGTCTACACACCAATTATATGTGGTTTCTTAATTTTTAATTATTTGCCGTTTTATTATTATATTTATTTATTACTGATTGATTGATTTTCTTTATTCTTGATCTTATTTTGTGTAGAAAAATAAAAATTAAGATATTTGAGAACAGTGGAATGTTTTATCAGAGCTTTTCTTGTAGAAAATCGGAACCAAAGCAAAGTTTATTCATTTTTTCATTCATTCATAATTCATTTTTTTTTTCATATCAAATAACAATTTGATATTTCACAGTCTGATTGGCTTCTCTCTGCCCTAATTCCGGGTTACTGCTTTTCTCCGAATGAGAAATCTCTTGCCACCCCTATTACATATCGCAATTTGAACCCATCTTCTGAATGCCTTATTTGTGTTTTAGTTCAATTAGGAATTTTATGCTTGAAAATGCTTAAAGAAAATGTTTAAAGTACGCCAAAATGTTGTACTATTGCTTTAATATGTATAGTATATTAAAGCAATATATATTCAAGCACAAAACGGATTTATCAATTTATGAATTTTTGAAAAACCGTGACAAATTCAAAGCAGAATATGGAAAGGGATGACTATGTGATAAAAAAATGTCATAAAATGATGTAATTTTGGTTCATATTGAAAATGCTATACATACGTATGTAACTACTGGACTTCTACTGTACATATATTAAGCAGTACCGAATGTAAAAAAATTATGTCACACTTTTGAATATTTACCTGCCTCACATTTATGTAATTTTTCTTCACATTTCAGTCAGAAATTAAATGGTGAAACTAAATTCTAAATGTAAACACTAAATCTAAATATGCAATTTGACTTTTGAGTATGCTTGTATGCTCTCCATGTTGATGCAGTTTTCATTTTATTTTTGTGTCCCCCATTTTTTGTGTCATTTTTGGCCCAAATGTTGTCCCAAAGCTTATGTCCGAGCATCACCTGGTGCGGTTGTAGCAGACATTGATGCAGTAGATGGCGGTGATGATGAGAATACAAAAGGCCACGGTGACGATGACAATGTTGAATACTTTGAATTCTGGGTAGGAGAAAAAACAGGGATGATATAAAGTTTTTACCGGCTGGGTTGGGTACGGATTTTAGAAGCCAAAGTCACTTTTCTAATGTATCTTAAGACCTAAAATTAAGTTCTAAGTTCTAAGTTCTACTTCTATGAACACAAAGTAATATATGAATGCATATTATGCACATGTTTCCATGTAGTTATTTTCAGTTATTCTATTGTAACGCAGTATAAAGGTCTACATGACATAAAAGAGAACAACAGACCAAATACAGCCGTTTCCAGCGCGTCATTGTGCAGATCCAAAGTGGCATTGAGATGGAGGCTATGAACTTTCATCATTCTGTGTTGTTCCTCTTGTCGTCCACTCATGGTGCTGCCTCCGCATCTACAAGCATGGAGCAAACCTTTGCTTGGAGCCGCTGGCATCAGATTCAATAGAAGCTAGGGCCATGTGACTCAAACAGCTTGGCTCCGTTGCCGTGGAGACGCTCTGTCTTTTGTCACCCCTCATTTCAACTCTCTCTCTCTCTCTCTGCTCCCCTCGTGTTTACTGCTCATTATTCTCTTCATGTTGTGGACTTTTTTTTTTTTATATAATTGTGCAGGCTCTCAGTTTGGCCTCAAAATGTCTGTTCCGTCTATAACATACGCATACTTTTACATGCTTTAATGATAACTCAATGCACTCAATTTAGACACCAGCTCCCTTGCAGATATGCGGTTCCAAAAAGGTTGCAAAGAGCCAAAGCACTCCAACGAACAACAAAGACACGATTCTTTCATTTCCTTATGCTTCACTTCCTCCTGCTGCACAAAAGGATTTATTATACAATTAGTAGAGCATCTAATAAAAGAGGGGCCTGTCTGCCTGTTTGGGAAGCCTGTTCTGCTGGTTCTTCTTCATCCGACTTCAACAAGCAAGATGAACGGAACAAACGTCTTCAGAAATGAGGAGCATTTGACGAACTCACCAAGAAAGTATGCAACTTAAGGAAGCGGGGAGAGGAATATTCACGCCAAGTGCAAAATTGACATCAAGTTAAATGGATGACGAGAAGAGGTCAAAGTATAGTAAATCTAAGTATTAAGTATAAGTAGTAAGTATATGTAGAAACTGGACAATTATTAAAGAAGACATCATCTTGGCTATACATATATCATCTCTTTTTTGTCACTTTAATGCAACTTTTTAACAATATTTTTATACATGTACATAGTTTAAGGCAACTTTTAATAAGTGTTATGGTCTTACAAACAATCTGATCTACATTGACGCGTCAAAGTTTGACTCAAGCTGCCACAATTAATGGACTAATTTATGATTAATAGATTAATTAATCTGAATTAATTAATTAATCTGAATTAATTAATTAATCTGAATTACTTAATTAATTAATTAATTAATCGATTAATTAAACAACAATATATTCAGAACTCCACTGCCCGCCTCCTCACCTCCACCCACATTACCCCCATCCTTAAAAACCTCCACTGGCTTCCCGTCCCCCAACGCACACAAAGCCCTCCACGATCTGACCCCCCCAATATCTCACAGACCTGCTCCATCCACACAATCCCCCCGCGTCTCCTTCGCTCCTCAGACTCCAACCTCCTGGCACTCCCCTGTAAGACCAAGCACCGAACCTGGGGAGACAGAGCCTTCTCCATCGCTGCCCCCCACCCTCTGGAACTCTTTGCCCCATTCACTCCGTGCTTGCCCTGACCTTCCCAGTTTCAAAAAACAACTAAAAACCCACCTTTTTAAATCTGTTTTTAATATCTAACTTTTTATATCTGACTGCTGTGCCCCGCCCCGCTTTTACTCATGTTTTAACTGTGTATTAACCAATGAATGTTGTATTTTAATGTATCGTTTACTCTGTTTACTTGCTTTTATTCAACTCCATTCTTCTGTAAAGGGTCTATACAAATTAAATGTATTATTATTATTATTCATTCATTCATTCATTTTTCCTCACGAGGGTCGCGGGGGTGCTGGAGCCTATCCCAGCTGTCTTCGGGCAAGAGGCCGGGTACACCCTGGACTGGTCGCCAGCCAATCACAGGGCACATATAGACAAACAACCATTCACACTCACATTCATACCTATGGACAATTTGGAGTCGCCAATTAACCTAGCATGTTTTTTGGAATGTGGGAGGAAACCGGAGTACCCGGAGAAAACCCACGCATGCACGCATCCACACAGAGAGGTGGAGGGTGGAATTGAACCCTTGTCTCCTAGCTGTGAGGTCGGTATTGTGCCCCTTAATACCGATCATTCCATCACACCATATTTAGCTTATTTACATTATTTACATAGAGAATGCATGGCAATTATTAGAAAGCTTATGTATTGATGAAGGAAAGAAAAAAGGAAGCAACAAGTGTTGGAAAGAAAATATGAGTGGTAAAAAATCAGATCCAAGTTGTACTTCCCAAAGCGTCCACTAGATGTCAGACCCTACATAAAGTACAGTCCGTCATCATTTGAGTCCATCCATATACCATCCATCTTGTTATTTGACATTCCTATTTTCCCGGTCTGCATTCTGGGAAAAGCAACACAGAAATAGAGTGAATGATGAAGCTGTGACCCACACAAGACACGGAATCAATATTTCCTGGTTTCCTTAATGTTTTTCAGTCTTGGTTAACTTTCACATCTATCCTCGTACTCAACCAAGCAGAGCTGTTTGGGTTTGGAGGGCATGTGGGTGGCATTAAGATGGTAGGGTTTATTTTAAGTGGACCAGCTCCCTATCATGGGATCAGGGACCGGGAATATAGAGGCCCCTGATTTCACCCAGATATCACTCAAATATTAACACATATGGAGAAAATATGGGTGGTTTTACCAATAACACCTTTTTAAGTTATGTTATGTGTATTCCTAACAAGAAATCCACATTTCACAAGTGAAATGAAGCATCCACTTGGCTTTATTTCATTCTTTCCAATTTAAACGGAGATGCTGGATGATCTCTAGCCTGTAAAGCTTTTCAGAAGTGACTGGGAACAAATCAAATCTGCTTCTCCTTCCTAAGAAAACATCTGTAAGATGAAATGAAACATGCAATGTCAGTCCCTGCCAAGACAATGTCATTAGATACACCTCATTTGTAATCAATACAAACCACATGCACGGATATAATTAAAGTCTAGCAAGGGGTATATGTGGATCACCAACAATAATGTCAATTTGATGACGGAATGCCTATTTTTTTAATTATTACTATCCATCCATTTTATTTATCCATCCAAAAGGTGAGAGGCAGGGACACTGGAATATCCATCCATCTATTTTCTATGCTGCTTGTCCTCATTATGATCACAGGGGTATGCTGGAGCCTATCCCAGCTGACTTTGAGTGAGAGGACACTGGACTGGTTAATATAATAATGATGATTGTTATTATTGTCATTACCAGTGGATTAAATTCCTTAAAAAACACACACAGTGTATTTAGACTTCATGCACAAAATATTTAATAAGTATACATTCATTCATTTTCTACCGCTTTTTCCTCACAGGGGTCACGGGGGTGCTGGAGCCTATCCCAGCTGACTTTGGGTGAGAGGACACTGGACTGGTTAATATAATGATGATGATTGTTATTATTGTCATTACCAGTGGATTAAATTCCTTTAAAAAACACACAGCGTAATTAGACTTCATGCACAAAATATTTCATAAGTATACATTTGAATTTAAAACAAAGTCTACACAGTAGACATATTTATAAATTGTATTATGATGGAAAACTACGATAGCAAAGCAAAAGTTACCTAGCATGCCTTGCGGATTATGGACGTCAGTGTAGTGTTGCATGTGTTTTATATTATTGATATCTGCGTGGTGTTGTTATGTTGCATTGGCACCATCTGCTGTTTGTGCTTTGTTATAAGAGAGTATTTGCTGGGTCATCGCTGCAAATAAAGAGCATTCCCTTTAAGCAAAGGGGGATCTTATCCCACATACAACAAGATAACACTTGGAGATGCTGGGGATTGAACCCAGGACCTCATACATGCGAAGCATGCGCTCTTCCACTGAGCTACATCCCCATACAGCAACACTGGTTTGCAGTTTTCCACATGTCTCCGAGTGATATTTTACCAAATGTGATAGGTGCTGGAGCCTATCCCAGCTGTCTTCGGGCGAGAGGCGGGGTACACCCTGGACTAGTCGCCAGCCAATCACAGGGCACAATAGACAAACAACCATTCACACTCACATTCATACCTATGGACAATTAACCTAGCATGTTTTTGGAATGTGTGAGGAAACCGGAGTACCCGAAGAAAACCCATGCATGCACTGGGAGAACATGCAAACTCCACACAGAGATGGCCGAGGGTGGAATTGAACTCGGGTCTCTTAGCTGGCCTGCTGTGAAACCACTCTCTCACCGTGCAGCCCCTGATAGAAAATGTGATAGCAGCAAAAGTTCAATGTCTGTCGCAATTATTATATAATACTGAAATCTATTCAAAGTAACCCCAATAATATTCGTTTGGTGCAGCTTCTCACTCGTAATATCTGCTTATCGTACAATATTTTTTTCTACTAGAAAAAGAAAACTAATGCTGTGATTATAAATTGACACTACAAATAATAACCCAGTGCGCCTCTTTTGCTACTAAAATAAATCCAACATGACTGACTGTCAAAATATTATTATTTGGTCTCGTCACAGATCATTTCAATGCTGCTTGTTTCCTGTTGGACATCAAATATGTGCCAACTATTTGCACAACAGGCTTTTGCTTGTTTTAAAAGCCTTGAACTCACATTAGTAAGTATGTGTAGTCTAACACAACTGACACACACACCTCATTATTATAGTGAGCTCGGTGTGAGAAGCTACAGCGTGACGTGGAGATCGTTAACAGTGAGAGAGGCAACAATATGATGAAGCAGCAAAGCGACAGAATTCCGATAAGGAGGATGAGGAAAAACACCTGTGGGTATATTCTGTTTGGTTTTATCGGAACTTTGTACAATTTGTACTGGGGCCTCACGGTGGATTAGTGGTTAGCATGTTGGCCACACAGTCTGGAGATCTGGAAGATCAGGATTCTAATCTAATCTGTGTGGAGTTTGCATGTTCTCCATGTACGTGTGCGGGTACTCCGGTTTCCTCCCACATTCCAAAAACATGTTAGGTTAATTGGAGACATGTCAGGTTTATATGTTTCATTGAACACCATAAACCTTGCTATATTTTCTCTTTTGTCACCACTACATTGTGCATGAAACTATACCCCACGTGCATAAAAGAAGGAAATGTGTGATTTGATCCAACATTTTCCAGTATTCTAAAAAAGATAAAATTATGTCTTAAAAGTCAGTATTCATTTTCTGTACCGCTTATCCTCACAAGGGTCGTGGGTATGCTGGAGCCTATCCCAGCTTACATTCTTCAGTCTTCTTACAGTCTTACAGGCGAGCGGCGGGTTACACCCTGGACTGGTTGCCAGCCAATCACAGGGCACATATAGACAAACAACCATTCACACTCACATTTATACCTATGGACAATTTGGAGTCGCCAGTTAACCTAGCATGTTTTTGGAATGTGGGAGGAAACCAGAGTACTCAGAGAAAACCGACAAATGTACAGGAAGAACATGCAAACTCGATACAGAGTTGCCCGAGGAACTTGGGTCTCCTAGCTGTGTGGCCTGCACGCTAACCACTCATCCCTAAGAGTCAGTATTAAACAATTAAATAGAACTTTAGGGTCAGAAGCAGGAAGTCCATGAAAACACTGCAGAAAGAGATGAATGCTAGAAAGGTTATTACGAGTAACTGCTCTATAGGAGTACACGACTCAATACAAAGCGGCAAAAGTGAACATAAGAGGTCAGCGCAGTGTTTTACTTGTGTCCAAAAGGCAGGTAGGATAGGCTCCAGCTCATATATGACTATGAACAGGTTAAGCGGTAGGAAATGACTAAAACGTTCCTCATATTTCCCCAATATATTAGTGTTGGGTGTCGAGCATCCTACTGGAGCCATTTAAAAAACCCCAACAGCGGTTGTAATGCGTCGTTAAAATCACAACAAGCAAGGCAAACACCTAATGCAATACAAGTGGAGCATCATACACTATATCATTCAAGGCTCTCTCTCAGTCTGTGTGAAAAAATGTTGGCAAGCCAACAAGACTGTGCAGCATGTGAGCATACCCAGACCGGACCTCCTACATGCCAGCATATAAATACAGTTTGTTGGATGCAAGCGCTGGCTGTGTGTGTGTGTGTGTGTGTGTGTGATGTGCACGCCAAACCAACTGTGACACACACATTCTGCACTTGGATTTTGCTGGAATTGCTGGAAATGGTTGAAAATCCACATGAAGGGAATACGTAGGTTGGCAGTGGATTGTTGTGGACTAAAGACAAACCAAGTTAGTCACGAGAGGATATGGATATACACCACTGTGAACATTCATGGTAAAAGTTATTGTGTTTATGGAACAAACTATTAACTAATATAGGTATGTTAAAGGGGAACTGCACTTCATTCACAATCCTTGTGTGAAACATGAACACATATTTCATTCCCTTTTCTGTGCATTATAACAACTATAAACAAGTTAATATCAGGTAGCTAACAAGACACGTCATTGGGACGCACACTATTTTGACACTTGGTCCATTTTGAAAACTGACCTGTATATTAAATCAAGCAACAGGATATTGTTATTGTAGCAGCTGACACAAAGTATTATATTTCTGGCAGAGTAACACATCGCTATTGGCGTTTCCCAGCATCTTTCTTTCTTGAAAATGTTCATTTTTATTATTGATATGGTTTTATATGTTTTTTTCTTGGTTTAGGGTTTTTTATATTTATTTCTTAATGTTTTTCTATTATATTTCCATTTCTGAAAACAGAACTGTTCTCGATTTTATTTTACTTTAATATTTATTTTAATAGTAGTGACACCATTTGTGGTGAAGACAAATCTACAGGCACATCTGAGTTTAATTTAAAATACATTTCAATCAAAAAAAATAAAAAAATACTAGCTGAATATAAGTTGGAGCCGCCGTGGTGTAGTGGTTAGCAATTTGGACTTTGGAGCAAACGCCCTGGGTTCCAATCTCCACTTGTGAGTACCATTGGTAATTGTCAGAAAGTGCATCCGGAATATAAAGTGCTCAAGCCAAAATCAGTATGCTGATGAAAAGATCCGCTGTGGCGACTCCAAAATCAGGAAAAAGAAACAAACTAACTAAAAATAAGTTAGCGGTTATCATACTGGTATGGATCTTGGGAAGTTATTGGTATCGTTTAAAACAAAAACATGCACTAAAACTAATCCAAAAGAGTTACATACTTAAAAATTCTAAAAAAATAAAAAATCTAATTTATCTTCTACTGCATTTATAATAAGCAACATACTAATGTAATAAAATAAATGTAGTGTTCCCAATTTTGTAGCCTGATTATGTTCTGAATGTCTCTACAGAACACAAGCCCAGCAGCGAGTGTGCAGGGATACTTTGGGGTCCCATTGAATTAATTCATTTATCTACAAATGGCCATCAGACATCACTTCATCTTGGTACATGTGACACAGCAGCCCGGTGAGTCGGAGTTAAAGAGTTTGTGTAAAACAAACTCCGTCTGCTCAGGCTTCTGTTGGCCAGGAGACGCTGACAATAGACTGTTGGCCTCGAATAAGTGAATCCAAAGACGCTGACATGATGTGAATATTAACAACTAGAGATGTGTTTGTGTGTGTTAATTGGATTTTCCTACATGCCGCCATTGCAAAATGCTGCCTAATGCTTACATTTTTAACTCTGTTTCATTACGTTTCCTTTTGTGATGCTTATCGCTTTGCTGTTGTCACTCACTTCACCAATGAGTTAACACAGCGACCGTCTGCAATTCATCAAGTCAGACCGGGATAACCATGCTCAACATATCCCAGTTTAACAGGTCAACTTTGGAAAGCCATTACTGGAGAATGTATAGTGATGGTGCCACTTGATAACATACTGTATGACAGTCTACATAGCATTAGTGTCCATTGCATTTAGGGGATGAAACCCTGTAGACATGTCAATGGGTGGTGCATAGTAACTAGTCAGTAGACTGTACAATGTTAAAAACACAATAAAATATGTTGACCACACGTTTGTGTAGTTCACTTCCATGTAAATAAATACAGTGCAGCCTTGGTACAGACCGTGAAAGATCCTCCTGACATTTTGGGTTTCAAGCAAGAGGCATCGGAAAAATTACCATAGTTTTTTGGTTACAGTACAACATTTTGCCTAAATATTTTGGTTAGCATACGTCTTGTCTCGTTATGAATACATTGCACAAGTCCAACTGTGTTCATCCTGTATTACTTATTACAAAATATCCTTTTAGCATCCTTAACTTGCTAACAAAACCGGAACCGGAAGTCATCTGTCACCCACGTCAAACCTCACTGTATAATGGATAATGCCACTATTTTTGTAATCCACATTCATTGCTTAACTTCCCCTATGGGAATACTAAAATATATGCAACCATCTATCTTTTCTTTCAGGGCTAATGACGACGAATCCGACTTTTTCAAAAAGATAGACATCAAAATAAAAAATGGACTGAGAAACAAGCCCTGTGGTGTTTCACAGAGTTCTTGTTGCTTATCCTCAATGACTGCTTTTATCTCTGAGAGATTTCTTCCAACACGGAGGAAAAATTCCAGAATTTATACCAGTCAGTGATAAATGGTGGCTCCAAAATTAGCATACATAGAACCTTGGTTGGAGTCATTCATTTCTTCCAGAAGGTCTGGCTCTGGCTCTCATTGTTCTTCTTTGTACTGGTGTGACTGGCTGTCCTGTTTTCGGTTTTGTTTTGGTTTAAGGTTTTTAGTAGTGTCTTTTTTATTCTTGTCTACGAGT
Source organism: Doryrhamphus excisus (assembly GCF_030265055.1). Lineage (NCBI taxonomy): Eukaryota > Metazoa > Chordata > Actinopteri > Syngnathiformes > Syngnathidae > Doryrhamphus > Doryrhamphus excisus. Next base: position 4,568,362 of record NC_080466.1, on the reverse strand, counting down.
AGCGGTGGGGTGACACTTCTACTTCTATTTGTTTGAGGGTTTTCGTTTCTCTATTGGTTAGTTATGATGAACTTTTGTGACGCATTCCCTTATAAGGAAGCACGGCTCCCTGTGATGTCACATACAGCAAGTGTTAGAAAAAGCTCTCTGAAACCGAGTGTTCAGAGCCATCACAAATTTCTTTTAGGTCTCACTTCCAAATGCGTAAAGCTAATTATATGAAACTTTGTTATCGTTTAACACGAGAATACAGCATTCTAACAACACTCATAGGTCAACTGAGAGTCAACTGCTCAATGACATCATCGACAGAGCGATGCAGCTGACTTCTAGTTCCTGTTTTGATGTAGTCACAAGCTTGTAGAATACTAACAAGGACATTAAAATTTTTTTAAATACATCAAAAACACTCACGCAGTGTATTAATAACATGACTAGATACACACCATATTGCAAGCTAACCAGAAAAACTACGGTGTACATTTTCAATGTTAACCAAAAAACAAGGTAACCATGGTGGTCTCTAACCAAGGTTCCACCATACCAACCAAGCAGGTAAACATATGGATAATTTTGTTGGTTTTTGGTTCTAAAGTGCTTGTTTTTTTTTCATTTTACATACAGTATTTGATGCTTTGTCGTCTTACTTTGAGTAGTTGTAATTTTTTCTATTGTGCAGCTGGCATTCATTACTTGCAAGAGGAGCAATCGCATTAATTAAATGACATGTCTCGATTACGTAGACAAATGTAATGTAATGACTTACATGTTACATTGCATGCAATCATGCCGTATCCTGGCCGACCTCTTCCAATTGCGCTTCTCACCCTAGCCAAATGTACTTCAAGGGGAAGTGGGTCCAGCCACGGTAAGACTGACCTCGTGTTAGTACGCCCTGAGCATCTTGTTGGGCAGGTGCTGCTTCTTATGTTTTTGTTTTAGCTTTCCAAGTTGACACAAAGAAAGAGTCACACGTGTGTTTTGGCTAACTCTACCATAGGATATGTCAAAAAGATTACAGTTGTAAACAATTGGTTGAGGGCATAAGACAAAATATCACCCCTTACATAGTGAACGTCACATGCTTTGTGTTGATTTGTCAAGTGAAAGCAGTCGAGCAGTCTGGATGAGCATAACGGATTATATTTAAGGCGGCCTGGTTTACTGCAAAATCAACATTAATAACATTCCATCATTCAGGCGTGATACAGCAAACCACAGGCCTTCCAAGCTGGATGTATATAGGTTTGTAATGATTAGAGGAGAAAAAAAAAAACTTACTGGCCTGCTGGCTTTTAATCACATCAAATTGTTCCCATATTGCTATTGTAAATTGCTACACACTTGTGTTTTACATGCTTCAAGGACTCCAGTTTTCAAGCGTTTTTATTTAAGGCTTATCTGTAATTATTAGTAACTATAATTACTCCAAAATATAAAACTGCTGACATGTGTGCCTATTTTTTATTTTATCGTTACATTGAAGGAAAAAGCACCCCGGATCATGATGGCGCCCCTGCACTGTGCCGTGTGGAAAAGTTGCATCTCCATGTCATGCCAGGAACATTGGAAGCCAACAGTTCCATCAAGGTTACATTTTTTTCTTATGAGAGAATAAAACATTCTTCCACCTTTCAGTAGTCCCTGTTTGGTGCTTGTGTGCAAATTCCAAACAGCCTTTGAAAACGTTTTTTGCTTTTAAATACCTTCCTCTCACTGATGCCTTATGATGGCACTGGTAACAATCTTCAATTGAGTCGTGGATCAGTGACATTTCATTGGTCCACGGCTTAACTTTTTTGTTCCATAACCCTCAGAATCTCAAGAGACCAATGTGAATGATAAAATTACATTAAATATACATTTTTGCCAAAATTTGTGCTTTTGGTATTCAACTTTCGATTAACTGTTGAACAGACAATTTCATCTTAATGGTCGCTTGGTGACTCAAACATTTTTTGTCTCACTCACATTGCTTCTTTTTGTATTTTAAAGCTCTACTTAGAACATCCTTAAGATTGAACAGCGCAAAATGTATATTTTTGCACTTGACTTGTCTTAAAATTTGGATCAGGACTGCATCATTATGACCATAGGGATATATTATGCTCATTTTTCCACCCTTTGTATATTGAGTTGTGGTCTCCTATAGAGCAGCTACACACAATAACCCGCAAAGAAAACTTTTTTTGATTTTCCAGAATCTGCACCTATTCCAGCTGTATTTCCTTTGATTTGATTTGATTTGTTTACGGAGTCGCCACAGCAAATCTTAGTGCTTCCTGCCAAAATGGTCTCTCTTCATTTATTCCACCTACTGCCCACCTCCGGGCATGCCCACTCTGCTGTGATTGGTCACACGCCCAAAGTGCTTTCTAACTATGAACCATATAAGGGAATCCGCCCATCTGTGACATCACAAAGGGGCGGTTTTACCACGCCCTTTGAAACCAACCGTTTTTAACCATCCCAAACTTCTTTCAGGGCTCACATAAAAATACATAAACCTCATTATCTGAAACTTTCAATACAACATTCTATATACAGTAATAGGTCCCATTTAAGATCAAAGATATGCCTTTATTAGTCCCACAAGGGGAAATCCCAGATTTAAAGCAGTACAAAAAGCACACAAGAGCATAGAAAGTGCAAAATCAAGGTAATACAAAAAGGTAATGCATGATGTCTGTAGAGAACCAGCAATTGCTAGCCGGAGCTGGCCAATGGAAATTTTGAACATGTTCAAAGTTCAGAAAGTCTGTTATCCATTCATCTATTTTCTATACCATGTGTCCTCATTAGGTTCTCAGGTGAGCTGGAGCCTATCCCAGTTGGTATCCCAGCCAATCACAAGGCACATATAGCAGAGACTAACAATCATTCACATCAATGGACAATTTAACCGAGTAACTAGTACTTTTTTGGATGTGGGAGTAGGTCAGGAGAGGCTGTGAGAACATGCAATGGAGATCCTAACGCAACACTCAATCTCCCGTTTGTGAGACATGACATTACATGCAAACCATGAGGTCCCTGTGTACCAACAGGCACTGTATCAATACTCTCAAAATAAGATTCATAATAAACTCGAGGTGAACTCTCACACACAAAAGAAAAGCAATACAAATGTGAAACTATGGACTTCCTAGCAGAATAATGTCCTTGTTATTTGACTTGCATGTGTATCATCCTCCATAATGGTCAACATTTACTTCATGACTGCAGTGGACTTGGCAATGGATCTTATGAGTCTTTAGCTGTGTTTCCTCAGCTTGGGCCACAAACAGCTCACAAATCAAAAACTGTCTGCTGTAGATTTTCAACCTGTTTTGATATCTTTTTGAAAGTTTTGTATAGTTGATACTCTTTCCAAGTTTTTGTGGTACAGAGGAGGTTTTCTCATCCAAGACTGTGTCATATTCGATTAGCTTCCCCACCATGTAACTCCATTTCATCTACAAAGTTTGCACAATAACAATGGGAAGAGAAGGCTGTCAATCATTAAAATATTTGATCACAATTAATCACATTTTGTCCACAGTTTTTAATCACATTTATTTGCAGATAGACATAAGTTTTGATCTATAATAAGTAGGGGAAATCTTTTTGTCGTAAATGATTCCATGTGCAACTACAACGATAGTTACATCAAAATTTATGTAAAAGAATACACATTTAGAAACTATGGGCCATTATTTAAAACAATACAGACAGCAAACATATTTTTGTATTACAATTTGTCTTTATTATTAGCATATTAGCTCTTAAACTCGCCCACAAACGTTCAGCAAATACAGAATGTGAGCGAGTGAGACCTATTGATTCCAACTCCTCTATAGATAAAGTGGATACTGTACATGTTGGTGTTGATTTTCTCATCAAGATACCCCCCCCCAAACAAACCTCGTCCATGGGAGCCACATACTTGGGCCTACAGTACATAACAAACAAAGATGGCCCAAGTCTCAAGATGAATGTATACATAGATGTCTGGGAAAACTGTCTGCAGACACTCCAGGGGTATAATGTATGTTGTGGCTGTGCCCCAAAATAGATCCTTTCTATGAAGATGGTTGGAGGAATGAACTGTCCTGATGCCTGTTTTTTCACACAGTGTGCACTAGAAAAAGGCAAGATCCTGCTGATGCTTATTTCATACCTTAACCTTGCATATGCACTGTAGGGGAGTGTGTAAAATGATAACAAATTACAATTTAAAATACAATGAAGGAACATGTTAGAAACAGTTCAATGTACAGGAGAGTAAAGTTAGGTGCAGAAGTTATGCCGGACCGTGTGTGTGTGTGTGTGTGTATGTGTGTGTGTAAGTATGAGTCAATTGGTGTTGGCAGTACGGATAATCCAGGGGAAGCAGCTGTTTGTCAGCCTGCTGGTGCAGGACCTGATTGATCTGAAGCGTCTCTCAGAGGGCAACAGGTTGAAGAGTGAGTGTGCGGTGTGTGTGACAGAGTGTTATATGAACAAATAAGTAAGTTTGATGATTATGTTGTGCACTAGGAATGTTTACTCTTCAAGATTTCATTTATATTGGTATTCCAATCCCGGCACTGTGTAAATCTGTCAATGTACTGTATGTGCGTGTCAGGATTCCCAACAAAATGAGAGTACATCTCTGGTTGTATGTATTGTTGTACTTTAGATTCTGTTTTATCATGTTTTTCTAAACTTTCCCTTTGAAATCAATAAAAAAAAAATCACAGTTGGGTACCAAAACATTGTATTCTAAAAACATTCATTTCCAAATTGTTATAATCCTTTGGTTTTAGCTGAAATGCGAGAAAGAGTTTCTAGTGGTGATTCAGTATAAATTGTCCATAGGTATAAATGTGAGTATGAATGGTTATTTATTAATACTATGTTCCCCGTTGATTGGCTGGCGACCAGTCCAGGGTGTACCCCCGCCTCTCGAGCAAGAGTGACGTTGCAGCTGAATGCAAAACTTGTCATGCACAAGCCTGCTGCGGTGGCACATAACCATGGAAGTTTAATACGATGAAAGTCTTGAGGAAAAGGCTTGAGGATGGTTGAAAAACCACTGCACCCTCAAGCATCTAACGCTATTTGAAACATTTGCAAAGTGTGAGCAACTCCCACAGGATGGCAAAAAGTCATGAGCTACAATGACACAAAAGAGCCAGCCTCTATTGGTGTCGAGTAATGCCGGGTCTAGACACTTGGTTGAGGACCTTGAGCCTCCCTACATTATGCCTATTGTAACGGTACATCAGATGCATAAAGAACTAAATGGGCTGGGTTTTCCTACTGTTGCTGACTGGTATTTTTAATCTGACTCATCTCACTTAGCCAAGCCTTTTTTTAACATTCAACTCTACAAAACAAATAATAAAAGTAGGCATTTGTGCTGATATAGAGTCAATATCGTATCAGCCTGTTGATTCAGGTTGCAATAACGGTTTTGGAAGCTAAACAGTTCATTAGTAATTAAATAATTAGCATTACTGCCTGATTCAGTCCCTACTGAGTGATGGTGTGAATGTAAGTGTCAATGAGTTTCTATATGAGCCCTTTGATGGACAGGTGACCAGTCTAGGCTGTAGTCCGCCTTATACCCAGTAAAAGTCAGCTGGGATAGGCTCCATAATGGTAGAAATCATTAATTATGAATTATTACTGTAATACAACTACAAATTCTACAAATACAGTAAACCTTATATATATCGGACTCGGATATATCGGAAATTCGCTCACAACGGACAGATAAAAAAGAACCGATTTTTCTGTAATGCATTTCCAATAAAAATTCATTGCATATATCGGATTTTTATAACGGATTTCGCCTATTTTGGACAAAATCTCCAGTCCCGTTCCAATGCATTTCCATTAAGTTTCCCTGGCATATATCAGATGGCCGCATCGTTAGGCTAATCTTGTTGATGTCACTGGCTATTGTCTTTCTCCTGGCTCCAGATTTAGGACAAATATAAAAGTGAGTGACGTCAATAATACTAGCACAGCAGTGAATGAGATCTTAACCTCACTATTGGAAATAACGTAGGCCTGACGGGCGTAACAGGGCCTAGCTTAATTAACAATTTGTTATGCTCAGAGTCCAATAAAGTTAAATTCTCATTACCTTACGTCTCTTTTCATTGCCCAGTCCAGGTACATTGGAAACATAGTCAAGGAAGTGCCTTTTTATAACGGATAAAATCAGATTTACGCATATACCGGATATAAATCCGATATATGCGTAAAACGGACATTTTCCGGTATACGCATATAACGGATTTCGCTTATATCGAACAAAACCAGTGGGAACAATTGAATCCGATATATCCGAGGTTTACTGTATGTATACAAATATAAGCCTCAACCATGGGAAATAATACATTGCTTCCAATCTGTATTTCTGTACAGCAACCGGTCAAGAATGCAATACGGGGTTTAACATTTCATACACTTTCCTACTGAAATCTCTTGAGAGAACACATTGGAACACCTTTAACCTCTTCGAAAAAGACTTCATGAGAGCATAGCACCTGTTGAAAAATGGCCAGTTCTCTCACAGGGGAGGAAAAAAAATCACTCGCTCATATAAAGACAATCAATGGCAGTTGTTATTTGTTATTTTTCATAAGTAAGCGACTTTAACAAGGTGACTAAGATTTTAGTGACAGTTTTATCAGGAACACATGTCCCACTGCTTCTACATCAGTACCACTGTTGACACCCTGGTCACTCTCTATGGGCGTGTGAGTCACTAGCGCCCAACAATGACGTATACAGACAGCTATTGTTCAGAAATTACAGTGGAACCGTTAAGAAGGTCAAATCAATCTACAGAATCAATGAAAAAATATGCATAAAAGCACACATCAGCATCACTTCAGCAAGCATCAAATATAGTTTTATGTGTTAATTGAAGAATGGGGCGGCACGGCGGTCTAGTGGTTAGTGTGCAGACCTCACAGCTGGGAGACCAGGGTTCAATTCCACCCATCTCTGTGTGGAGTCTCTGTTAATCGGCGACTCCAAATTGTCCATAGGTTGTTTGTCTATATGTGGTCTGTGATTGGCTGGCGACCAGTCCAGGGTGTACCCCGCCTCTCGCCCAAAGACAGCTGGGATAGACTCCAGCACTCCCCGCGACCCTCGTGAGGAAAAGCGGTAGAAAATGAATGAATTGAAGAACGTGGGAAGATTATTCACAGAAAGAAATAAGTCGACTCACATCAAAAGCAGTAAGGACTCCCAACATCACCATAAGTGTCATTGATTCCTATTAAAGATTTCGTTTTTTTTATTTTATTTTACAGCTTAATATAAATTTGTGTTTTGTGTCGCGGACAGTTTGACCCTAGAATTATTTTTATTTCCCAAAATTATCCATAGAAAAACTGATATTTGTCCATCTCTGGTGTAAAAAAAATAAATCAATCCACACTAATGTTTGTTTTGAAAAGCTAAGGCCAAACACGTACTTGTAAAGACAAAATTCCACGCATTTCAAATAAAGATGTGAACACGTGTTACTTAATGTGTGTCAGGCATAAACAAATGGTTGGCGATAGAAGAAGCGGGTGACCATGCTTGATTCATTGCGGTCCTGGGAGCGATCATGTGGAGCCTCACCTCGCCTGAATACAAAGAGGCCTACACAAGCAGGTTTGGGCAAACATAAAACAGAAGTGACCCTCTGCCTCGGAGGGCCCCACTCCCACCACATCTTTCAGATGGAGGTGCGAGATCACCCCACTCAAAGCGCACTCACACTGGGAAAACAAGGACTCTCTTTGCAGGCATCGTCACGGCGTACCCGTACCACCGGAGGGCAAACTCTTAGCCCAAATATTTTCTCAGTGTGGCATTAAATGTTGCGATCGACTCATCGACATGAAGCCCCCAGGTTGTGTTAGCTTTGCAGTTTATTTTCAGAGCTTAACATGATACTCCAAAGGGTCCTAAATATATAACACTTCAATAATGAGGAAAGCAAATTAATTAGTTCCTCAACTTTAAAAAGAAAGCAAGCACTGGTGCGCTCAACGACATCAAAAGGCCTGGAAGACAACAAACTACATTTTCTCAGCTGAAAACATTCCTAATATTAACAGTTTCAAAACAAAAAACAGACACAGTTTGCCAGAAAACATCTGAAATGAAGCCTCAATTCCATTTTTTCCGACAGAAGAGACCACAATCAACAAAAGCATAGAGAATCCAAAGCGTACCGCATCATATGTCCAACATGGTAAGGCAGTGTTATGACATGGGAGTGTATGGCCGTTAATTGAACAAACCTACTGCGGTTTATTGATGAGGTGACGGCTGACATTCCATTCTGGGAAATGATACAATGTCAACAGGAAGTCCTGCACTGACTGAAATATACAAATGTATGCCAGCAAAGTCACTGTACTGTAAGATTGTTTTTTGTTGTTGTATTTAATCATTTTCTAAATATTATAGCCAGCTAGCTAATTCTTTGGTCTTGCTTATAAATACACACATTTAGTTTGATGATTTGATGGTAAAAAATAAATATTCTATGTCTTATATATATATATATGTGACTTTCATGGGTGTCTTAACCAAAGTGATTCCCAACTCCTTCTCTGTGGCTTTCTCAATACAATCTCATAATATTCATTCATTCATTCATTCATTTTCTACCGCTTATCCTCACGGGGGTTGCTGGAGCCTATCCCAGTTGTCTTTGGGCGAGAGGCGGGGTACACCCTGGACTGGTCGCCAGCCAATCACAGGGCACATATAGACAAACAACCATTCACACTCACATTCATACCTATGGACAATTTGGAGTCACCAATTAGCTAAATTAGTTTTAATGAGCTAATTAGCCAGTTAACTTAACATGCAAGTTTTTTGGAATGTGGGATGATGTAAGTAATGGCAGATGAAAGAAAATTATTTGTTAATGACATTTGAAGTTTGCGTCTCAAATTATATTCATTTTAAAGCCAAACAATTATGATCAAATTATGACGATGCATAACAACAAAAAGGAACACAAATCTCAGGGAAACAGAAAAGATTGTCGTCACTTTTTGTTCAAATACCTTTCTTAAAATACATTTTAAAATCTGAAAAGAGGCTTTAAAATCCTGGATGTTTTTGTGGACTTGAAAAAGTAGGCATGTCCAGAAGAAAACAAAGCACTCAGTCAAGAGGGAAAAGTCTTGAACCAGTCATGATGTGCTATATATATCACTATATTGACACTTACTATGGTACCCATTATGTCATTGTATGGTCATGTCACCTCGTACTTCGGTACGAGGTGCATTATTTATTAAAAAAAACAAAAAAAAACCCTTAAACTGTATTATGGAAAGCAGGAAGTGAACAAATGTAACAGTTACTGATTGTAAAAGTACCAGATGGAGGGGTAGGATTTAATAAGCTTTGCTTCTTCCTACTCCTTTTGGACATGTGGAACTGTGAACTGATTATGTGATGCATTCAATTGGAATCTGATGCATGTTCAAATGAAATAAAACCATTACCATTACCATTACCAAAAGGTCAAAATGGCTTTAAAATACTCATCAACATCATGCTTGAAACACCCCATCAGGCGCTCTGCACCACAAATCCTCAGTCAAGCACAGACTGCAGAGGAGCATTAAATAAGACCAACGTGAGGGCATCACAGCACAACGGTAGTTAGCACGTCTGCCTCGCAGCCTGGAGGTCCTGAGTTTGAATATTGGCTATGACTTCTCTTGCTATGCTACTTTAGGTACTATGACTTCCTCTCATGGAAGTCCATGTCAAATGTTCATATAGGGAGGACTGTGAGTGGGAATGGTTGTTTGTCTATATACGGTATGTACCCCTCACCCATGACCATCACAGGATAAAAGGTAGAAAAGGAATGAATGACTCCATGCTTGCTGTCTCTTTCTTTCACTTATTCAATTCATCTCACATGTTTATGAATTGCATCACATTGTGAAAACAATGCTGTGATGGAAATGAATGCATTGGTGGAGACAGAGCCAATAGCCTCCAGGCGTGTTAACTACACTTAGCTCAAATTTAAAAGGGAAGAAGCCCCGGGTCAGACCCAGGACATGCTGGAGGGATGTCTCACAGCTGGACTTGGAATGCCTAGGTGTCTTCCAAGTGGAACTGGAAGAGGTGCCCAGAGGCCGGGAAGTCTGGACTGCCGCCCCGGCAAACTAGTACCAGGATCAGTGATATAGAGAGTATTATCTACTGTGCATGTACATTCAGCAAGTACAACATCAGACACTAAAACCAGAAAAAAAAATGGTGGGTGTGCCTGTGGTTAGCACATATGCATCACAGTGGGGTATTTCTGGGTTTGAATCTCGACTCGGCTCTCTCTGTGGAGTTTGTATGTTCTCCTTGTAAGTTTAGGAGCTTTAAAAAAATTTTTAAAAAGAAAAATTTTTTTTGGTCATTTTTCATAATTTTTTTTCATCATTTTTGTATTTTTATAGTGCAATAAATGAGTCTATTTGTGTTTCCCAAGGGCAAAAACGACATCATGTAGCTTGTAAGAAGTTAAAGTCTACAGTAAAAAAAATACAAAAGAGGCTACATTTTGTGGTAGCATTTGGCCTCTTACATCTTTTTGTCCTTTTTTTTTTCTTGACATTCCGCAAATGATAAGTGAATTGCAATCGGACCATAATTGAAAATAAATTGGAATGGTCAAGAGAAATATGACAACATAGATCACTTCCATATGAGAAAATTGATACACACACACATTTAAAGGCTCACACAGAAGCCACACACAGTGGGTGGTGTATCCTCATACCTTGTCAGATGATGGATGATCCAACCGGGGATAAATATGCTTCACTGAACTGTCCACGTCTACGTGAATAGAAAATCTGCTCCTCTTCATCTACCATGTCCTTCTCAGCTCAAGGACAGCTGGAAGGAAGGTTTTCATATTTGCTGATCCTCACACTTGACGTACGAGCAAATCTCTCATTTGAGTTTTATGAAAAGATTGCTGAAATAATCTGTTTTTGATGCAGTTATTGCAATGCTAAATGAAAAAATAAAGAACAGTCTTAGCGTGATTCTACTTCAAGTCCATTAAACACAGCAGTAGATTCCAATTGTATCCTCGCAGATAACTTATTTGATGAACTTCTATCCCTTTTACACTTATTGAAGAGATTTAAGTGTTATTATGAAGTACACATGAATCCTTTTAGATCCAACCGTGCATACTTGGTGTGTGCATTTCAGTCTGCCAATATTGAAACGTAATACTCTAGGCTTGTACTCACTGCATGTTGGCTAATCTTTTGGGAGGACCTCCTTAAAGTTTTCCAGCAAGAGTGGTTTCAATAAGTTGTTTGTTTCCTCTGTGTGAGAGGTTCAGGTGGAGGCATATCGAGGGGGAGACATTAGCTGGTGTTTTAAAAACAAAAACACAATGGACTTGCTCGAGTGAAAGATATACATCTTTACTAGCCACTCATGCATCTTTCATATTCCCATGTCATCCTCCATATTCCCATGTCATCCTCTACCCCCAACTTTGGTCACTGTATCATGACGGCAAAGTGTCTTCCCGACACATGTCCACCCCAAATGCACTTTTAGATCAAATTGATTTTAGTTCCACTGGGAGAAGCACAACATTCCGGACCAGCTGGTACGAGAACTTTCCATTAAACTTGACCTGGGCTATCCAAAGTACCTCCATTACTGTGCTGGCCCCAGATAAATGTGGGGCTGCAATTGGTGAATTGGAGGCACCAAATGGTTGACCACGGGTCAGAGCAAAGAGGAAATGAAGTAATGAAAATAGTTTTCTTTTTGCAAACAACGCATACCTAATTTAATGCATACATGCAATGCATGCCTATAAACAATTTGGGGTAACTTAGCTTAAAAAGTAAAAAGTTATAGAGTGGCTGTAGTGTTTCTCAAGTCTTTGTTACCTCCTCTTTTTTGACATTTATCTATTTGTGTTCAAAATAACTTGAAAAGTTCTGAATGGATTACATTTTCACCAATTGCTGGAAATTAGATATGAAAGAACTGGTTTCATTTTGGAGGTGATTCGGATCACCGTCCGGATCCATGAATATTATTAAAGGATTCTTTAAAATTCATTCATTCATTTTCTACCGCTTTTTCCTCACGAGGGTCGCGGGGGTGCTGGAGCCTATCCCAGCTGTCTTCGGGCGTAAGGCGGGGTACACCCTAGACTGGTCGCCAGCCAATCACAGGGCACATATAGACAAACAACCATTCACACTCACATTCATACCTATGGAAAATTTGGAGTCACCAATTAACCTAGCATGTTTTTGGAATGTGGGAGGAAACCGGAGTACCCGGAGAAAACCCACGCATGCACGGGGAGAACATGCAAACTCCACACAGAGATGCCCGAGGGTGGGATTGAACCCTGGTCTCCTAGCTGTGAGGTCTGCCCCTAGACCACCGTGCCGCCCTCTTTAAAATTAGATATGTGAATTTAAAGAATTTAAAATTAGATATGTGAATTTAAAGAATTTAAAGAATCCTTTAATAATATTCATGGATCCGGACGGTGATCCGAATCACCTCCAAAATGAAACCAGTTCTTTCATATCTTATTTCCAGCAATTGGTGAAAATGTAATCCAAATCCATTCAGAACTTTTCAAGTTATTTTGAATAACTTATGTGATAGGACCATTTTCACCATTTGTACATAAACACCCTAAAGGTGGGTCTGCACTAATATTGAAGAGGTAGCATTACACATGTGTATAAATAAGACCAAATTAAACAGGTGGTAATGGATCACTTTTCCTCCTCAACAATAAATCCACATATGCCATGTATATGCCTCTTTAACCATCTTGAAGCGGTAGTTTGTCTATCTGCTGTCTGCTGCCAGGCTCATGTGGATTTAATAGGACAATAAACAGCCTTTGGCTCTAAATCCACTGGGAAAACCCACATCAACGCCACAGGAAGGGTGATAAAATATCCAACAATGTCACTGACTCCAACACATCATCACAGAAGCGTCCTTACCTTGTACAGCTGCATGTGAGTGTGTCTGAGGAGGCCAAGATGGTGGATGTAAATCTTTTCCAAATGTACTTCGCTGGTTCGCAAGCTCAACAACTTAATCTCCTTCAGCGTTCTGAGGGACTACAATGTTTTTATGACTATTTGAAAAAAAATGAAGAACTAATTTCAATATGTACACGGCACATTTTTCATGTTGGAAATTTGACGCAGAAATACGGCAACATTTACTCTGATCATTTACTCATCCATGAACCAGGAAGTAATTAAATGTCCTCCATGAACCAGGAAGTAAATAAATGTCCTCCATGAACCAGGAAGTAACATGAACCAGGAAGTAAATAAATGTCCTCCATGAACCAGGAAGTAAGTAAATGACCTCCATGAACCAGGAAGTAAATAAATGTCCTCCATGAACCAGGAAGTAAGAAATGCCCTCCATGATCCAGGAAGTAAGTAAATGTCCTTCATGAACCAGGAAGTAAATAAATGTCCTCCATGAACCAGGAAGTAAGAAATGCCCTCCATGAACCAGGAAGTAAGTAAATGTCCTCCATGAACCAGGAAGTAAATAAATGTCCTCCATGAACCAGGAAGTAAGAAAATGTCCTCCATGAACCAGGAAGTAAGTAAATGTCCTCCATGAACCAGGAAGTAAATAAATGACCACCATGAACCAGAAAGTAAATCAATTAACAACGCATATAAGCACCAATTCAGCTAATTATTTCACTTTTGTAAGGGGAATACTGTAAGATCCAGACCAGTAGGATTCAATATTAAGTATGTATGTGTATGTGTATGTGTATGTGTATGTGTATTTGTGTGTGTGTACGTGTACGTATGTGTATATGCATATGTAGTTATCACGCAGGCCTCATAGCGAGGAGACCCAGGTTCAATTCCACCCTCGGTTTGCATGTTCTCCCTGTGCATGTGTGGTCTTCTCCGGGTACTCCGGTTTTCCTCCCACATTCCAAAAACATGCTAGGTTAATTGGCGACTCCAAATTGTCCATAGGTATGAATGTGAGTGTGAATGGTTGTTTGTCTATATGTGCCCTGTGATTGGCTGGCCACCAATCCAGTCTGTCTTAGGAAGACAGCTGGGATAGACTCCAGCACCCCCACAACCTTCGTAAAGAAAATGAAAGCGGTAGAAAATGAATGAATAAATGAACAAAATGCTGGAACCCACAACTATTTTTTCCTATTTTAAAATGCATTTGTTTCTAGTCTATTAATTGAAAACCTGAATGGAAAGGCAGGTTTATCCACCTCTGTTGGGTCCCTCTAAACGCTCACTCGTCACACATCACACTCGTCACACGTCACATATCATCCGGAGTCCGATTGCAGCCCCGCACACAACTAAAGTTCCTCCAGCACTACAAGTGTTGCATAGTGTCCCAAATCCGTACTGAAGCGGTACTCATCCCCAAATTTTGCCCACACTTGCAAGTACAGCAGTTTGGGACCATTTTAAAGCTTTTCAAAGCACCACCCCGGTGAGACATTTTTGAGTCACGTTTTGCAGGGTTGTTCTGGATGCTGCAGCGGGGGCGGAGTTGATCTGCGTTTTAAAGCAAGCATCAACTGATATCAATACCATCCTTTTTTGTACTGATATCGGCCGATACCAATCACTGGTTGTAGTATTAAACTTTGTTATCTTGGCCATATCTTGGCCACTTAATTTCAAATCAGTGAGGTTTTTGCTTTGACAAATAATACATAAAACGGTATTGCTGTCATGGTGCAAAAAAATCTTGATGGATAAAAACTGGCCTGTAGAGGTCTGCCTGTGAGTGGACACAATGGAGTGGGACGATTACCAACAATTACTTTATCAGAGAGGAGTTCACAGTCAGTTGGACATTTAGGAGTTTGTCTCTGAAGAACACGCTAATATCACTAATAAGGACGGAGAGTGTGAAATTGATACATGATACACTGTCTGTGGATCAATGTGCTAATTGAATCAAAATAATCCTGCCCGGTATCACATCTGGATCTTTGAAACACAATTAGTTAAGCCCACTTGGACGCGATATTAATAATTGTATTCGGTTTCTTCCAAAGTGCACTTGAAGAAAGAACTACAGAGTGATGAAATCATCATCTCGGTGTTTATTTTCCTTTGCCGCATTGCAACACGGGACAGATGAAGTTTAAAAATGTGTATTATGTGTACGATTGTGTGTGATTGGCAGGACGTCCTGTCTGCTCAAGGTTTGCTGACAATCTGACAATGAGGTGTGCACCCATGTGTGGCCGTAAACACAGCAGTCCTCCTCCCTTCTGTGTTCCCGACTCCATCCTGACTCCCCACCTCACCTTCTCCTCTTTAGCTCATTGGGTCCATGAAGAGAGGCGTTGATCCCACTTGTTCTGGATCACTTGTGGCTGGAATTCCCTGTTTGGATCAACTGAAAAAGGAATCTTCCCTGTCCTGTGAGACAGCTACAAGCTTGTCTGCTTTAAAAAAAAAAAAAGGAGGGGTGGGAGGGTTTTATTTGTAAAGCACCCGAAAGTGTCCTTTTACCTCGCTAGCTTCAGTCGTGGTTGGGAGCATTCCTGGACGCTCTTAAAATGGTGTTTTTTACGGGCGGAGCGGTCAGGCTCGAGATCATCTGAGGTTTACGGGTGGCCCATAAATACATCGCTGTGGTTTCG
This sequence comes from Doryrhamphus excisus, assembly GCF_030265055.1. NCBI lineage: Eukaryota > Metazoa > Chordata > Actinopteri > Syngnathiformes > Syngnathidae > Doryrhamphus > Doryrhamphus excisus. Next base: position 4,552,662 of record NC_080466.1, on the reverse strand, counting down.
GGAGATCCCAAACTCATCTCCATCTCACACAAACTCACCTTTTCACTCTTCCTGTCCTCACAGATCAGCAAAGCCCCCCCCTCCTCCCACAATAAACTTTCTATTCTGCATTTATGTATTCACAAGTCAGGTTATCTGGGGCCAAGTTACATTCCTCAGTTTGACTACAGTCTGTCAGCGGAGAGCACATCTCTGCTTTGCATCACTGCAAAAATGTCATAACACTTTAACTTCATGTACTGTTGACTGTTCTCATCCAATTTGTGTAGACATCGATGAGAAAATTAGCCTATTTCTCACTTGACTTATCACCACATTAAACATCTTTTCAATCTTTAACCTCAGCCTTCCAAAAGCAAAATGATTTTAATATTGCTGTCATCAAGGATTTTTTTCTCTCCTTTTTGCTGTTTAAACTTTGTCCACATTGTAGTCAAGTTGACTTAGAACAGGAAGTATTCAGCCACTAACAAATAAACAAACAAATACACAACCCTGAAATTGGCTGGCTCTTGTTATGGGCTTGCTCAGTAATGCAAGCCCGTAGACTGCTGCTAGCTACGTGTTATCATGGTAGCTGTTAGCATTTTAGCATTCAAGCTAATTTACTCATGTCTAAAGGCAAATACACACATGGCATGATGTAGGGAAGTTATAGGACAATCTTCGCACTTTCTAAACTTGAGGCTCTCTTGCTAGGTCATAGCATGGTAACGGTTAGCATGTTAGACTTTAGCTAATTTACTCATGTCTAAAGACAAATACACACATGGCATGATGTCGGGAAGTTATAGGACAACCTTCGCACTTTTTAAACTTGAGGCTCTTTTGCTAGGTCATAGCATGGTAACGGTTAGCATGTTAGACTTTAGCTAATTTACTCATGTCTAAAGACAAATACACACATAGCATGATGTCGGGACACTATGGAACTGTCTTAGCACTTTAGGGTCTTGCTAGATGCTACCATGCTAACTCTTAGCATGTTAGCATTTTTGCGAATTTGCCACTCTAAAGGCAAATACACACATGGCATGATGTGGGGACGCTATGGGACTGACTCTTCGCTTTTGAGACTTGGTGCTTTCTTTTTTAGCCGCTACAATGCTAGCTGTTAGCATGTTGGCATTTCAGCATGTCAGCTTTGTTGCTCAATTGCTCGTCTAATGTACGCACGGCTTTGCTCAGCAGCGCGGCACAGCCCGAGGTCCACAGCACAGGTGGCAAGCCCATCAAAATTTCCGCGGGAATTTTCTAGTTTTAGATCCTCCAGCTAACAAAAGGAAAATGTTTCTTTGTATTTTTGTTTCTTTGATGAATTAATTTTCTCTCTCTCTCGCTCTCTAGCAATTTGGGAAAATTAATCAAAATGGTCAATATTTATCGTTTAAGCAACCAGCAAGCCAGAAAAGCTTTAGCTAAAAATACAACAAAATTCATCTGTCACAGTATAATGCCCTGAAATATACATTGTCTGGTACTCGGCTGCACGGCGGACGAGTGGTCAGCACGCAGGCCTCAATTCCACCCTCGGCCATCTCTGTGTGGAATTGATAATATTTGAGCTGATACAAAAGCAAAAAAAAAGTCCAAGTTATGCTTGAAATTGTTTCACAAACAGCTAGTTTTCTCCCTTTTCTAGTTGGCAACTGATATTTTCCTGAAACTTACCTGTGTTCTACTGCTGATTAAAAACGGAAAAAGGATAGGGACTCTAATCTTTCGTTCTGCCCAGGGAAAAGTTACTGGGACGGAATGAGTTAATGTCCTTCAATTGGTAGCTCTTGCTGCTATATGACTGTAGAACATGATATTAGTGTTTAACATGTATTTACATTTACACCCCTGTAATTATATACCTCGGAGACCCAAATGTCTGTCTTGATGAATGAGGAAAACATGTAGATTTTTCTTCAACTTTGCCATCTGTCATGTAAACCATAACCGGGAACATAAACCCGTGCCACTGACCCCAGTCGCTGCTTTTATGGAGGGCACTGACCACGTTTGAAACTGTCACCTCCAATTTGTGGCGGCACATGTAAGAAAACAGTGGAGCCGATCTGCTTTGATGGACGTTATGACTGAGGAAGGGTCAACTGCCATAAACTTTGACCTCAGAGACTCACAAATAGTCAAGATGGATAAAATCCCTTGTTGTGCCATGTGGAGATATGTCTTGCGGACATCTGTGAGTTAAGATTGTGGAGAAAAAGACATAGGAAAAGCATGATATCAGACCTCATTTAACTCACTATAATACCTACAGTATATACAGTATACACTGCTGGAGCCAATCCCATCAACTAATTTTTTAAAAGTTTTTTTTAGTATGTAGACAAGAACCATGAATACCCTTTTTGAAAATTGTCCATTTGAGATATACTTACTTATATACTAGGTGACCTATTCTGCAGAGCAGCTACACGCAATAACTGTAGATCTTCCAGAATCTGCACCTATTCCGGCAGTATTTCCTTGGATTTGTGCTTCTATTTTAACACATTCCACCCGCGGCTCGCCTCTGGGCACACCCAGACTGTTACCTGAAGGAATAACAGCCTCGTCATTAGTAGCTGATCACCTAATTAGGGGTCTATAGTATCTGTGGACCAGCCAGGGGTTCAGTTCCGAGTACCATTCATTCATTCATTTTCTACCGCTTATTCTCACAAGGGTCGGGGGGGTGCTGGAGCCTATCCCAGCTGTCTTCGGCCGAGAGGCAAGGTACACCCTGGACTGGTAGGCCACAGTTTGTATGTTCTCCCCATTGTCCCCGGGTACTCTGGTTTCCTCCCACATTCCAAAAACATGCTAGGTTATTTAGCGACTCCAAATTGTCCATAGGTATGAATGTGAGTGTGAATGGTTGTTTGACTATATGTGCCCTGTGATTGCCTGGCGACCAGTCCAGGGTGTACCCCGCTTTCAAAGATGAATGAATGTTCTGCAGCTGGGGTTGAGGCTGGAGGTAAGTCGCTGTGTTCCTGGAGGTAAGTTGCTTTAAACATCTTTAGCAGAGCTGTGATTTTATGCTTTATCAAGCACTTTCACTCATGCGTATACATCTACTGTCCACCCAGCTGTGAAAATACAAGCTGGCCTGCACTATGGGACTCTTTGAAAAATATCTGACTTCAACCCTGGAGGTGAGATTGATCACTACACATTCAAAGTGCATTTAGTGTTAAATGATTAGGAGTACACTGTCTGCATCAGCTTGTGTCTTCCTGTGGGTCTGCTCGATGCTCATCTGTCTTTGTGAATCATCTTCTCCTTTTCTCCAGTGGGTCATTATGGTTTGGATGAAGCCCAGTAAGTAGCGGAAAGAGAAAAAAAAAACATTTTGGCTCCTCCTCCATCTGACGGTGGGTCCCGCAGCCAAACCAGTCACTATCAAGCACTTCCATATAATGGGGATGCACAAGGATTTCATTGAAGATTTTTACTCAATTAATATCTGACAGGGCTGCACACCACACGAGTGGTTAGCGTGCAAGCCACACACCGAGGAGACCCGAGTTCGATTCCAACCTCAACCATCTCTGTGTGGGTTCTCTCCGCGTACTCCGGTTTCCTCCCACATTCCAAAAGCATGCTAGGTTAATTGATGATTCCAAATTGTCCATAGGTATGAATGTGAGCGTGAATGGTTGTTTGTCTATATGTGCCCTGTGATTGGCTGGCCACCAGTCCAGGGTGTACCCCGCCTCTCTCCCAAAGACAGCTGGGATAGGCTACAGCACCCCAGCGACCCTCGTGAGGAAAAGCGATAGAAAATGAATGAATGAATGAATAATATCTGACAGGGCTGCACACCACACAAGTGGTTAGCGCGCAGGCCACACACCTAGGAGACCCGAGTTCGATTCCAACCTCAGCCATCTCTGTTTGGATTTTGCATGTTCTCCCCGTGCATGCGTGGGTTTTCTCCGGGTACTCCGGTTTCCTCCCACATTCCAAAAACATGCTAGGTTAATTGGCGACTCCAAATTGTCCATACGTATGAATGTGAGTGTGAATGGTTGTTTGTCTATATGTGCCTTGTGATTGGCTGGCCACCAGTCCAGGATATACAACCTCCTCTTGCATGAAGACAGCTGGGATAGGCTCCAGCACCCCCGCGACCCTTGTGAGGATAAGCGGTAGAAAATGAATGAATGAATGAATAATATCTGACAGGGCTGCACACCACACGAGTGGTTAGCGCGCAGGCCACACAGCTAGGAGACCCGAGTATGATTCCAACCTCAGCCATCTCTGTGTGGAGCTTGCATGTTCTCCGGTGCATGTTATCTGACAGACAACTTGTTCCTTAGAGTACCCTCACTGTCCTAAGTAATCCACTCATCCACTCATCCAACACTTTCCCCTCTGCTTGCGTCCTACAGACTGACCCTTTGCTCCCTACAAGAGGACCATAACTCAATTCTACACAATATGTGGGCTCCGGCCCAGCATGATTGATAAAGACAACTCACACCTTGCACCAACAGAAATAAAAGAGAGTGTGGGAAATAAGAGTTGATAAAAGTTGATACATTTCTGTCCCCCATGGTCCAATCTACACTACCACACTGATTAGCCATTATAGCCTGAAAGGCATAATTAGGTCCTTTTTGTCTTAGAAGTTCCTTAACGTTCCGGTCCCACTTACAAATTCAGTACCCTTTTAACTTTTTTTTGTCGCTCGACTCAGCTGCAACGCTTAATTCTTGTAATTCCATTTGAATGGCAAATATGTGGAACATGAAAGGCGACCTCGAGTGATTTCCACCATCGCATTCTTGTCAGCCAGAGAGACGCATGTACGTATGCGACGTAGTGCTGACGGAGAGAGCTGATGTGGCTGAGGAGAGAAAATAAAGAGATGTTGTAAAAGAGAGAGATAAACAGCTGTGAGGAAATGGGATGAAAATGTAAAGCACTTGGACATGAAGGAGGACTGTTTATGACTTGAGGTGATGACATGGGGTGATGGTTTGTTTAAACCGGGTATAAATCTCTTTCATTGGGTGGCTTTGAATTACAGTAATGAATTTCTCTTTTAAATTACGTGGAAACCAACAATATTAAGCTGTGGTTCCACTTACTAATATGAGTTGGTTCATATTGGACAGAAGTAAAAAACAAAAAATGCTCTTAATGCACAGTGGTGATTGGCTAAGAGTGTGGTTAAGGGTACGGGAGACAATCGCTATTCACACGGAGCTTCCAAAATGACTGAAAACAGGTCAGTTGGTGTAGTGGTGAAGTATCATAACCATATTTTATTTTTATTTTTTAATTCATAAATGAATGTGTCATACCATCAACTAATTTTTTTTGTTTTTTTAGTATGTAGACCATAAATACCCTTTTTGAAAATTGTCCATTTGAGATATACTTACTTATATACTAAGTGACCTATTCTGCAGAGCAGCTACACACAATAACTATGTAGATCTTCCAGAATCTGCACCTATTCCGGCAGTATTTCCTTGGATTTGTGCTTCTATTTTAACAGCTGCTCACCTCTGGGCACGCCCACTCCGCTGTGATTGGTCACATTCTCAAACTACTTCCTGACTGTTGTGAACAACACTTTCTAATTGCTAATTGAGCTAATTGAAAAGTGTTTAGGAGCTACTGGCAGCTCATGAGCTACTGGCTGGAGACAACTGACTTACCAACTCGCCAGCCCGAGGAGGAGCACTGGTTGTCGGACACACTTTGTCAGAGGCCCCTCTGGTGCCGTGGAGCTCTGAAGCTGGAGGGCGGAGGAAGCGGAGTTTGGGGGAGGGTAGAGAGTGTATCATTATGAAGCCCGCTCCTCTGTGACATCACAGAAGAACGGCAACGCCCTCTGAAACCAAGCCTTTTGAGCCATCCCAAACCTCTTTCAGGGCTCATTTCCAAATGCGTAAACCTCATTATTTGCAATGTTGGGATCATTTAACATGAGAATACAACATTCGAACTACATTTATCGGTAAAAAAAAAAAAAGTGGAAAAAGCATAATAGGTCCCCTTTAAGAACTTTTCCATTGAAAAAATGCAGTTGCTGGTACACAACAATGCAGTTTTGTAGCTTTTAGGCTACTAACATTTTCAATTTTTCTGAATGTTTTCAATTTTTTGTACTTAAAAACTGAGCTTTTAGAAAACTGGGGCCAGAATGAAGATTTTGAAAAGTGCAATAGCTTTTTGGTTTGTGTTCTAAGAACCGTGTAACATTGTCTCATGTTTTTAAATCTTATTAAACAACAGAACACAGATACTGTAACTGTCACGATTTGAACCCAGTAGCTTGTACAGTGATTCAAGTTTTTTACCGAGATCCTTTTGCCATTGTTGTTGAGCAGCTTTTTCCTTCACTACCTGCACTCTAAGGATTTTTGTTTACTTTTAATAGGAGGCTGCCACACAGTGACATTTGTGCATTTAATACATCGTTTCTAGGAGAGGTGATGAGCTACATTGATTCAAGTTGCCATTTTATGGTATTGACCTAGAAAAAGGTTAGTGATCTCGAAAGAAGGGGAAGCGGTTGTGAATCTCTATCATTACAAATAAAAGCATGTGTCCTTGGCTGCCCTTTGGACTTTGCTGCAGCTCAAGATGTTCTTAATGATGTTCATCTAAAGCCTGAACGTCCCCCTAAAGCTCATTCACACCTCAAAGATGACCGTGGACTTACAAAGCTGAAAACACTCCTTCTTTGCAGTTTTTTAGTCTTTCAATGCGGCTTTGCAGCTTTTGTGGGTCGTCCACTGGGGCAAGGTGGGTGGCTGGTCATTTGTGCAAAAAAAAAAAAAAAAAAAGAAAGAAAAAGCCACAGACTGAAAAGGAGGGCAAAGGAGATCCCTTGTTTGCGATTTGCTTGGAAACTTCACAAAACTAACATCCTATAGAGTACTTTATATGGACTCCAACATTTTTGTGGGTGGAAGTCATGGGGTTAATGTGATCCTCAAGGAACCTGGGTTCCACTTGGTTGCTCTGTGTAGTGAAGTGGTCCTTGTTGACTCTTCTCGTGGGATTGTGTGCGGGTGCGGGTCACACTGTCCTGCTGTGGAGACATTTCAACAATCAATCAACACATCCTTGTCCAGGATGAAAAAACATGATCCCAACTAATGAACAAATATTGTAAAAGTTCAAAACAATGAATTATATAACTATTGTAAGTATTAAAGTATCGAAGTAGTGCAGTACCTAACCAAGACAAGCACCGCATGTGTTGTGAAAAATAGGACAAACCATGCGTCAGAGTGTTTGGGGTGCCAGTGGGGTGAATTTCACTTCCTGGATACTTGGATGTAAATAATATAGGCCGCTATAGAGGACTATAGGAGTACAGAGCCCGTATGCCAACAGACCCCTTAATCCTCAGACATGGAGGCATGACCAGACTCCCAACACTCTTGAGTCTAAACTCAAACAGCTCGAAATGCTGATTGAGACATATACCGCTAGATTAGGCTTTTGTTTGGGTGTGCCTTTTTCCTCCAGGTCTGACTGCCTTGAGATGTGTGGAGTGTCCATTTTGTGTTTAAGAGTCACTCCGATACCCGTGGGAGTTATATTAGGCCACCCAGAGTTCATTTATTTTTTAGTTCTGTATTATGATATCGATGTTGTTATAACAATGCAATGTGTCATTGGTTTAAATCGTTTTTTGTTTTTTTTTAAACCGGGCCAACCAAGTGGGGTCCATTGGAATGGAATGGAATGGCCTTTATTGTCATTATACAAGATGTACAACGAGATTGGAGAGCTTCTCCTTTCAGTGCAGTAGTCAAGTTAAAAAAAAGTATATAAAAGTAGAGTAAAAAAGACAATTTAACAAGATATATACATTCATTCATTCATTTTCTGCCGCTTTTTCCTCACATGGTTCGCGGGGGATGCTGGAGCCTATCCCAGCTGTCTTTGGGCGAGAGGCGGGGTACGACCTGGACTGGTCGCCAGCCAATCACAGGGCACATATAGACAAACAACCATTCACACTCACATTTTGGAGTCGCTAATTAACCTAGCATGTTTTTTGGAATGTGGGAGGAAACCGGAGTACCCGGAGAAAACCCACACATGCACGGGGAGAACATGCAAACTCCACACAGAGATGGCCGAGGGTGGAATTGAACCCTGGTCTCCTAGCTGTGAGGTCTGCGCGCTAACCACTCGCCCGCCGTGCTGCCAAGATATATACAAGATATCCAAAATATACACATAGTATTGCACAGGAGCATATGCAGGAGCAGACATATTGCAGATATATTAATTTTAGTGCAATGATAAATGGGTCATAGTGCAAATAATGACTGTGTTTTATTTACATCATAGTTGTTTATAATTCTCAGTTGGATGCTTTCATAATTTAATCATCTTTTGGACAAATACAGTACATAAATAAATTAAATAACAGCAACCATTTCTGAGAAATGTATTTACTTTCAGTGGGCGGCACGGTGGGCGAGTGGTTAGCGCGCAGACCTCACAGCTAGGAGACCAGGGTTCAATTCCATCCTCAGCCATCTCTGTGTGGAGTTTGCATGTTCTCCCCGTGCATGCGTGGGTTTTCTCCGGGTACTCCGGTTTCCTCCCACATTCCAAAAACATGCTAGGTTAATTGATGACTCCAAATTGTCCATAGGTATGAATGTGAGTGTGAATGGTTGTTTGTCTATATGTGCCCTGTGATTGGCTGGCCACCAGTCCAGGGTGTACCCCGCCTCTTGCCCGAAGACAGCTGGGATAGGCTTCCTTGTGAGGAAAAAGCGGTAGAAAATGAATGAATGAATGAATTTACTTTCAGTTTTTCAGTTCGTTGGTAAAAAAAAAACGATGGCGATAGTGATCATACGGGATTAAGCGCCTTTCCAAAAACAGCTCCTCACAATTTGATCAGGTAGGTCAGTGGGGGAAAAAACGTGCAGGGGTTTTACTTTTACGCTCTCATGACGGCCACATGAAAGAGCGTTAAAGAGGAAGTGATGGAGAAGAGATTGGTGTTAAGTGGATTGACCTCTGCCATCATGATTAAGGCCATAAAGAGGGTTCTGGCCACAGGTTATATTAGAGGATTATTAAGGGCTGTAACGGCGTATAAAAAACAGCTCTGGAGATTAGCCGACACAGATGCTGATGTCAACACCGCTTCACATTCCACACGCTTGAATTTACACAGCAGGAAGTTGTAGAGCCTGTTTACCATAACGTCCTGACATGCTGAAAGTGTAAAAAAAAAACATCTTTATAGGCTGACACAGGAAAAGGAATAGGAGCGTCACATGTGCAATAACATTATTATTATGTATCAATATAAACTGACAAACCCCATGTACTCCTTTTGTGTATTTCCACAACATTAAAACAAGCACAAATAATAAATTGTAATTAATAATCAACAAAATACATGACATTATTTCAGACTACACAAAAACTACACAAAAACTGTTCACTTGTTCTACGGTCTACAGTTTTTCTTTTATTATTAATGCAGATTTATTGGTGCTTTATTGGTGGAACATATCGTACTGACCAGCCAGGACAAAGTTGTGTGTACAGCTTCCATGCTTACTTTACTCAAAGGGGAACCCTGGAAGAAGGTTTATAATTAAATCATTAATAAATAATTGTTGTTTTATGGTAGACTTTGGTCTATTATTAGGTCAAATCTAACGCTCTAACAATGAAAATATTCAATTTATTAACATTTAATTCTGTATCGCATAAATTAATTTAACTCAGTTGGGTCTGGAACCAATGAACCACGATCTACAAGGGACGATTGTAAATACACAGAAAATAAAAATGAATAAGTAAATTTATAATAGTCATAAATACGTAAATATAAATGAACAAAACAATACAACAAAACATTTTTTTTTTAATTACCACAATAATCACTTTCTCTTGTACATACTAACATTTATGAAGGAGAAATTCTATTACTAATTAAGGTAAATCGTAACTTTTGCCCCCCACGGCTCATTCATTCATTCATTCATTTTCTAACGCTTATCCTCATGAGCGTCACGGGGGTGCTGGAGCCTATCCCAGCTGTCTTTGGGCGAGAGGCGGGGTACACCCTGGACTGGTCGCCAGCCAATCACAGGGCACATATAGACAAACAACCATTCACACTCACATTCATACCTATGGACAATTTGGAGTCGCCAATTAACCTAGCATGTTTTTGGAATGAGTACCCGGAGAAAACCCACGCATGCACGGGGGATGGCCGAGGGTGGGATTGAACTCGGGTCTCCTAGCTCCTAGTCTATGCACTAACCACTCGCCCGCCGTGCCACACCACGGCTCATTAATGATTTAAAAACCCATGTTATGAATATGAAGTACAGTAAACCTCGGATATATCGGAAATTCGCTCACAACGGACAGATAAAAAAGAACCGATTTTTCTGTAATGCATTTCCAATAAAAATTCATTGCATATATCGGATTTTTTACAACGGATTTCGCCTATTTCGGACAAAATCTCCAGTCCCGTTCCAATGCATTTCCATTAAATTTCCCTCGCATATATCAGATGGCCGCATCATGGCGCTCCGATTCGCCGAATCGTGACAGGCCGCTATACGACGTCATTTGCAGCGTTTGCAGCGTTGCCTGCGCGTCCAGGTACATTGGAAACATAGTCAAGGAAGTGCCTTTTTATAACGGATAAAATCCGATTTACGCATATACCGGATATAAATCCGATATATGCGTAAAACGGACATTTTCCGGTATACGCATATAACGGATTTTGCTTATATCGGACAAAACCAGTGGGAACAATTGAATCCGATATATCCGAGGTTTACTGTAATATAAAACACATTATAAACTCAGTCAACACATTTTCATAAGCGAGTACCTGACTCTGTTCCAAAATATTAGTCACAGATATATTTATCGACATTTAAATTTCTGTGTTTGTGATCCATAAATGCATGAGACAGGATAAGAGGAGGCAATAATGAGAAGCAGAGCATCATTTTCCCAATCATATTCAACGACTAAACATCATCAGTGGACACACACGCACCCACTCGTGTTTCAGTCATTCATTCATCATCAAGTTAATCTTAGTTTTCTGCTTTGAGGTGTTTTGGGGTCAAACTGTGTTCATAATGTGAAAAACAGATCATGGTGTGTATGTGTGTGTGTGTGTGTGTGTGTGTGTTTCCTCCCCAGTAAGCAGAGGTCTAACTTATATAAATATTTGGTCCCCTCCAGGCAGTTAACGCTGACATATGAATCATAAAGCTTGTTAAACAGCAGAGTAAATAAACAGTAAAGCGAGTAGTGGCGCCCCACTGGGCTCGCTCTCGCGCCATAAGTCAGTCTGAGCTCCGACCGGGCGGCCAACAAACGTTCTCGCCTCTCCACCTGACTTGCTAACCTGTTCAGCTTGGCTGCACCGCATGGAAGCTTTGTTGCTTTGGCGTAAACTTGTGCAACAGATCATTGGAGTCTAAAGCTGTGAATGTTTTTGGAAAGATTTGGTTTTTTTTTCTTGCACTCTCAGAGGTGGTTTCTTCTCCGGGGTTTTGTCTTCAGAGGAAGTTAAGAGTTTATGATGCATTAGATGATGTGGTCGTTGTGGAAACCAAACAGATGGAACGAGTGCATTACAAAAGGGGACAAGCATAACATTGGTTTTACAGTAGATGCTTGCTATTGGTGAGGTCTGTGCTGTATCGCGCTTCCAACATCTCCTGCTAGCATGACATTAACGTTCCTCTCTGATTTTGGATCAGCATTTGCAATAAAATCAAGTGAACTTTATTTGTAGAGTACTTTTCCTGCAAAGACATGCAACACAAAGTGCTTAATTACCACAATTAAAAGGAAAAACAATTACTAAGAAAGCCCCTCCCTCCCACCCGCCATACTAGACACACACACACACACACACACACAATCACACACAGTAGAGAGACATGGCATGGCACTGAGGATCAAGGAAACGCCACCTTTGGGGCCGCAGGCCGTGCCATCGGGGGACCAGCACCCGGGCCCCCCGACTCCGACAGACCCCCACATCAAAGGAAGGAACCCCCAGCCGGCCGGGTCGAAGGGACCCAAGGATGGCACCCCCCCAGCAGACCCGACACAGCCCCCAGTGTAAAAGTGTCTCTTTTAATTATCACATTCATACCTATGGACAATTTGGAGTCGCCAATTAACCTAGCATGTTTTTGGAATGTGGGAGGAAACCGGAATACCCGGAGAAAACCCACGCATGCACGGGGAGAACATGCAAAATCCACACAGAAATGGCTGAGGTTGGAATCAAACTTGGGTCTCCTTGTTGTGTGGCCTACGCGCTAACCACTCGTGTGGTGTGCAGCCCTGTCAGATATTATTCATTCATTCATTTTCTACTGCTTTTCCTCACAAGGGTCGCAGGGGGTGCTGGAGCCTATCCCAGCTGTCTTTGGGCGAGAGGCGGGGTACACCCTGGACTGGTCGCCAGCCAATCACAGGGCACATATAGACAAACAACCATTCACACTCACATTCATACCTATGGACAATTTGGAGTCGCCAATTAACCTAGCATGTTTTTGGAATGTGGGAGGAAACCGGAGTACCCGGAGAAAACCCACGCATGCACGGGGAGAACATGCAAAATCCACACAGATGCCTGTTGTCTGGCCTGCCCGAGCCACTCGTCCACCATGCATAAATAAATAAATATTACCAAAAATCATCAATAATAATCCTGTTTTATTAGCGCACGGAGAAGGATGATTTACTCATTATCGTTTAAGCATTCATCAATATGAAATGATGTGATTCATCACAGTCAGCCTCAGCAGAGACACAGACGCAGGGAGAAACCGGTGTGGGTCCAGCTCCATATATGGAACATGATCTCACCGCTGAGACCGACAATGGAGCCCAGATTCCATCAACAACTCACACATCACTAAAGCTACAAAAGCATCATGCTGGCCATTATTCATGCACACACACACATTCAAAGAAAAGAAGTGCAAATCAAATCAGAACGAGGGCTTTTATTTGGATTTGTTCACATTTATTTCCTTTCTTGATTGTATAACTGTTGTCAGGTGCAGCTTTATGTTTTTTCCCACAGGTTTTTACCTACTCTCTAAAACAGGGGGTTCAAACTAAATTTACCTGGGGGCCATTGGAGCTAGGGTCTGGGCAAGGCTGGGCCGCATCAGGTTTTCCGAAAAAAAAAAAAAAAAGAAAAAGAAAAAATTATTAAAAACAGAAAAATATACAAACTTTTTCAGTGCTTTGGTTCTGATTTTCTACAATAAAAGCTCTGATAAAACATTCCACTGTTCTCAAATATCTTAATTTTTATTTTTCTGCACAAAATAAGATGAAAAATAAATAAACAAATCAAGAATAAAGAAAATCAATCAATCAGTAATAAATAAATAAATATAATAATAATAATAATACTAAAACGGCAAATAATAAAAACTTAAGAAACCACATATAGTTGGTGTGTAGACAAATAATTTTTTTCAGATTAAAATGAACAAAGCATTATTAGAGCCCTGTAGACATGACAAAACACGACTATAGTCACATTTATACTCTTTTTATTTACAACATATTGCGCAACTGCAGGGTCTTGAGACACATGCTAACTCGCAAACTAGAGAGCTAGCGACCTAAACGGTAGCCTTCAAGTTATTTCCTTTAAACTTAAATAGCCAAAAACTTACCACTTCCACACGCATAGGGAGGATAACTATTAACAGTTATTTAACCTTTAACATGAACATTAATCAAACGTAATCATTTTTTCTGGGTACATGATACCATACAGCATCCATATCAAACTTGCGCGGGCCGCACTAACATTAAACTTTCATATCAAAGCGGGGGCCTCAAACTAGTCTCCTGCGGGCCACATTTGGCCCGCGGGCCGCATGTTTAAGACCCCTGCTCTAAAACCAGAAGATGCCCACAATGCAAACACACTTCCAGCTTGACCACATAATCCGGTCAGCTATTTTCTTTTTGTGTGTAAGTGGTGTCGTCGGTGCGACGCTGACTCCCGTGTCCACCTCGGGCGTCCTTTTGTTTGCCGCTGCAAGGTTGATGTACTGACCTTTGCCAAACCTTTGTGAGATCATTGTCTCACGCCTCTAAGTGCCTCCTGATTGTGGACACATTTCTCTCTCTGCTGATAATGTCTTCCAGATTCTCTCTCCTTGTCACACACAACCAGCAGCATGTCAGCACGCTTTTCAACACAACGCACACACAGAGAAATACACAACAGTAAACATTTTAGTCTTTCTCAGATGGCACAGGAGGAGGACGCGGAGTCCTTGTATTGACGACAAGTGCGTGTTTAAACAAAACACACACTTGCAACAAATATATTACCGTCCAACTCCGACTATTCATCCTCCCTCTTCCTCTTCTCACCCCCGCGAACACCCCCCCCCTCCACTGTGGTTACTTGAGCTGTCAACAGATGGGTGAGCCCACACCGTTAGTATTGATTCAGTCAGATTTGGGAAAACAAATTCGGTGTCTCCTTTTCCTCTCCTTTCTGTTCCATCCATATCATAGATGGAACACGTTAGTAGAATATATAACTACACTGGAACTCGATGACAGGATGGAATGTACAGGGACTTTTTATTTTATGCTGGAAGCTTTAAAAAGGCAACATTTTGGGGCCAAGTTGTCAATAATCCCCACTTCGGCTCTCAGCAGTGGGGCAGAACATTGGAGCTTTTTTTTGTCTGAGGCTGTTGCCAACATGGAAGCAGTTTAGGCATTCCCAAAGAGAGTGTAAGGTGGTCCAAGTATTGGAACCGTTAGCATGCTTGCATATAAAATTTCTTACATATGTATATATTTATGTGTGTGAATATATATAATATGCAAATATTCTACTTAGACTGAACTTCGACGACACCATCTTGGCAAAATGGAAAAAATATAAAAACAGGTGATTTCAAAACTTAATAACCAAAAGCGCAGCACGGTAGACGAGTGGTTAGCGCGCATACCTCACAGCTAGGAGACCAGGGTTCAATTCCACCACAATTCCTCCACAATTGTGTGGAGTTTGCATGTTCTCCCCGTGTACCCCGCCTGAAGACAGCTGGGATAGGCTCCAGCACACCCCGTGAGGAAAAGCGTTAGAAAATGAATTAATGAATAACCAAAGCGCCAAAGACCATAATCCCTACCTCACCACTTTTTAAGCGTTTTACCGTATTCTATTGTCTCGATCTCAAACTTATAGCCAAAGTCAGTACAGACCACTATTTCTGGCATATTTCATCACCATAGTAAGAACACTGCACCCAAGGGTTGATAACAAGTACTTTAAATTACATTTGGGATTCAGCTCAGTACAAGAACAAAGAAAGAACATGAACACTCGATTGGAGATGATTCAGACAGGTTGGAAAATACCAAGAGTACTAACTTACTGGGAGATATATAGCGTCTACAGAATGCAGTACATTGCACTTACATCATAATGGTTGTCAGGATGTATATTCATTCATTCATTCATTCATTTTCTACTGCTTTTCCTCACGAGGGTCGCAGGGGTGCTGGAGTCTATCCCAGCTGTCTTTGGGCGAGAGGCGGGGTACACCCTGGACTGGTCGCCAGCCAGCCAATCACAGGGCACATATAGACAAACAACCATTCACACTCACATTCATACCTATGGACAATTTGGAGTCGCCAATTAACCTAGCATGTTTTTGGAATGTGGGAGGAAACCGGAGTACCCGGAGAAAACCCACGCATGCACGGGGAGAACATGCAAACTCCACACAGAGATGGCCAAGGGTGGAATTGAACCCTGGTCTCCTAGCTGTGAGGTCTGCGCGCTAACCACTCGACCAGGATGTATATTCATTCATTCATTTTCTACCACTTTTCCTCACGAGGGTCGCGGGGGTGCTGGAGCCTATCCCAGCTGTCTTTGGGCGAGAGGCGGGGTACACCCTGGACTGGTGGCCAGCCAATCACAGGGCACATATAGACAAACAACCATTCACCAGGATGTATATGTAAATATGAAATAAACAAACCTGGTGTGAAATATTTCACGGAGCTCCAGCTGTAACTGATCATGCCAAGCGTGTGGTCAGTGTGTTAAGTAATTGAATGAAATGAAATGTGATGAATCTGATTAGTAATGTTCACAATGGAAACAGATGACTTTCACACCATCCCTTTGTGGGACGCTGACTCGCACACAGACACAAAATCTGGCTCTGAGGTGTGTGAGTCTGGGAATTGATATCATGCTGCATAAAGCCTTAGCGCTCCTGGCTACTGAATTTCCTGGGGAATAATACAAGTATCTATCCATCTTAGGCTGAACAAACGTGCAGTTAGAAAACCCACGCATGCACGGGGAGGACATACAAACTCCACACAGAGAGGGTGGAATTGAACACGGGTATCTTAGCAGTGTGGCCTGCATGTTAACCACTCCAGCACTGTGCAGCCTACTGCAATGTTCAGTGAGACAAAAAAGGTTCAGGAGCAGGCTTTTCTGAATAATATCACAACAGGCACAATAATTCCTCAAAACACAGACTACTTCTGCAGCTGAAACTCAACTCTGAATCGTCAATGTCACTTCCTGTCCACATCTCTTTCAGGTCCGCTCGGGAACACATTTATAGTAAAACACACAAACATGAGTATTGTTTATGTCTTACATGGCTTATTTACTCTTGTTTTGTCTAATACATTAGGTATTACAAGCATAAAGATAACTATAGGGGTGTTATTTCATTTCAAGGAGGCTCTTGTGGCTCTAACAATGTAATAAAAAACATATTTAGTAGGGGTATCACTCACAAGACAAAACAATGCACGAGATTGGGTCCACAAGGACGATTTAAAAGATTTTAATATTCACTTTTTAAGAAGTGCAAAGAAAAAATATGAACCAACTTTTTATTTAACCAAGTCACAAAACAATGCAGGTGCATTTTGTAATGTTTATTTTTCCACAAAGTGATGCAAAACTATATTATTGTCAAATTTTTAACAGGAGTACGGCAAATTTATCAAATTCATTTTCATTTATAGTGTGATTCATTAATTAATTAATTTATTTCTTATTATGACAGTTTTTTTCTGGACAAAATACCAGAAAAGTTTTGTCACTCAGGTTTTCTATGACCATAACTACAAAAATATATATAATAATACAAGTATCTATCCATCTTAGGCTTAACAAACGTTCAGTTAGAAAACCCACGCATCCACGAGACTGGAATCAAACTCGGTATCCTAGCTGTGTGGTCTTCGCGTTAACCACTCAACCACCATGCAACCGACTGGATTTTAAAGATTTTAATATTCACTTTTTAAGAAGTACAATGAAAAAATATGACTGGGCAAACCAACTTTTTATTTAACCAAGTCACAAAAAAAATGCATTTTGTAACGTTTATTTTTCCACAAAGTGACGCAAAACTATATTATCGCCAAATTTTTTAACAGGATACAGGCAAATTTATCAAATTCATTTTCATTTATAGTGTGATTAATTAATGAATTTATTTATTATTATGACAGTTTTTTCTGGACAAAATACCAGAAAAGTTTTGTCACTCAGATTTTCTATGACCATAACTACAAAAATATATATAATAATACAAGTATCTATCCATCTTAGGCTTTACAAACGTTCAGTTAGAAAACCCACGCATGCACGGGGAGGACATGCAAATGCAATACAGAGAGACTGGAATCGAACTCAGGTATCCTAGCTGTGTGGTCTTCGCATTAACCACTCAACCACCATGCAACCTTTTAAAGATTTTAATATTCACTTTTTTAAGAAGTACAATGAAAAAATATGACTGGGCAAACCAACTTTTTATTTAACCAAGTCACAAAAAAATGCATTTTGTAATGTTAATTTTTTCACAAAGTGACGCAAAACTATATTATCGTCACATTTTTAACAGGATACAGGCAAATTTATCAAATTAATTTTCATGTATAGTGTGAGTAATTTATTTATTTATTATTATGACAGTTTTTTCTGGACAAAATACCAGAAAAGTTTTGTCACTCAGGTTTTCTATGACCATAACTACAAAAATATTCCATTTTTAAATCCTAAAAGTAATCCTACTTTGTGGAAATTCTATTCAATTAATTGTAATAAACAAGGGATTGTTATATAACAATTTTCCATACTTTAAATGTATTGAAATTATACAGCATCTTTGAGTAAATGTCAACTATTATTTGAGTTTCCTGGTTTTTGGTTAACAAAAAAATGGTCACTCTAATCTATCTTATCTTTTCTATCTAGTATCTCGCCATCTATCTTCACACACACCTGTCTGAGGTTCTCTTCTTTTCAACACTACTCACTTTTCTTTCAGTCTACTTTTCCATTGAAGCCACCTCTCCACCATCTGCTCTTCTATTCAATGAGTTCCTCGGCCTCAAGGCCTGGCAATGGAGGTCATGGAGGGTGTGCATGTGTGTGTCCGTGTGTGTGTGTGTGTCACAAGATAATGTCCCAACCGGACAACTCCCTGCCTCCACACAAACACGTGTACTTCAAACACAATTCACTGAGATCTAACACCGCGACCAGGCGGTCAGCATCTTTCAAGATGGGTGTTAGGTGTACGTAGTGTTGCAAGGACATTATCTGTGTGTGTGTGTGTGTGTGTGTGTGTGTGTGTGTGATATAATGACTTTTCTGTATGCCTGCACACATCAACGTACTATATCGACGCCCCCTTCTCACCCAAAACAGCATCAATCGATATAAACACTCAGTGTGAGTAAAAGTGGTCATGACTGCTCGGCTCCCAAGTGTGAGTCATGGCTTTTTACGCACTTAGATTGATTTCTGAAATAATAAGAGCGCTCAGATAGCACAGGCCTCTCACAGAATTTATTCTGGATCCCAGGGAATAAAAAATGTAATATGATCCAAAGCAAGCAGAGCAAATTAGAAACTGATTTGATGACATCTGACAGAGATATATAGGAGCCCGGATATGCCAAATTGGATTTTCCATGGTAAATTTAAATCTGCTGCTTCAGATTCGGTTTGCGACTCTTCGTGAACGCAGCACATTTTGTATGAATCGGGGAAAAAAATTCACCTATTTTGTGATTAGTCTCATTTGCATATCATAAAAATACAGGGTGGGCGGCACGGTGGTATAGTGGTTAGCGCGCAGACCTCACAGCTAGGAGACCAAGGTTCAATTCCAGTTTGCATGTTCTCCCCGTGCATGCGTGGGTTTTCTCCGGGTACTCCGGTTTCCTCCCACATTCCAAAAACATGCTAGGTTAATTGGCGATTCCAAATTGTCCATAGGTATGAATGTGAGTGTGAATGGTTGTTTGTCTATATGTGCCCTGTGATTGGCTGGCGAACAGTCCAGGGTGTTCCCCGCCTCTCGCCCAAAGACAGCTGGGATAGGCTCCAGCACCCCCCACGACCCTTGTGAGGAAAAAGCGGTAGAAAATGAATGAATGAATGAATGAATGAATGAAAAATACAGGGTGGGCGGCACGGTGGACTAGTGGTTAGCGCGCAGACCTCACAGCTAGGAGACCATGGTTCAATTCCACCCTCTGCCATCTCTGTGTGGAGTTTGCATGTTCTCCCCGTGCATGCGTGGGTTTTCTCCGGGTACTCCGGTTTCCTCCCACATTCCAAAAACATGCTAGGTTAATTGGCGACTCCAAATTGTCCATAGGTATGAATGTGAGTGTGAATGGTTGTTTGTCTATATGTGCCCTGTGATTGGCTGGCGACCAGTCCAGGGTGTACCCCGCCTCTCGCCCGAAGACAGCTGGGAGAGACTCCAGCACCCCCCGCGACCCTCGTGAGGAAAAAGCGGTAGAAAATGAATGAATGAATTTTCCACTGTACATCATATATCTTCTTCCTGAACTGTTTTTCATCCATCATAAGAATAAAGAAAAACAAGATGAACCTATGTCACAACTCCAGAGACCCCTTGGAGGATTTTTGATGTGTGAACATTTAGGACGCCCCCTCCATCTGGGAAGCATCTCACACAGACTCCTGTTGACTCAGTGAGGAGACATGGAGGAGGAGACCAGAGAAAGTGCTGTCATGTTTTCACAGATGGCTCATAAATCGGCACTGGTGAAAAGAAAGGGGGCCTATAATATCATTTGATAGGTCAGCAGTAAAAAGATGATCTTTGGAATGGAGAGATCAGGTGTAGCATTCAAAAAGGGGTCATGGTAAGAATAAAACGTTCATCAAGAGAACAGCCTGTGTAATCAGGCTTCAGAGATAAATGTCTGCGTTTATTTATAACTCGAGAATTGAACACGGAAACGTTGCTGTTTTTTTTTTTGCCGGGTTGAAAAATTGTCTAAACTTATAACAAAGTGGAATTTCTTTTCCTAGTAATTTTGGAGTATAAGACAACAAAATATCAGGATAATGTGGACTGGGTTGAGTCATGCCAGTCAAAATATTCAGATATTATGTTGGTTTTGGTGGCACGGCGGTCTAGTGGTTAGCGCGCAGACCTCACAGCTAGGAGACCAGGGTTCAATTCCACCCTCGGCCATCTCTGTGTGGAGTTTGCATGTTCTCCCCGTGCATGCGTGGGTTTTCTCCGGGTACTCCGGTTTCCTCCCACATTCCAAAAACATGCTAGGTTAATTGGCGACTCCAAAGTGAATGGTTGTTTGTCTATATGTGCCCTGTGATTGGCTGGCCACCAGTCCAGGTGTACCCTGCACCCCCGCGACCCTCGTGAGGAAAAGCGGTAGAAAATGAATGAATGAATGTTGGTTTTGTTGTAGATTTGACAACTTTGTAAGCCGTCTTCAGGGCACCCAGAACATCATTTCTCTTTAAATGAAAAACTGAAACCATAAAATACTTTGCCATTTATACCTGAAAACGTTTCATATTTGACATTCATTCATCTGTTAATTTCCTATTGTTTCAGGGTTCTGAGAGAACCTATCACAGTTCACTTTGGGTGACAGGTACACCCTGGACCTAGATCTCCGGGACTTGGGACACCCTGTCAATCACTGTTCCTCCCCCATCCATCCATCCATCCACTTTCTATGCCACTTATCCTCATTAAGGTCACGGGTATGCTGGAGCCTATCCCAGCTGACTTCGGGTGACAGGTACACCCTGGACCTAGATCTCTGGGACTTGGGACTCCCTGTCAATCACTATTCTCCATCCATCCATCCATCCATCCACTTTCTATGCCACTTATCCTCATTAAGGCCACGAGTATGCTGGAGCCTATCCCAGCTGAATTCGGGTCAAAGGCAGAGTACACCCTGGACTGGTCGTCAGCCAATCACAGCAATCAATATTCTAAATTCCCTAAGTTGAGTTGAATGATGTCTACAGACATCATTTTTATTTTATTTACTACATTTTGTTTACTGAAATTCCATATTTTGGTTACTGCAGTTCTGCATCTTGATACTGTATATGTTATTGTTTTTGACTGCAATTCTACATTTTGTTAGTGTATAGGTTATTGATTTTGATGTACATATATTTACACTTATTCTGAACAGCACCTGCCACTTTTATATTTATATTGTTATTCCTTGTTTTATTTTTATCCTTTGTAACTGTCAATATGCACAATATGAATATAAATATGAACAGAACCTCACTATATTATTATTATATTATTATTATTATATATATTATTATATATATTATTGACACTTTTATATTTATATTGTTATTCCTTGTTTTATTTTTATCCTTTGTAACTGTCAATATACACAATATGAATATAAATATGAACAGAACCACACTATATTATTATTATATTATTATTATATTATTATTATTATTATTATTATTATATATATTATTGCCACTTTTATATTTATATTGTTATTCCTTGTTTTATTTTTATCCCTTGTAACTGTCAATATACACAGTTGAATATAAATATGAACGAACCTCACTGTATTATTATTATATTATTATTATATTATTATTATATTATTATTATATTATTATTATTATATTATTATTATATTATTATATTATTATATTATTATTATTATTATATATATTATTGCCACTTTTATATTTATATTGTTATTCCTTGTTTTATTTTTATTCTTTTCCTTATTCTTATTTTTACTTTCTACAAAATACACCGTGGAGTTGCACTTAAATTTCATTGACAATAAAGGCGATTCTGGTTCTGATTCTGATACAAGAGTGGTTAGACATAGTATTGGACCGTATGTACACGGTTGTTCAGGACTTGCCTTCCTTGTTTTTTTATATGAAAAAGTATGAAAATGATTAGAATTTAAGTGTCTAGTGGCACTGATGTCTGATCAGCACAATTTTGTTGCTTTTTCCGGTAATGAAATGAACTACGCTGATGGCCAATCTACCTGCTGTATTCTATGTAACATGTGTCATTCTCATGATGGGTCTATTGATAATCAATACAAACGCACACATGTTGAATGTTTTTCATCCACACAAAGCGTATTTACTGTCTCTTTATATGTTTGTCTATAAATAACACAGGTGGAAACATGTGGTGCGGCCATATTGTTATGTCAGGTGGGTCCACTTGTGCACCCATCACTTAGAACAGATGTTGATATGTAGTGTGAACAGATGCTCTGGTATCTTAGTATTAGGATCAATTACAATGAAAAACAGCAACACTATAAAAATATCAGAGTTTAAAAATAGACTTTTCTTGATCAGTTATTGCTGTTCTAGCTGAAGTACCAACAGGATCAGACCGGCAGAAGAAGACCTCTGTGTGCCAGGGCCATGACCTCAGCTCCTTACCAGAAGGAACTCTTTCCAGCAATGGACATACCGGTGCTTGTGTCTCGCCGTTAAAAGAAAAGTTATGTGTGAGTGCACCAAGGCCACCATATTTGCTGCTTGATGAGCCAGACGTCTATCTCATTAAGGCCTCAAAGCCCAGAAGAAATTTACATCCCAAAGACGGTGTCGTGTCCATTCTGAAGGACCATTCTGAAGGACCCGTATACACTGGAATTCATCCTGAGCCGAACAAACAGAGCACAGCCAACTGTAGAAGATTCAGCCAATTCAGCTTTAATTTGCCAGAGTTGAATAGCTCAGCAGAGGGAGATGTTCTTTAAAACATTGCCATGTAACCTGGTGTTTTCAATTCCCCCCTTTCTTTTTTTCTCCCTCATAGTTCTTTCTTGGCCTGCTTCACTTTGGCTTTTGGCAGAGAAATTAAACCTGTCAATTTTAAAAGCACCCCTCAATCGCCCGTCGCCGTGGGACTGTCAGAGTGGGAGGGGCAAACCGCGTCTGTCTTTTTCTTGTATCGTTCCACCGAGAATCTCTGTGGTGAATTAAACTGTCAGATTCAAATGAAGACCTCTCATGGAGGTTGGGACCCAAGCTGAACTTTTTTATAAAGTTGGTTATATGTACTTTTTTTTTTTTGTTTTAGTTTTCTTACAATCACAAATTGCAGTCATGCTTTATGAAATTTGCCTAGTGTGCTAATACTGGTTCAGTCAGCCAGAAGAACTTGGCGTCACACTCTTGGACTATAGAACCGCAGATTGCAAATTCAAGGCCCGGATAGAGCTGATGATTTACTGTGGACTTCATGCTCTGTCAAAGTGCCCTTGGGCCAGACATCAAACTACTCTTGGCAGCGATGCTATTCATGCAAACTATTGAATTCCTTTGTGCTTCGCATCGTGCTATTAAGATAACGTTTTACATAATTCGATATTAACTTAGCAAAATAAAGATCTTCATATTTGGAATTCAAGTTGCAGTTATAGCTGCAGTTATTTACACTATATGAATATAAATATGAACAGAACCTTGCTATATTATTGAACAATTGCAGAGGCATTCATTCATTTTCTACCGCTTTTCCTCACGAGGGTCGCGGGGGGTGCTGGAGCCTATCCCAGCTGTCTTCGGGCGAGAGGCCCTGGACTGGTCGCCAGCCAATCACAGGGCACATATAGACAAACAACCATTCACACTCACATTCATACCTATGGACGATTTGGAGTCGCCAATTAACCTAGCATGTTTTTTTGGAATGTGGGAGGAAACCGAAACAGGGTTCAATTCCACCCTCGGCCATCTCTGTGTGGCGTTGTACATGTTCTCCCCGTGCATGCGTGGGTTTTCTCCAGGTACTCCGGTTTCCTCCCACATTCCAAAAACATGCTAGGTTAATTGGCGACTCCAAAAATTGTGAGTGTGAATGGTTGTTTGTCTATATGTGCCCTGTGATTGATTGGTTGGCCACCAGTCCGCCTCTCACCCGAAGACAGCTGGGATAGACTCCAGCACCCCCCGCGACCCTCGTGAGGATAAGCGGTAAATGGTGAAATGGCTGCACGGTGACCGAGTGGTTAGCGCGCAGGCCTCACAGCGAGGAGACCTGAGTTCAATTCCACCCTCGGCCATCTCTGTGTGGGTTTTCTCCGGGTACTCCGGTTTCCTCCCACATTCCAAAAACATGCTAGGTTAATTGGCGACTCCAAAAATTGTCCATAGGTATGAATGTGAGTGTGAATGGTTGTTTGTCTATATGTGCTCTGTGATTGGCTGGCGACCAGTCCAGGGTGTACCCCGCCTCTCGCCCGAAGACAGCTGGGATAGGCTCCAGCACCCCCCTCGACCCTCGTGAGGAAAAAGTGGTAGAAAATGAATGAATGAATGAATGAATTAACAGCAGTGTCTCTCTCTAATAGCCAGTATTCAGTCAAATATTTTATTAATTGAAATAAATGATATAATGTCCATTACTACCTTGAGGTTGCACGGGTTTGCCTAATGTGTGCTTTGTGTCTCATCATGTAGGCTTTTAACAATCCACACCATCACTTGGCGTTCATGGTGCATCTCATCCAATTAGAGAACACGTTTTGATGACCATCCCCTCAAATGGCCTCCTGTGAGAAAAGAACTGTGAGCTCCTTGCTCGAGTCTCACACTCTTGAACGTGCCACTAAAAACAAAGCCCGGTGCTCCAGACAACCCTTTTTTTTTCTCAGCGGCTTCTAAAGGTATACAGTAAACACATGTCCTCTACCCATGGTCCAAGTCCTGAAACCATGGTAACAAGGTCAAATGTGAACTGTGCTCTTGACAGATATATGAAAAAACAAGTTGGATTCAGTTTGCTTGTCAAGTCGTGTACAAGGATGGAAGACGAGGGGCGGCCATTTTTTTTCTTTTGTGAGGAAACACATCCATTCAGTTCCATTTGGTAGGACGCCAGATTCTCACTTCTACATTCAGGCACAATCGAAACTGGATTAGCCACTGAGAGGCCTTCAAGTGACAAGCTATAGGAAAGCCTACAACTTCAAACACATACAGGATGTTTCTCACTTAAGACCACATTGTTATTCTGATGGGAACGTCTTTATCATCCACTCGGGTGGCCTTCGTAGCTTTTTAACACTATGCACAAAAGCATCTGCCCCACAAGGTGCCTGTATAGAATACAACAAATGAAGTTAAATGATGGTGATTCTAAGGGCGTAGTCACACTAGGCCATTTGTGTCATGGTGGACTTCACGATACCTCTTCATTGTCCTGGTTCTTGCTGGCTTCGGCATGCATTTGCTTCTCCCATCAATTCAAGAACACAATTTATCTGATTTTTATGGATTTTTTTTCTGACGTATTTTGAGATGTTTCAAGGTGGCATAATGGCAATTACTTATGAGAAGCGTAATTGCAGGAATTAAATGACATGTCTCCATGGGTGCCATAGGTCTGGACTTTATGGACTTTATGCTGTATTATGGAATGTGTTGGTTATCATTAAGAACCGGGGAGGAACAACCTCACTATAAGTCTTCTATAGCAGGGCTCTCAAACTCAATTTACCTGGGGGCCACTGGAGCTAGGGTCTGGGCAAGGCTGGGTCGCACCAAAAAAAAAAAAAAAAAAATGCATTTATAAAAAACAAAAAAATATACACACTTTTTCAGTGCTTTGGTTCCGATTTTCTACAATTAAAGCTCCGATAAAACATTCCACTGTTCTAAAATATCTTAATTTTTACTTTTCTGCACAAAATAAGATGAAAAATAAATAAACAAATCAAGAATAAAGAAAATCAATCAATCAGTAATAAATAAATATAATAATAATAATAATAAAACGGCAAATAATAAAAACTTAAGAAACCATATATAGTTGGTGGGTAGACAAATTATTTTTTCCAGATTAAAATGAACAAAGCATTATTAGAGCCCTGTAGACATGACAAAACATGACTATAGTCACATTTATACTCTTTTTATTTACAACATATTGCGCGACTGCAGGGTCTTGAGACACATGCTAACTCGCAAACTAGAGAGCTAGCGACCTAAACGGTAGCCTCCAAGTTATTTCCTTTAAACTTAAATAGCCAAAAACTTACCACTTCCACACGGATAGGGAGGATAACTATTAACAGTTATTTAACCTTTAACATGAACATTAATCAAACGTAATAATTTTTTCTGGGTACATGATACCATACAGCATCCATATCAAACTTGCGTGGGCCGCACTAACATTAAACTTTCATATCAAGGCGGGGGCCTCAAACTAGTGTCCTGTGGGCCACATATTAATTATAATGGTAAATGAATCAAAGTGCTTATTCTTGACTGCATTAAGACCTCAACAACTCATTTGTGTGTGTGTGTGTGTTTTCCTCCCGAGAAGCCAGCTGCTGAGGATCTGGGGGGGAAAAAGTGTTAACTGATAACATAAACCCCCACCCAAAAACACATCACACAACCAACCCCCTTGGTAGACCCACAAACCCTATACCTTTAAATCTATTTAGACCCTTGACAGATGTGGTGTAGTGGTTAGAGTTAGGGACTTCAGAACAAACTCCCCAGGATTGAATCTTCATTAGTAAGCATTATTGGTATTCATCATGTGGAATATAAATATTTTGCTGTGGCGACTCCATAATCAGGAAATAGCCAAAAGAAACAAACAAAAACCCATCTCATTTTATATTCTATAATGACCCCCCCCATCCCATTATGTAGTCAATGTCTTCTAACTTTCCAGCAGACAATCACAGATTGGCCAATCAACACCTAGTACTTTTTATGATCAAGAAACTGATACACAGAACCCACAAGAGAATTTCCCCACATGTTGATGAATGTGTGTTTACATGGCACATTTTCTTCACCCTATACAGACCCGACGGTGATTGTGAACTACTGTTTATCTAAGCCCCAGTTGAGGGAAAAAGCCTTCATGTGCCCTGCCAACATAAAATAAAACTCAGCACCACGCTCAAACACGGTAAACTGTGGAGCACATATATCATTACATCCAACGGGAAAGTCGGGAAGCTGCAGTTGCCGGCGAGATGATGGAAAAGATTAGTCTTTGTTTGTTTTGGTTCGTTTTAACATAGAAAGCTATTAATATTGTGTTTGTGTTAGTTAGCTGTAAGTGCCATTTCATATACGTTGATGAAAGATGGTCGGTGAAGTCAGCAGTATGTTTCTATCTTACAATCTTTAGATTTTTTTTAATTTTTTTTCAAGCAATGCATGTTATGTTAGTGGATTTGGGTTTATTCTACAGAGGTTTTAAACTCCCATGATGAATGTGCTATGTAAAAATCATTCAATCATGGCAGGAAAACCGCATATGCTACCACAAAAAGGAGAAATAATCGTGATAATATAAAAAAACTCAACTGTTTCTTTGTGATCGCATATCACTTGCGGCTTTTTAATGGACTAAAAAGCCATATTATAAACATTAACACCAAAGTAGTACAAATAGTAGAACCAGCATAGAAAAAATAATGAAGAAAAAAACACCAAAAAGATTAGTCAAAAATAAATAAATTAGCTTTATTTAACATTTTCTAAATGCAGTTTCAGGATGGTGTTGTAAATGTCCCGACATGTTACACACAGAGCACCCGTCTGCTCTTCATCATATCTGTCATCAGTGCAGCCATTTGTGCGAGCTTGTCAATCAGGACCAGTCCAGAACAAAGACCAGGCAGCCCCAATGGCCTGTAACTCTACACAGGTACATGAAACAGTGACCTCTGACCCCACGTGTGATACAGGTGGCGGTGTTGTCCCAAAGGTCTGCATGAAACGTGCCAACATATTCCCAGCAAGAGACTAAAACACGTGTTGCATTTGTTATTGTGATGCTGTAAATAACAGTCCCTAAGCCGTGATGGAATTACTAATAATTTGGGCATTTATGTGATCTTACCTGTTAAATATGATATATGTCCAAACATTATACAGAATTAAGAACTTTTGTCTTGCGGCTAAACTCACAAAAACGTCAACTGAAATCATCATAAAGCAACAACATGCTATCATAGTAGGAAATTTGACCAAAATGTAATATTGCAAAATGCTGACATCGCCAAGAAAGCACACGACTCCAGGAAGCAAAAAATGTGAAAATGTTTTGATTCCCCTTCGGATGTATTATTATAAGACAGCTGGGATAGGCTCCAGCATGGCCACGTAAAGATAAGCGGTATAGAAAATGGATGGATGGATATTACACTCAAATGTTTCGGATTAAATATTAATAAATGACAACACAACTGAACACAAAATCCCTTCATTTTCTACCACTTTTCCTCACGAGGGTCGCGTGGGTGCTGGAGCCTATCCTAGTTGTCTTCGGGCGAGAGACGGGGTACACCCTGGACTGGTCGCCAGCCAATCACAGGGCACATATAGACAAACAACCATTCACACTCACATTCATACCTATGGACAATTTGGAGTCGCCAATTAACCTAGCATGTTTTTGGAATGTGGGAGGAAACCGGAGTACCCGGAGAAAACCCACGCATGCACGGGGAGAACATGCAAACTCTACACAGAGATGGCCGAGGGTGGAATTGAACCCTGGTCTCCTAGCTCCACCACTCGACACGTTTTTAAATTGAGAAAAAAAATCCAAACTGACATGGCTGTGTGAAAAAAATTATTACATATATTTGTCATTTTTCCTCCATCATCTGTTATGTGATATGCAAATGATATGCAAATTAGCCAATGACATTCTAAGACAGCCAATAGCTACTTTTCTTAAAGAGGACTTGGCGCCCTCTCGGTTAGCTGGAGGATCTTGTGACATAGGGTACTTTTCAACATACTGTAAACCGCTGCCAAATGCACAATCTGGATCAGATCCGGATTAAAATTGATTTGACATTACAGCTTCTGATTTCACGTACACATCTTTCAACTTGGAGGTTCAACCACGCTGATAGAAACCAATTCCTTTGAGATGGAGGTAATAAATGTCTATTGCGTTTTTAAATTCATTCATTCATTCATTTTCTACCGCTTTTTCCTCACGAGGATCGCGGGGGATGCTGGAGCCTATCCCAGCTGGCTTTGAGCGAGAGGCGGGGTACACTCTGGACTGGTGCGTTTTTAAATAGAGAAAAAAAAATCCAAACTGACATGGCTGCGTGAAAAAAATAATTGCATATATTTGTCATTTTTCTTCCAGCATCTGTTACGTGATATGCAAATGATATGCAAATTAGCCAATGACATTCTAAGACAGCCAATAGTTACTTTTCTTAAAGGGGAGTTGGCGCCCTCTAGGTAGCTGGATGATCTTGTGATATAGGATTCTTTTCAACATACTGTAAACTGCTGCCAAATGGATCAGATCCAGATTAAAACTGATCTTTCAACTTGGAGGTTCAACCACGCTGATAGAGACCAATTCCTCTGACATGGAGGTAATAAATGTCTATTGCATAGTAATGGAGGCCTGTAGAGTTAATGACTGAATGCTGTGTTGTTTCAAGGCGTATTTAGTCGGGCCCTAAAACACTAAAAACATGTTGTTTGTGTCATTAGAGGAAGTCGGTTCCAGCCAGCTCATTTACGGTGAACCTCCTGGCCGCTCAGTTTGATCTCTCCACTCATGGTGGCAGGACGACTCACCGGCTCACTGTAAACACCCTTTCGGGTTTATGGCTTACAGCAGGACCTGCCATCACTTCTTCACCGCCTGGAACGGGCTGGCGGGGGGGGAGGGGGGGGGGGTATGCTGTGTGTATTGACAGCCACTCTTATGTGGTTGTATGGTTTTATTGCCCGTGGAAAGAGGGAGGGGGGGGGGGGGTGCAAGGAGAGCTCTGACAGAGGAGGCGTCATGTTCTGGCATGAAGACTGGTTTCAGTTTCAGCAGAGAACAGCAGGGGGACACAAATGCATCATAATGTGGATGATAATGGCCGCAGTCATGTAGAGACATGTACACACACACAAGCCTGTGTCATAGTTCTAAGTGCTTTTAGTCGCTTACTTCCAGATGTAGTATAAAGTATTTCATGGTACATTTCAGCTTCATCTTCCCACCTGCTGGGGGTATCATCTCACTATGTTCTTACATGGTATCTATTCATCTTAAAACCGCACTTCACAGCATTCCACTCCTGGCAAGAAAGTCTGATTTACCAGTACAGGACCCCCTCCCAACGAATAGGATTGGGGGTAGGACCTTTGTTTTACAAAATTCGCTAAAAATCCTCAAATATTTGAACAGAAGAAGACTGACTATACCAGCTGTCTTAAAGCGAGAGCTGGCGTACACCCTGGACTGGTTGCCAGCCAATCACAGGGCACATATAGACAAACAACCATTCACACTCACATTCATACCTATGGACAATTTGGAGTCGCCAATTAACCTAGCATGTTTTTGGAATGTGGTTGGAAACCGGAGTACCCGGAGAAAACCCACACATGCACGGGGAGAACATGCAAACTCCACACAGAGATGGCCGAGGGTGGAATTGAACCCTGGTCTCCTAGCTGTGAGGTCTGCGCGCTAACCACTAGACTGCCGTGCCACCCAATTATAAAACAAACAAACTAAATAAACTCAGAACATCAATCCATCCATTTTCTATACCATTTATCCTCACCAAGGTAGTGGGGTGTATGCTGGAGCCTATCCCAGGTGACTTTGGGTGACCCTGGACTGGTCGACATATTTATCTATATTTATATATGTACGTATATATACACACAGACAAACATTCACATTCATACCTATGGTGTACCCGGCCTCTCGCCAGAAGACAGCTGGGATAGGCTCCAGCATACCCCCTACCCTCGTGAGGATAAGCAGTATAGAAAAAGGATGAATGGGCTTCAGTGGATGCATAAAAACACATTCTTTACCATTTCTATTCATTATTCATTCACCAGGTAACCTTTCATTCATTAATTCATTTTCTACCGCTTTTTCACCCTGGACTGGTCGCCAGCCAATCACAGGGCACATATAGACAAACAACCATTCACACTCACATTCATACCTATGGACAATTTTTTAGCATGTTTTTGGAATGTGGGAGGAAACCGGAGTACCCGGAGAAAACCCACGCATGCACGGGGAGAACATGCAAACTCCACACAGAGATGGCCGAGGGTGGAATTGAACCCTTGTCTCCTAACTGCGCTAACCACTCGCCCACCGTGCCGCCCCAAGTAACTTTTTTTTTATTATTATTAAAAGCCAGAACTGCAGATTTCACATGATTTGACATATCAGCTGATATGTAGAATAAAATGATATTAATTAACAACATGGAGGTCACCCTAGCTTGTGTGTGTGACAGATGGTACGGGGAAGTGAAAGATGCTGTCCATTATTAAAAGGGGGACAGAGTGATATCAAACCAAATGACAATAGAAAGGGCAGCCATATTGAGCCATAGAAGTTGGAACAAAAGAGGGAAAAATATCCTCCAGACTTTCTCTTTTTTGACTCCCCGCCAACTCTTTTACAAGACAGGAAGTGTCTCCTGACTCGCTCCCTGCCTTCCTCTCACCTCATCTCCTCCCATGCTGGGACCCCCCTCCTCCTCTACCCTACCCCTTCTGAGAAAGTGGGACTCCCTCTTCTCCCCCCTCCAATCTCTCTCTCCCTCCCTCTCTCTCTCTCTCTCTCTCTCTCTTTCATGTGAGGATTTAACACAATGCAGCGCTGGCGGCCTTAGTTGAGTCCTGGACTGTAGCAGAGCGAGCAGCCTGAGCGTGCCCCCACACCATGGATGTCAAAGTGCTGCCACTCATGGTTCTGTTGGCCGTGATCACACATGGACCGGGAAACACGGGTGAGTCTTAAATGTCTATCTATAAATGTCGTGTTTTCATCATCAGCATCATCTCAGGACCTTTTCCAAACTGCAGTTTGCTTTAACTGTCTGAATGGTTTGGGTTTTTTTTATTGTACTCTAATTTTTGTTGTACTAAAAAAAAACATACAAAATTTGGGGGTTAGGATTAGGTCCCCCTAATTAATCTAATTAATTGTTACAAAATGATTACTTCAGGAGGCCGAGTGGTTAGCGCACAGACCTCACAGCTAGGAGACCAGGGTTCAATTCCACCCTCGGCCATCTCTGTGTGGAGTTTGCATGTTCTCCCCGTGCATGTGTGGGTTTTCTCCGGGTACTCCGGTTTCCAACCACATTCCAAAAACATGCTAGGTTAATTGGCTACTCCAAATTGTCCATAGGTATGAATGTGAGTGTGAATGGTTGTTTGTCTATTTTATGGGGGAACTGTTATTTGTGTCTGAAACATGCTTGCAACATGTTGATAGGTGAATGGCAATTCAATGGGTGGTTAAAAAAAAACATATGGATTAAAAACAATGACACAGATGTCTTAATCAATGAATTAATTAGTTAATTCATGAAGCAATCGGTGTATTGGTTGGCAAAGACCTTTGAGAAACCAACATCAGTTGACCCACTGACCTCACAAATGTTGTTCACGATGAATGTACACGGCAATATATGGTAGAAAGTCAGTACTTTGCCTTTCGCTTACTCATTATGAAGTATAAGACAACAATATTTCAAGAGGTGAGTGTGAATGGTTGTTTGTCTAGATGTGCCCTGTGATTGGCTGGCAGAAAATAAGCTAGATAAGATAAGCGGCAGAAAATGAAGTATTACCTTAGGTTTAAATGAAGTAATATGACAAGTGTAATATTTAAAATCAATTATTAGGTTTAAATGAAGTAATATGACAAGTGTAATATTTAAAATCAATTAAAAAGCATCTATCTCCTAATTTAGAATAACCCAAATTTGAAGTCACAGGCTTTTCACTCATGATAGAATTTTTCTGGGGCACAAATTGTCCCCCCGTATGTTCTTTACCAGGCGACAAGCCAAGCTCAGGCCGCGTTATGCAAAGCTTGTTGTTTCTGCCCCGCCAGGACCCCCTTGATCGCATATTAAAGACATGTGTGTATTTGGCTTCTTCTCTGTGCTTTCTTTTAATTAGTTTCTAATTAGGGATAAACAATGCGCTGGTGATAGCGGCGGATGCTCACTTGTGGCCCCGGCGCTGCGTACTGCATAATGATCCCCTGGTTTGCATGAGAATGGGCCCTGGAAGGGTGCGAGTTTTTTTTAGGCTGATATTTCTTGGGTTTGAGCCATTTGTGGTGGCACATTTGGTGTTGATTTATAAACATGTGTAAATAAGGAACACTTTGTTAACTGCATTGGGTACAATATGTTTATTTGTCAATTTATCTACATGGAAATAACATTGTCATTTTGCTCAAATATTAATTATTTGATAAGTATCAACATATTTTCCGACCATCTGTCAGCTATATTTTGGAATGTGCTTATTATACTTCCTTGTTTGATGGTATCAGACTGCATCTGCAGCGGTGCACGGGGGCCTCAGCGGCCTCCATGCTGGTGGCACAGGGGCCATTTGTAATCATTTTAAGAATGTACTTAGGGTGATTTCCACTGAGACCCCCGATGCTGAGTGAGCTGCAGAGGGCCCTTTTATGAAAAGAGGGCAACATTAGAAATTGAATGTTGAGGACCCTTTAGTGGAAGAGTGGTCAGGCTGAATGATTTCGGAGTGAAAAGCTAAAATTCTGCAAGTGTCCGTGTGTGTGTGTGTGCGTGTGAGAGAAAAAGTGGTCAAAAGGGGACTAATCTCTTTTTAATGAACATGTTGTCGTGAGCAATAGCAGGTAAACGCATATGTTCCCATGCTTTGGAAAGACACGTTACAGTAGATTAAACCTGCTTTTAGCAAATCCAGTGAAGGATGTAATGGGAATGATGTGATTCCTCACAGATGGAGGAAAAGAGACAAAAAATTCATGATTGCATTTTATCTTCAGCACAACAGCATCTCGTCAAATTGTCCTTCAGCATTGAATTTGATTGACACATAAATCATTATGGTATAATAAAGTATAATAAATCATTATTATACCGCTTTTTCCTCACGAGGGTCGCGGGGGTGCTGGAGCCTAT
Organism: Doryrhamphus excisus; assembly: GCF_030265055.1. NCBI lineage: Eukaryota > Metazoa > Chordata > Actinopteri > Syngnathiformes > Syngnathidae > Doryrhamphus > Doryrhamphus excisus. The sequence continues at coordinate 4,518,312 of NC_080466.1, read as the reverse complement.
CCCAGCTGTCTTCAGGCGAGAGGCGGGGTACACTCTGGACTGGTCGCCAGCCAATCACAGGGCACATATAGACAAACAACCATTCATACCTATGGACAATTTGGAGTCGCTAATTAACCTAGCATGTTTTTGGAATGTGAGAGGAAACCGGAGTAAAACCGGGGAAAACCCACACATGCACGGGGAGAACATGCAAACTCCACACAGAGATGGCCGAGGGTGGGGAAAGACAAAATAAGTAGCCAAAAAGTTACCACTTCCACACAAAATAGGAGGAGAACTCATTCATTAATTTTCTACCGCTTTTCCTCATGAGGGTCGCGGGGGTGCTGGAGCCTATCCCAGCTGTCTTCGGGCGAGAGGCGGGGTACACCCCGGACTGGTCGCCAGCCAATCACAGGGCACATATGGACAAACAACCATTCACACTCACATTCATACCTATGGACAATTTGGAGTCGCCAATTAACCTAGCATGTTTTTGGAATGTGGGAGGAAACCGGAGTAAAACCGGGGAAAACCCATGCATGCATTGGGAGAACATGCAAACTCCACACAGAGATGGCCGAGGGTGGAGAAAGACAAAATAAGTAGCCAAAAAGTTACCACTTCCACACAAAATAGGAGGAGAACTCATTCATTAATTTTCTACCGCTTTTCCTCACGAGGGTCGCAGGGGGTGCTGGAGCCTATCCCAGCTGTCTTCGGTGGAGAGGCGGGGTACACCCTGGACTGGTCGCCAGCCAATCACAGGGCACATATAGACAAACAACCATTCACACTCACATTCATACCTATGGACAATCTGGAGTCGCCAATTAACCTAGCATGTTTTTGGAATGTGGGAGGAACCCGGAGTAAAACCGGGGAAAACCCACGCATGCACGGGTAATTATAATATAGTACCTTAAATATGATATTCCTTTTTGTTTTTCTTTAGCAAAGCCCATCAGTCTGGTGGAGAGATGCTGGTGTCGTTCTACTCTCAACACAGTTCCTCAGCGCTCCATCAAAGAGCTGAAGTTCCTGCACACCCCCAACTGCCCCTTCCAAGTCATGTGAGTACAAGACCAGACGATTAGGTCCTTAAATAAATGAAAGCTCATTTTGTCTGATGTGAGTCTTTCATGCAGATAACGGACTTCCCTTTTGTTAATCATATTGAAATGATTTCAAGGTTGCCAGGTGGATCCTCCAGTGAGCTATAGTTTGGGAATATTTCCTTGTTAAGAGCAGCTAGGCAACAACAAAAACAAAACAGCTTTTATTCTTTTCTTTGATTTGATTTTCATGCGTGAACATAAAATAGTTGGCTTTGCTTTTAAAACGTGAAGTAAGTGTCCAGCAACTCAAGCGGAATATATAAATTCCAATACATAAATCCCAGGGTGGCCATTGGTGCAACATTTTTTTTACTATGTGGATTTAGCTCATTTGATCATGCTGTGTTTTATGTAGGCTTTACACGTATGTAAATGGTTTTGGTTTTTTTTTAGTAATACTTGTAAGAGAATTTCCATCGACAGATTACTGTCTCTGCTGCAGAATGCTTTGCAAAGAGAACCCTTTAGTTTCCATATAATTGACACATGAATGATTGACTAGCAGTTATAAGCAGTTACATTTCATACTGCATATTTTCATACCTGCATGCTTCTGTGGCTGCCATAAGTCTAGCGCCCAACTGCCTTCCTTTCCTGTACAATATTATAATTATAGACCTATTAAATCAGTGGTCTCAAACATGCGGCCAAATGTGACCCGCAGGACACTAGTTTGAGGCCCCCGCCTTGATATGAAAGTTTAATGTTAGTGCGGCCCGCGCAAGTTTGATATGGATGCTGTATGGTATCATGTACCCAGAAAAAATTATTACGTTTGATTAATGTTCATGTTAAAGGTTAAATAACTGTTAATAGTTATCCTCCCTATCCGTGTGGAAGTGGTAAGCTTTTGGCTATTTAAGTTTAAAGGAAATAACTTGAAGGCTACCGTTTAGGTCGCTAGCTCTCTAGTTTGCGAGTTAGCATGTGTCTCAAGACCCTGCAGTTGCGCAATATGTTGTAAATAAAAAGAGTATAAATGTGACTATAGTCGTGTTTTGTCATGTCTACAGGGCTCTAATAATGCTTTGTTCATTTTAATCTGAAAAAAATAGATATTTGAGAACAGTGAAACTTTTTCGACCGATTATTATTTTTTTTACATTTACATTTTGAAAATTACATTACATTATTTGTTACATTTTGGTCTATTTTCCCCATTTTTTTTTTTGTTTGCTTTATTTTATTTCTACAATGTGCTGTAGCCCAATTAAAAAAAACTACCCATGGTCCGCAAATGCTATATTTACTTATTCATCCACGCAGATAGACAAACATTTAACACTCACAATTTGGAGTCACCTCACTCAAGTAAATATAGTTCTTCTCCAGTTTTAGAGATATACTCTTACAGAAAGAAAACAGACTAGGTAGTATTATTGCCATGCTGTGTATACATGTTATACTATGCATAGAGTTATGGTGATGATTAGGAATATTAACGTGGCGTTGAAATGACATGCATGATGTTAATGTTAACTAAAAATGAGACCCAAGTTGTTCTGAAAGAGAGGAAATAAAGTGGTGACGGTCTTATTTTGAGGGGGGCTATTTATGTTCTGCAAAGGAAGCAATGATTAAAGGTCAAAGTGATTACTTTTGTGTTTCTGCTGACCCCATGTGTCGCTTATCTACTGTTGTTTTTTTTTTTTTTATTTGCCGCCTCCTACGAAGACTGAGCATAACGCCACTGGCCTGGAACACATTAACTCAAAAGCCTCATTCATTTGTTTGCTATGGAAAATAGGGTGGCAGAAGCCTCACAGCCAAAAGGCAAAAAAGGCTGCCAAATGAGGAGGGGGTGACTTGTGAGCATTAGAAGCGTGAGTGACTATAGCAAAAAAAAAAGGTCACAGAGGACAGCGAGAGCTCGGACCAGGCGTGGAAAAAGCGCCAGAGGAGTCAAGAAGTCATTGAGGCGGAGGAGGGAAATACAGCGTGCTGCTCTGATATCTCTATTGAGGCACATAAAAGCCCGCTGGTAACACTAGACTCTTCTCCTGCACCAGCCCAGCAGTGTCCCGCCGTGCACCCCTATATGACCCCCGCCCCCTCACACTTGCCAAGCCATCCCAGCATGCTGTTGGTATTAACTTGCTGTGAAATAATTACTACCTGCTGCTAGTGGAACTCCGGCCCTCAAATTCCAGTCAAGTGAATTTGAGGTGAAAGCTCAGAGTTGCTGGACAGACAAACATAATGACACATCAAAAAAACAGGATGGGGCTCCGCAGCAGATGCCCCCCCCCCCCCCCCCCCCCCAAAAAAAAAAGGGAGAGAAAGTAAACACATCCAGGTATGGAGGTGCTGATATGTTTCGTTTGAGGGATTGGAGATGCCATTTGCTCATGGGGTGGGGTGAAAGGGGGGGGGGGGGGGGGCTTAGCGGGGTGGGGGTGTTTCATTTGGGGAGTAGTGTGATGGAGATATGGAAGGCGGAAAAGTTGTTAACTCTCACACATGACCTTTTGCCACTGAGGTGTGAGACCCACATGTTGAGAGCCACCCCCCCACTCGGATCGGTACAAATCCTCTCCTAAATATTTGTCCCAGCTCCCCATCACTCACAAGAACACACACACACGTTATTGATCACAATAATGTTAATCATATAGTGAGAATACGCTAATATCCATGTTGCAGAAATGATTAATTAACATGCAAATCTTTATAATCTTTATGTTTTTTTTAGTTCAGATAATCATTCATTCATTTTCTACCACTTTTCCTCACAAGGGTCACGGGGGTGCTGGAGCCTATCCCAGCTGTCTTTGGGCGAAAGGTGGGGTACACCCTGGACTGGTCGCCAGCCAATCACAGGGCACATATAGACAAACAACCATTCACACTCACATTCATACCTATGGACAATTTGGAGTCAAATTAGCCTAGCATGTTTTTGGAATGTGGGAATGTGGGAGGAAAAGCCCACGCATGCACGGGGAGAACATGCAACATGCACACAGAGATGGCCGAGGGTGGAATTGAACCCTGGTCTCCTAGCTGTGAGGTCTGCGCGCTAACCACTAGTCCACCATGCCGCCCCCAGTTCAGATAATCAACTAACTCAATGCAATTACATTTTCTATGTCTAATATGAACAGATCACAAATTCACACAAATAAAATCACAAATTCTAATTAAATATACTATTAATAAAATACATAAATTTAAAAATTGCTTTAATGATCATACAGACCATAAATTTACCTTTTTATTTATTTTTTTTAAAAAAAATCTACTTCTGAACTTTTTTTTTTTTCTTTCCCCCAAAAATGTGTCCAAATACAGGTCTCTTAGACAAAATGGCGTACTGTTTAAAATGCCTCTAATTGTCTATCCGGTAATCATTTAGCTCAATCACAGTTAATTGGGCCACAAGTCAGATGAAAAGGACTCACCAAATACAAAGTTAACATCAAACCTTTGCACACAGATGTTGTCGAGTCTGCGCAATATCACACAAACATGCAGGAGATTACCGCCAAAAACATGTAATGTGACACATATCAGGAAGTTTTTGGTCTGAATTGCACTAATCGGAGTAGTCAAACGATAATCATGCAGATGTCATTTTTTGTATTTCGATCATCGTGAATAGGTTTGTACCGTCCCAGAAATTGTACTATTTGGACAATTTCCAGGAAAAAAAAATGTTTAAAAACTGTTATAAGGCATTTTTGAAGGGATTTTTCGTAGCGAGGCTGAAGAGACGGCAAACTCGAGGCTGTGCAGACTAGCTGCTATACATGTTATCACTTGCGGTTAACTTCATTTTACACTTACATGTGATAGTGAATGTTAAAAATGAGAAACATTATTGCCCTCCCCATCAGTCAATAAAGTTATGAGAAAATTTTATATTTAGTTATGTTTGCTGTTGGGCGGCAAGGCGGTCGAGTGGTTAGCGCGCAGACCTCACAGCTAGGAGGACCAGGGTTCGATTCCACCCTCGGCCATCTCTGTGTGGAGTTTGCATGTTCTCCCCGTGCATGCGTGGGTTTTCTCCGGGTACTCCGGTTTCCTCCCACATTCCAAAAACATGCTAGGTTAATTAGCGACTCCAAATTGTCCATAGGTATGAATGTGAGTGTGAATGGTTGTTTGTCTATATGTGCCCTGTGATTGGCTGGCGACCAGTCCAGGGTGTACCCCGCCTCTCGCCCGAAGACAGCTGGGATAGGCTCCAGCACCCCCGCGATCCTCGTGAGGAAAAGCGGTAGAAAATTAATGAGTTCTCCTCCTATTTTGTGTGGAAGTGGTAACTTTTTGGCTACTTATTTTGTCTTTCCCCACCCTCGGCCATCTCTGTGTGGCGTTTGCATGTTCTCCCCGTGCATGCGTGGGTTTTCTCCGGGTACTCCGGTTTCCTCCCACATTCCAAAAACATGCTAGGTTAATTGGCGACTCCAAATTGTCCATAGGTATGAATGGGAGTGTGAATGGTTGTTTGTCTATATGTGCCCTGTGATTGGCTGGCCACCAGTCCAGGGTGTACACCCCGTCTCTCGCCCAAAAAGACAGTTGGGATAGGCTCCAGCACCCCCCGCGACCCTCGTGAGGAAAAAGCGGTAGAAAATGAATTGATAAATGAATATAAACCGTAAACATTATTTTTCCAGGTCCTGATTGCTTTTTTATGAGAATGAATGGATGAATGAATGTTTGCTGTCAACTAGTGATAACGTGTTATAAACATCTACTTCTATTATATCTGAAAGGTTGTTCTCAGCTACTCTAAATATGTTTTCCATTCATAATATAGATAATTTTAATGAAAATCTCACCCAAAAAAAAAAACCCCACGTGTAACACACAGTAGACCGCGAACAGGCGTCTCTCACATCACAGCTGTTCTCCAGTGGAAACACAAGAGTGTTAATTTCCCTCAGCTGGCTGAAGGTTGACAGCCTGTCATGCTCAGTCAGCCTCCACATCTGCAGCTCAGATGTGTTGGAGGACATGCTGAGATGTTTAGGACTTCTTAGCTCAGGTGCTTCTGGACGCTGCTTTCAGGGACTGCAGCACGGTGAACAATTATTTTGGTTCTCTTGATGGAATTCAGAAAGGTTGAATTTGTTTTAAGAAGTCTGCTCAGATGAAATATTGCTTCCATATGCATTATACCAAAATGATTTATTAACTACTGATAAGCTAAATATGCTCAGAACCAGCACATAATCCTTTAAGTGTTTTGACAACAGAAGGTTATCAACTTTACCTTTTATCACCTCCCCATATCATACTTCTAACGACAATCATGAATGTTGCTTGTGTTGCGTTCAAGTGAAAGTTTAGAATTTCCACACAGACAAACGTATATAGTACATTTTTGACATTTATGTATGTTGATCTTTGCATCACTGGATCTCAGTGATCCCGTTCTTGCAGTTGATCTTGCCAAAGAAGCTTTTAAAATGTTTCTCTGTTGGTTTCAAAGCATCTTTATAGGCATGAAGCAGATTTATATACGACGGTCAAAAGACATTCTGGAGAGTAACGGCTTCACTGTTCCATGAGATTACGCAATTATGTAGAAACTACAGTAACAAACAAGTGTTTCTTTATGTTAGTTAGCATGCTACTTCCTGGTTCATAAGATAAGATTAGATAAGCCTTTATTAACCCGGGAACTTCCAGGTTGCAGTAAAAGTATGAGCAGTAACAAGCAAGTAACATAAATCAAGATATTACATACACTATTTAAAGCTGTGTATATGTTGATTAAGCCACAGGTTTATTGCACGGTTTATTGCACAGTTTCATGTTGAATGGTGTTGTAACACAAAAGGATACCATTTCTTATTCTATGATGGAGGGACTCAAACGCGCCATGTTGACTTTAAGAGCTGAAAACAGAAGATAACATCCTCCAATAAAAAGGAAAGTACTATATTAGTGTTTGGGAATCTGTTTGGTTGCTTGCAGGTTATACCCACTTCGTACCTGCCTATTGTCTACTGCCAAAGATGCTGTGACTGAAATGTTGAAATTAGATAATAAATAAATTTTAAAAATGCCTAAATTGCTTAATTCCAGTATTCACTTGCAGGTCACTTCTTGGTTCCTGCTGGTAAAAAAAATATATTCTCTAATAAATCGTGCTGTTTTTGTGGTTAGAAAAAGTCAAAAATATATTATTAGTCAAAAAAATATTATTAGTCAAAATATATACATATTAAAGTACACATTTACATACATATTTCAGTATAAAAATGGCTAAACAAACTAAAATACCAATATAAAGCATTCAGAAGATGCATTCAAATACACTGAATGACATGCTGTATTATACACTATTCACTACGTATCAGTAATGTTATTGTGATGTTCGGTGACAGACGGAAATGCCGGACTTAATCACCAAAACAACAGTTTTTATTGCAATTGGAATTATCTCACAACAGCCACATCCATCCATCCATCCATCCATTTCCTATGCCATTTATCCTAACTCTCGCAAGGGTATGCTGGAGCCTATCCCAGCTGTCTTTGAGCGAGAGGCGGGGTACACCCTGGACTGGTCGCCAGCCAATCACAGGGCACATATAGACAAACAACCATTCACATTCATACCTATGGACAATTTGGAGTGACATGCATGTTTTTGCGGGTTAATATGATGCTCTGAAATACATTTTGCACTTGCAATTGAACATATTTTTGTTTACAAAGATGACATGCCTATGTTTTGAGGTTATTTATCACAAATTAGCATGCTTTTAGTTCTATAAAAGTGCACCCAAATGTTTAAATTCTCCCTTTTTTTCCTCCCACAGTGCCAAGCTGAAGAGCAACAGGGAAGTGTGCATCAACCCGGAAACCAAGTGGCTACAGGGGTACTTAAAGAACGCCATTAACAAGTAAGAAGACTTCTCTTTTGTTCTGCTGGAGCATCCCTGACAAATACAGGCATGAATAATTGGAATTTAGATCCTGTAGAGTACAAATAAACCACTGTCTGGCTGGTAATTGTGTAATTGCTCAGTGAAAAGCGTCGACTTGGTTGATGTAAGGAGCTGAGTTATCATCTGTGAAATGATTTGCATGAAGTTAAGGAAAGTGATAAATCTGCCTGCGGTGCGACTGCTTCCTCCTTTCTCATAACCTTCTGCCTGAGAATCACAGGCGTCATCGCGGTGTTTATCATCATCAGTTCACTCACCGCACTTAAGCACAGAAATATGTCCACTGCTTTTTTTTTTTTTTTTTAAAGGCATTCCCCCACATAATTATCACCACTAATTGCACATTAACAGCAGAGTTGCTACAGCCGCAGGGCAACACTTGGGGAGGAAAGTGTAAAAAGTCGAACAACAGCAGAAGCACATTCAGATTTTAACAAGCGATGTTGTTAAAATGTACAAATTCCTCGTAAACAAAAATGTGTCTGCTCGTGATTATTGCCAGGCTGCATGCCTGCTTCTTCTAACATAGTAAACACTTAAAGTCACAAACAATAAAGTCCGTCACATGGATTTTCCAGTTATTGTTTACACTGTTTGTTTTGAACAATGTAGCACAAACAAACTAAAGCAGTAATGGGTACTATTCATTCATTCATTTATTCATTTTCTACCGCTTTTTCCTCATGAGGGTCGCGGGGGGAGCTAGAGCCTATCCCAGCTGTCTTTGCGCGGGAGGTGGGGTACACCCTGGACTGGTCGCCAGCCAATCACAGGACACATATAGACAAACAACCATTCACACTCACATTCATACCTATGGACAATTTGGAGTCGCCAATTAACCTAGCATGTTTTTGGAATGTGGGAGGAAACCGGAATACCCGGAGAAAACCCACGCATGCACGGGGAGAACATGCAAACTCCACACAGAGATGGCCGAGGGTGGAATTGAACCCTGGTCTCCTAGCTGTGAGGTCTGCGTGCTAACCACTCAAACGCCGTGCCGCCCTAATAGGTACTAATTGTACCTTAAAATAACACATTATTATCATGATGATTCACTGGCTTGTGATATGATGAATTGTGCCTGGAACGTTACCATGGCAACAAGGATCAGTTACTTTAGTGGTCTATAACGTTGACGGGCCAGCCAGGACACCTTTCCTGTTTTGTTAGCTCCTCCATCCAACCCTGTCTTCTGCATCTGTCTCTCTCACTCTCTCACCAACTACCCTCATGTCCTCCTTCACTACATCCATAAACCTCCTCTTTGGTCTTCCTCTACGCCTCCTACCTGGCAGCTCTAAACGCAGCATCCTTCTACCAATATATTCACTATCTCTCCTCTGGACATGTCCCAACCATCTCAGTCTGGCCTCTCTGACTTTATCTCCAAGGCCTCTAACATGTAATGTCCCTCTGATGTACTCCTTCCTGATCCTATCCATCCTGGTCACTCCCAATGAGAACCTCAGCATCCTCACCTCTGCTACCTCCAGTTCTGCTTCCTGTCTTTTCTACAGTGTATTATCCCGCACACTAAAATGATCCTATCCATCCTGGTCACTCCCAATGAGAACCTCCGCATCCTCACCTCTGCTACCTCCAGTTCTGCTCCCTGTCTGTATTATCCCGCACACTAAAATAATCAGACTAATGCTATTTAATGCTATTCTGCCGTAGTAGTATATACATTTTTGCATATTTATATATGATTTTTATTTGACAGTTTATTTTTACACTAACAATACATACGTTGTCGCCTGCTTGCTTGGACAAAGACAAGGAACAGTACCAAGACACTACTGATTTAAATTCAAAGAACAATTTATTAATTGAGGAAATATATGTTGTTTTGGTTCGGCAACAGCACAAAGTCTTACAAGATATTAGAAATCCTAGTTCCTTCCTGCTGCTGCCCACTATAAATGCCTCAACGTGGGACCCTACATGTTTTGAATCACACACTGGGTCTGACTACCAAGCATAACATTTCACATCACTGTGTGTCCGATGAGGAGCCGCTCCACTTTGAACTTTGTGGTTCAGTATGGGAACAGACCTAAGTTTATTAGTGTACTTCATGTGTGATGGTGATACAAGTCATGTGTGAATCATTTCTACCTCCACCTGGTAGCGTGAATGGATGCTATTACAACAGTGTTGTTTCAGCTATGAAAGGTGGACTCAAACGTGAAATGTGAAGTGAAGCCTCACAGACTCAAAGTGAGCATGTGGGAAATGTTGCTCTTACAAGAATGAAAGATGTAGATTCAAATCTGAAACCTTTGTTCTTGTAGGAAGTGAGCATGACTGCTCTTTGTCACCATCACCCTTTGACATGTGGAAAATACCTCCACTGTATGTTGCATGTAAAAAAAAACATTGTACACATCATAAACATCAATCAATGCTAATTTAAAGCAGAACAACATTAAAATAAGATCTGCAAACACATCTACCATACAAAGTTGTCCGGACAAAAATTAATATCTGATACAATTAGTAGAAATATGTATTTTATATATTAATTTTAATATTAGCAATCCTTGTCTCTCACCACATTCAGCTGGGATAGGCTCCAGCATATCCACAACCCTAACGAGGACACGCTGTATAGAAAATGGATGGATTTTAATATTAGTATTTATGTGAGGAAAAAGCGGTAGAAAATGAATGAATGAATGAATGAATGTTATTATATAAATATCAACCTATAAAATAATTTTAATTACCTAAATTATAAATTGAAATTAAATTAATAATTTAAATTAACAATTATTTGATTTCTTTTAAATTAAGTAATTCTTATTTAAATAAGAATGGTATCTTATTTAAATAAATATAATAAAATAAATAGACAGCCTCCAATAATGTATCTATTCTAAACCTAAAAAAGGGTTTCAAACAGAGTGGGGAGGAAGAACAAAGTAAGAAGCCAAAAATGTACCACTTCCACAAGGAATGGGAGGAGACCTTTTTTTCCACTCTATCATGTCAGACATGCCACAGCTGACTCCTTACAGAGTGAGGCTAATCTATAATCTCAATAATGTAATATTAGTGACACCGACTGAGCAGAATACTACATATAACTTGTATTTCAATATTTATGAAACCACAAAACAGCCATCATCTATTAATGAATACATTTTTGAATGAACGCAATAGAGTGGGGGAGCAATGTCGGAGGGATGACTGTGCGGTGTTTCATTATTCCAATGCCACTTTCAAAGAAACATGGCGTCCACAAGCCATCATATGACCATCTATTGTGTTTCTAAATGTGTGTGCAGGGTGAAGAAGTCCAGAAGACGTAACAACAAGAAGAAGAACTAAGTCTGTGGGGATGTTCTCTTATCAGGACAAGCAAGCATCCTCAGGTCCAAACCCGTGTACCTCCAACCACTGCTATGGATGTATGTAAACACGCTGTATGTTACCCCGTACACTTCTGTGGACCGCTTGCACAACCAGCACTTCACCGCCAATCTCCGGACACCCACTGACTCGTGCCCCACATCCTCCATGGTAGCACCAAGTGCAATTAAAGCCTGTGATAATGGACACGTGATGATGTGTATTGTATCTTAGTGAACGCTGGATGATTGTGCGTGTGTGTAGTGTGTAATGCAGGGGTGGGCAAACTACGGCCCGGGGGTCTCATGCGGCCGCCAAGTGTTTCAATATGGCCCGCCTGTTTTTTTCCAAAGTATTTCATTTGAACTCAACATACCTGCCATCGTGGCTTGGGCCAACTTTTTGATGGTTGAGGTAGCTGCTTTATCAATTTCGTTATTTGATGTGGTCTGTTGTTTACAAAATGCTCCTGGAAAAAGTAACACAAGCACAAAAATAAAAATAAAAATAATGACAATAATAATAAGAAGAAGAATGTTGTTAATAATAATAATATTACTATTATTATATTCATATTGTTGTTAATAATATTAATATAATAGTCATAATATTATTATTGTTATTATTATTAACAATAATAATAATAATATAATTATAATAACATTACTATAACTAATAATAACAAATCTAA